>NW_026068105.1:1773104-1927037 GCF_014885135.2 Alexandromys fortis
CGGGAACTCACCAAGGCCAGCTGGCCTGGGTCTGAAAAAGCCTGGGTTAAAACAGGTCTCACTGAACATAGCGGACAATGAGGACTACTGAGACCTCAAGAACAATGGCAATGGGTTTTTGATCCTACTGCACGTATTGGCTTTGTGGGAGCCTAGGCAGTTTGGATGCTCACCTTAAGAGACCTGGATGGAGGAGGGTAGTCCTTGGACTTCCCACACGGCAGAGAACCCTGATTGCTCTTTGGGCTGACGAGGGAGGGGGACTTGATTGGGGGAGGGGGAGGGAAAGGGGAGGCGGAGGTGGGGAAAAGACAGAAATCTTTAATAAATTTAAAAAAAAAAACAAAAAATCATTTAAAAAGACACTTCCCTGAGGAACTATAATCCTAATAAAGGAGCTAATTATCATGAAAATAAGAATGTGAGAAGCATCTTTCTAAAGCTTAGGTGTGATTGTGTCTTTCTTCTCTTGAAAATATTTGAGGAATACACTTCCTTCAATGTTTGCAACTCAGGCATGTAATTTAAAGACCTTTGAAAGAGATTTGACTTCCTATTAGAGCCCTATTTCTGACCTCCTATGTTCTGGTCATAGGGGTCATTGGTAGTTTGATTGAGAAATGTACCCCATAAACCATGTAGTTTGAATATTTTGTTTCAAGTTGGTGGTGCTGTTTGAGGACGTTTAGGAGAGATATCCTTGCTGGAGAAAGTACATCACTGGGAAGGGGATTTGAGAGTCTATATCCTTGTCCCAGCTTCTACTCGGCTCTTTGCTTTTATGATTAAAGATGTGATCTCCTATCTTCCTGCTCTATCTCTCTGCTACCATTCCTCCCGCACCATTATGACTCTCCCTCTGAACTGTAAACTAAACAAACTCTTCCTTCTATGAATTACCTAGGTCATGTTGTTTCATCATTGCAATAGACAAGTCACAAAGCAAAAGCCCATTGACCAGCTATTAATTTTCCAACAATACTTTTCATATTTCAACCACTGCGTGGGAAATCTTCATCATGATCTCCCCTTTTCAGTCTCTGGTACTAGTTTTATTATAAGACTTTTACCGAGATATATCTCAAACACAACATTTCTCAAATTCTTAAATGTCACCATCCTTCCTTTCCAACAGCTTTGAATGTTTAATTAAAACATCCATCACCCTCACTGATAGCCTACCTTTTTGACTGCTTCAGAGGAACTGCGGTGAGTATTTTCCAATGAAAACATAGAAAATTATTTCAGGTGGCTATATTGAGTTGTTTCCTCAGCTGTGCAATGTGTGGAATGGCTGGGCATGCTCTTCTACACCCTGAGAGCTTATCTTGCTACTGCTAGACTTTATTTACATGGTAAATTTCATGTGCTTTAGTGGCTTGGCCCAGAATGTTACTGCTCATTTATTATATGATACCCTTAGGAAAACTTGTGGCAAGTTGAAAACAAAATCCTTTAGTGTTTCTAGATGGGGGCATATGTTCGCACAGAAGACTTGCCTATTTCTCTGCAAGCTGAAAAATATCCTTCAGGAACAGAGAAGATTGGGATCCCAGAACAGACTGTCTCTTCTGTGATTAACTCTAAATGGCCCAGGACACTGCCATTTCTGCCTTTTGTATCAGGAGAAAGGAATCTAATGAATGTCTAGTTGAGGGAGTCCAAGTGTGGTAGCAGGAGACAAACTAAGTTATTTCTGTGAAGATACTGAGTCATGATGGGATAATTTGTAAGTCCCGTAGGTGTTAAGAAAGCTAAATGAGCTACAGCTGGCTCAGAGATGGGGAAAAATGACACAGAAAAGGGACTCTGATGCAGAAAAACAGAATGACTAATAGGATAGCCACCCTCAGCCTTATACAAATTAGTGGTAATGGAAATTACTTCAGTCATTATGGAAATAAGTATGGGATTTAAAAAAATATAAGGTGGAATGACTACCATATACTACCCTCAAGTGTATATACCTAAAAGAAAGGAATCCAGCATAAGTAAGGCACAATAGAAATAGATATACGCCCACAGATAATATGGAACTAGTCACAATAAGAAGTTAAGGAACCAGTCTAAATGCTCTCAGCAGGTAAGCAGATAAAGGAAATGTGGCATACATACAGAATGGAGAATTACAGTCATTGAAGAACGGAAGTGTGTCAGCTACAGGAAAATGAAACGAGATCATCATATTAGGCAAAAGGATCCTGACCAGGAAAGACAAAAAAGATGTCTTTCTCTCATACATAGGATTAAGGTTTTTATGACCTGAAAGTCAAAGGGAAGATATTACAGTAATGTAGAGGTGAATATGATCAAATATTACTATATAATAGTTTATATAATTGATATACCATGATAATGATGGTGATGGTGATGAAAACCAAATCCATCCTTCATAAACTTGGGGGGATAAAAGAAAATAAAAAGAAAATCTCACAAATGGGGTAATTAAAACAATCCTGAACAATAAAATAACTGTTGGAGGTCTCACCATTCCCTATTTCAAGTTGTACTACAGAGCTACAGTAATAAAAACAACAAGGAACTGGCATAAAACCAGACTCATTGATCAACAGAATCAAATTGAATACTCAGCTATAAATTCACATACCTATGGACAGCTGATTTTTTGATTAAGAAGCTAGAAATACATGCGGGAAAAAAGACAGCATCTTCAACAAATAGAGCTGTTCAAATTGGATGTCTGCGTGTAGAAGAATACAAATAGAGCCATATTTACCACCGTGCACAAAACAACTCCAAGAAGATCAAAGACCTCAACATAAAACCAGACACACTCAACTTGATAGAAAAGAAAGTGGAAGAATAGTCTTGAACACATTGACACAGGAGACAGCTTCCTTAACAGAAGAACACTGATAGCACAACCACGAAGATCAACAATTAATAACTAGGACTTCATGAAGCTGAAAAGCTTCTGTAAGTCAAAGAACACTGTCAACTGGACAAAGAGGGAGCCTACAGAATGGGAGAAAAAAATTTCCAACTCCACATCCAATAGAGGACTAATATCCAAAATATATGAAGAACTAGATATCAAAAATCCAAATAAAACAGTAAAAATGGGATACAGATAAAAGCAAATAATTCTCAAAAGAGGATACTCAAATGGTTGAGAAACAAAGAAATGTTCAACATCCCTACACATCAAAGAAATGCAAATCAAAGCTGCTTTGAGATTTTGTTTTACACCTGGTCAAAATGGCTAAGATCAATAACACAAGTAACAGCTCATGTTGGTGAGGATGTGGAGTAAGGGGAACACTCCTCCTCTGCTGGTGGGAATGTAAACTTGTATAACCACTATGGAAATCAACATGGCAGTTCCTCATAAAGGTCAGAATCAATCTACCTCAAGACTAAGCTATATCACTCTTAGGCATATACACAAAAGATGCTCCATCCTACCTACCACAAGGACATTTGTGCAACCATGTTCAATGAGGCTTTATTCATAATAGCCAGAAAAAACTGGAAACAACCTAGATGTCCCTCAACCAAAGAATGGATAAAGGAAATGTGGCACATTTAACAGCTGTTAAAAATGGCATCATGAAATTTGTAGGCAAATGAATGGAACTAGAAAAACTCATCTTAAAGGTAACCCAGACCCAGAAAGATAAATTTGGTATGTATTTACTTAAAAGTATATATTAACTGTTAAGTAAATGATAACCAAGCTACAGTCCATAGACTCAGAAAGGTTAGGTAAAGAGGAAAAGTGGGGTTGGGGGTTACATGGGTATCTTTGGGGGGAATCAAATGGATTTTACAGGTTGACTAGAGGTGGTTGGGGACAGACACGTGGATATCAGGTGGCAGTGGAGAGTGGGGGTGAGAGTGTGTAGGGAGACATGGTTTGAATTGGGAAGCAGGGGAGTTTGTTGTGGAAACCTAGTGTAGAGGAAACTTCTTGGAATCTATGAAGGCAATCCTAATGAGGACTCCTAGTAAGGGAGTAGGTAGGACGATTGTAGTCTCAACTGGTCATCTCTTATTGCTACACAAGACTTCCAGTGGTAGTTCTTGGGCACATTCAGTTCAGTTGGTTGCCAAGCAGGTCTCATGGAAATTCTCAAACAACCTACTCTGTTGCTAAGACAATGGTGCTACTCTCTGCAAACTGAGAGTGAGGATATTTTGCCAACTCATGGAGAAGTTGAGCTGATGCCTACATGGAACCTTCACTCCTATATCCTATTCTCTTTGTTGTGGCAAGGTACTCTACAGGCTACCAAAAGAGAAACATGGGCACCAACCATGCCACAAAACCTTTGACCTAAAATGTCCTTCCTGAAAGTATGCTAGGGCAAAGGTGGCACAGAACTTGTGGGAGTAAACAACCAATGCCTGTTTTGACTTAAGGGCTACTCCACAAGAGGGAACCCATACCCAACATTGCTTGGGTAACCAAGAATGAGAGAATAGATATCTCAGAGACATAGGATAAAACTAAACACTATTGGTCTAAAAAACTTAAAGTATCAATAAAATGATTCCTAATGATATTCTACTATACTCTTAGATGCACTCATCATTAGAGAGGCCTCCTCTGGCAGCAGATGGAAAGTTGTAGAGACCCACAGTCAGACACTATAGGGTGAGAGAGTTAAAATGGGAGATTTCCATCAAATCCCTCCCCTCAGGCCTCAGAGAATCTTGCAGAAGAGGAGGTGGAGAGAGTTTAAGAGCCAGAGGGATGGAAGACAGCCAGGAGAACACAGCGCTCTGAATCAACAGAGGAAAGAACATGAGAGCAGAGACTGAAGAAACAAGCACAAGGCCTACATGGGTCTGCTCCAGGTCCTCTGTGTATATATTAGAATATTAGCTTAATGTTTTTATGGGCCTCTGGACCATGTGAAGGAGTGAGTCTCTGACTCTTGCACCTGCTCGCAGAGCTCTTTTCCTCCTGTTGGGTTGCCATGTCTAACATCAGTTCTTGCTTCATCGTATTATATTTTATTTAGTCATGTTTGGTTGTCACCTCTCAGAAGCCTGTTCTTTTCTAATGAGAGACAGAAATGAAGTGGATCTAGAAGGGAGGGGAGGTGGAAGAAACTTGGAGGAGTAGAAGGACGAGAAACTATAATCAAAATACATTGCATGAGAAAAGAATGTATTTTCAACAAAAGGGGGATATCTCCCAAAGTACAAAACCAAGTCCATAGCAGATCAAGACCTCGGCTTTTATTTTCCAATAAGATGAAATTATTTCTACTTTATTTTATGGCTGAATTTTTTTAGACAAAATTTCTTTCAGAAGTGTTTAGTTTTTTTTTTTTTTTTATCATGAACAAGGCAAATCAACTTGTCATGTATGCCTGGATTTCTAAATTTAGGAGAAACTACCCCAATCCCTTCTCATTTGCAGAAAATAGAAACTAGTCAAGTAGTCTACTTTGTTAGTGGAAACTGACTTTAAAAAGCACCTCTCTCTCTCTCTCTCTCTCTCTCTCTCTCTCTCTCTCTCTCTCACACACACACACACACACACACACACACACACACACACACACACACACAGAGACAGACCCCTTGTCCCTGTATACACAATCATCACGTGTCTAAAACAAAGTCAAATTTCAGGTCAAATATTTTGGAATTATCCAAACTCACACAGAGAGTGGTCCAGTATTTCTATCTGTCATCACGTGTCAGTATTTTAAAACGTGTCTATTTTTCTTTCTATCTCTAGGCAAAGTAACACAAAAACTTGATTTTAACAAGCCTGTTTTTGGTAAAGCCTTAGTTACATCTTCTGTTATTTTTCCACAAAACATAAAATACCAAAGCTCACTTGTAAGAAAATAGATAATACGGAAAGTTTTTTTTTTTTACCTTTTAAGGAAATTGAATTGAGAGTTAAAAATATCCCCATAATGGAAACTTCTGGGCAATATGGCCACAGTGTTTGTTTTATCAAGTATTCAGGAAAAATACCAGTCTTACATAAATTCTACCACAAACCTGTCTGGGGGGGTTTGTTTCAAGTATTACTACTATAGAGCAGTCATTTTTTGAACTAATTTATGTTTTATGCTAAACGCGGTGGCAAATGGTTTCAGTTTGGTGGGGCAGGAAGGGAGCATGACTATATTTCCAATTTCAAAGCTCATTTTCGTCATATCTGACTCTTTGGAGAGTAGCTTTTGTTTATGTTTGTCTCATCCAGTTTCCACTCCCATTTCTTCTGAGCATCTGTATCCTATGATGCTTGCCTGTGACATAGATGTGGCCATGCATGGCAATAGTTTTAAGATATATAGGTTAAAAAGTTCATAACACAATTTAGATTTCAAATGACTATAAAAGTTATGAACATTTTGGACAAATGTAATTTATTTTGGGTATTGTAGGTTGGTTCAACAACTCAAAAATAACGAATATAACCAGTCATACTTATGATCAAAGAAAGAAAGGAAGAACTACGTGTGGCTGGTTTAAATCTAAGTAGGTGTTAAAAATGAATTTGAAAAAAAAAATTATTCTCTGTTCTTGGTTAAAAATAAAGCCCAAAGCAAAGCAAAAAATAGATGATACAGTTTTCAACCTTCTAAAATCTATCTACAAAACCAAACTACAGCTAAACAAACCAAATCTTCAACAACCAAACCAAACCAAACCAAACCAAACCAAAACAAAAAACCCAAATAAAATAATATTGCAATTAGCATCACACTCAAAGATGGAAGACTTTAATACCTTGCCCATTAAGATTGAGAAAAAGACAAACATCTCTGGATTTCTATCACATTTTCACTTTTATTCAACATGGTGCTGGTTCTAAGCAGTGCTATGAAGCATGCAGAGAAGATAGATTCAGATTTGAAGGGAAGAAGTACAAAAGTCCTTATGCACAGATAACAAACTACAGAAAACACAGTATGAAATCTACAAAAGAGGCACCATGTATTTAACACAATTAAACATTTTACATGAAAATGGAAAGTGTCTAGCATAGTTAAATGCCTTTTTAAGGAAAAAGCTTTAAGTTACTGAAAAGCAATAGCAATGAAGATCTCTGTGCTAGGCAGTGTTTCATTGCTGTAATAAAACACCCAAGCAAAACAATGTAAAGGAGGCAAGATTTTTGGCTCACAGTTTTAGATAGTCACTTCATGGTCACTTTACTCCGTCACTGTATGCTTGTATTGAGGCAGATTATCAGAGAGTAAAGAGTGTCATAGACAAAGCCTCTCATTTCAGGATGGGAGAGAGAGAGAGAGAGAGAGAGAGAGAGAGAGAGAGAGAGAGAGAGAGAGAGACTAACACTTTATCATTTTTCATCTCTGAATAATGTTATAACATTATGAATCCATCGATGCATGAAATCACAGGTGAGTTTATTAATATTGAGCTGTATAAGAACAATGAAACAATCAGTTGCATTTCTATGTGCTAGAGCACCCTCACAAGTAAGTCATTATGCAAAGCTCGTCAGCTGCACTCATGCTTTCAACACAAAACCTTTCATGCGACATGTCAGATTCAAACTATAGCAACACTGTCAGTTTAAAGACTGGCTTATATATCAGTGCAACACAATAGAGTCTAGAAACATTTCTACATGTACAATGACAATCGATTTTTTTTATAAAGATTCAAAGGCAATTCAGAAGAGAAAAAAGTCTTTAGCAAACACTGCTAGAACAAGGGGGCATCCACAGACAGAAGAAACAAGCAATGAATTTTGGTCTGCACCTCATGCTATGTACAAAATCAATTCAAACTAGATTACAAGAATAACAATGTCAGCACAAAGCCTTAAAACTTTCAGTAGAAAAATTAGGAAAGACTTCTTTGTATCCTTATACTAGGCAAAGATGTTTTATATAATACTAAAAATGATGTATGAGACATACTGAGAAACTGGACACCATTCATTTTTAAAATAAATTACTTATGGTAGATCTGATCATTAATTTTGTCATCAACTTGACTGGGCTAAGAATCATCATGTAAACAGACTTCTGGGTGTATCTATGAGGGCATTTCCAAAAAAGTTTAATTGAGGAGGGAAGATATACCCTGAATATGGATGACACCATTTCGTGGGTTATGCTGGTTAGTTTTGTCTACTTGATACAAATAGACGCTTGGGAAGAGGGAACTTTGGGTGAGGAATTCTGTTCATCAGGTGGCCTATGGGCATGTCTGTGGGGGCATTTTCTTGATTCACCATTGATATAGGAGGGCTAAACCTACTGTGTTTAGGGTCACACCACCGTTCCGGGGCAGGATGAGCAAGCCATGTGGAGCAAGCCAGTAAGCAGCTCCCCTCCATGGCCTTTGCATCAGCTCCTGCCTTCAGATTCCTGCCTTAAGTTCCTTTCTTGACATCCATGAATGATAGTCCAACCTGTAAGCTTTTACCATATGTTACTTTTGGTAATGATATTTATTAGCAGAGAAGAAAGCTAATATAGCTGGGTCCTAAAGTGAATGGAGAGTAGAAAGCAAGCTAAGAAACAGCATACACCTCCCTGTTCAGACTGTAGTCACAATGTGACCTGCTAGCTCAATCACCCTCTGCCATCCCATGATGTCCCTGTCATGGTGGACTATACCCTTAAACTGTTAGCCAAATTTACCCTACTTCCTTACCTTAAGCTGTGTCTTCTCAGGTATTTGATCATAGCATCAAGAAGAAAGCAGTAGGGTAGCTATTGAATTAGTTTTAGGAATGCAAAACTCAGAGAAATTATTTAAAAACCATTAATCTCATGAAGGATCACGAATATAGGCAATATCATAAATATTCAAATATGTGGCAATAAAAATGGCTCACCAATCTACTTCAAGAGGAAAATGGGCATAGAAGAGGATCATTATGGAGTTGGTTAGCCATTTGGGCAAGAAACTGCTCTTGCCTGGACTGTTTGCATAAACTGGACACAAAGAAGCCCACAGAGAGAGAACTGCTGAACTTGCCTAAAGGTGAGATGATCCTTTGGGGTTCCTGATTTACGAAAGAGTCTGTGAGACATTCTGCAGGACACAGCAGATAGTGACTGAACTGACTTTGAAATTTCCTGCTTCATGGAAATGTCTCTGGATACTATGAGTCTGAAGGTCAAAGATGGATGCCCCAGTGGTACAAAAGAACTCTGGGTGACTGTCCAAGCAGCGAGATGTCTCTGTCACTTCTAGAGTTTTGGAAGTTTCTTACTTCTTGTTTACTTAGGTAATATTATATCTTTCTGGAGTCTTTTATGGAGTTGAAGAATAGATAGTTATTGTTTTCGTTAGTTATGATAAAAGATAAAGTAGATATAAATATTGTAACTATAATTCTTACTTGATAACTGTTTTGTTATATGTAATTTTACTATGTTAAATTGAAAGCCTTTCTTTTTTGTTTAATCAGAAAAAGGGGAAATGACGGAGGAGGGTCATTTGTCTATGTGTTACTTTCATTGGTTAATAAAGAAACTGCTTTGGCTTTTTGATAGGGCAGGATTTAGATACATGAAGTAGACAGAATAGAATCCTGGGAAGAAGGGAAGTGAGGCAGACGCCAGGAGCTCTGGCCCAAGATGGATGTAGGTTAGACTCTTCCCAGTAAGCCACCATCTTGTGGTGCTACACAGATTACTAGATGTGGGTTAAAGCAAGATATGAGAGTTAGCCAAGAACAGGCTAGATATAATGGGCCAGGCAGTGTTTAAATGAATACAATTTGTGTGTTGTTATTTCGGGTGTAAAGCTAGCCGTGCGGGAGTCGGGCGGGTTGAAAAGCAGGCCTGCTCACAGCTCTCACTACAAATGGTGCCAGTTTCTATGTAATTATTTTGGGGCATAAGATAGCCAGGCGGCTGGGAGCTGGGTGACAGGAATGTAGCCCGTTGTTCCTTCTACACAAAAATTAGATTGAGAAAAACAGTTGGAAAAGAAAGCATGCATTTTGCATTTCTTATTATAGACTAGAATTCTAGAACACTAAAGAACAGATTTATTATTATCCCAGGATTGCGGGAAATGGAGAGTTATGAGGGGAGGATTACAAAGAAATGTGGGGATATGAAAGAAAAGTCTGTTTCCTTGGCTATGATGATGCATTCATGATTGTGCATATGTGTCTAAACCTGTGGAATATATTTTATAAACACTATACTGTAACTCAGTAACACTGAAAAAACATAACAAAGCGTATGGGTCATTCAAAGGAGGCAAAAGGTAATCTAGCCAAATAGTAATAAAGTGAGCATTAATGATATCTGCAGTAAATGAAATGATTACATTGTTAATGACTCCATAAACTCATGATGGTGAACTTCGCACACACATACATGTATGCATGAATGTGCATGCATGTACCACTCATTTTTGGTAAATGGTAAAACTTATTTTTAAAACATTTTTGTTAAAAGGTAATAGAATCAAGCATTTCTACTGATTTTTTCTCACTGAACTATATAACTCAAGGTAAATCATAAAAATTAATGAAGGGATGTTTCTCTAAAATGAAGTGTTTAAGTATGTATAAGAAAACCCAGAATTATAGAAGCAACATGAATGAAGTAATGGACTAAGGCAAGAAACACCAAAAGCTGCTAACTTTACTGAAAGGAGAAGAAACAGACATCACAGATATTTTGTCCATTGATAATAATGAAAGTATATAGAACCAATTTTTGGAATAATCTATTGGAGAGACCGGAGTGTGATTATTTTTCTTTGAAATTTAGGGTCTTCTGCATGATAAGTAACCCCAAATTGCCAATCCCTTTTTAATGTTTTATTTTAACTTAATATATTTATTCAGTGTGTGTGTGTGTGTGTGTGTGTGTGTGTGTGTGTGTATGAAGTGCACACATGTCATGGAGTGTCAGAGGACATCCAGCAGGAGTTGGCTTTCTCCTACCATGTGGTTGGGTACTGAGTAATCCAACTCAGGTAGTCAGGCTTGGTAATAGATGCCTTTAGTAGGTGAATGATCTCACTGTCACTTATTTTGATTTTTCATAATTAGCTTACAGAGTAATAGGTTTCTATATAGCATTTCATTTTGGTGGATTCTCTCCCCTCATCTTGTTTCCTCCTTATTTCCTTGTCTCTATTTTTTCTCATGGTAACCTTGCATTATGCCCCAGTAATCCACTTTCTACTTAGTTAAATTGTCTTTCATAACCCCTGCCTTACAGCCTATTTTTCCATTCTCATGCTCTCCTTTTTGGATTCCTGGACATTTCCTATATTTGCTCACCTAGATATACATATTTAACAAAGGCTGAGCTCTACCACTGAGGATAAACAAAAACATATGCCTTTGTGTCGAAGATACCGCACTTATAATGCTTTCCAGGTCTGTCCATTCTCCTGAAATACATTATAATTTAGTTTTCTTTATAATTCAATTGTATATTTGTATTGTTTTATTACCCATTCTTGTGACAGTGGACATCTATGCTGGGGGAGAGAATCTCAACACAGTTTAAATTTACATTTTTCTGATGTTATAAATAGTGAATGCTTTTGACTCCCCATACATGCATTCTTTTGCTATTGCCCTTGTTGCCCACCCCGCAAGGAGGTGAAAGGTAAGTCGCTATTGTTGTAGACACAATGCACTTTAGAAACAGGGCCCAGAAGTTCCTCGGCTAATACTGCTCATATTGGCTATTGACTGAGGACTAGCTTTCATGGTACCAGAAGGCATCATGCAAACAACAGTCCTACTTAGCTATGATGTCTATGAACAACAACAGTGACCAGCATGGCATGATAACCCTAAGGGTACAATAGTGGTTATCACCTTGGTGATAACCAACAGCTCTCTAGTCAGATTTAAGACCCTTTCAAAAAGAGGGGATTTATACCTGATAACTGGAAACCTAGATAATTCAATGTTAGTGAAGTCACCATTATTGGAGGAAAGTCTACAACCATTTATTTTCTAAACCAGCATAATCTCTAACAACAATCTATACACATCTGTTCTTATAACCACAGATTAAGTACAGTCCTCGCCTCTCATCAAGGAACTTCTCTTTGCAACAGAGTGGGACCATGACAGAAAACCACAATCAATCCAAATGCAGACTTGTAGAGCACAGTTCCAGTGGACACATCCCCCCAAATCTCTTGTACCTAGTGCTGGGGATCATTGTGCAAGTGGAGGCAGAAAAGACTATAAGAGCCAAAGGATTGGAGAGTGTTTTGTGAGCTTGTGTTGCCTAGTAACATCACCAACTACACCCATAAATTCTCACCAGCATGACTCCCCAAACATGAGCTAAACAAGGAGGATACCAATGAATTTGCCAAACTGCATGGGAGAAAGCCCACAATGTCTCAACACCACAAAAACAACTAAAGGTAAAGAGGAAAGCTGGGAAGAGCAGAGGTGGCCCTCTCTGGGGATGAGCATATTGATTGGTTGTCTGGAATCAAACGGTCAGCCTTAAAAACACATTATAAGTAACATTATATGGACTGAACAGGCTATATTTAGGAATATATATACATACACATATACGTGCAAGAACAATTAATGAAAAAAGAGGCTACTAGTTTAAAAG
Organism: Alexandromys fortis; assembly: GCF_014885135.2. NCBI lineage: Eukaryota > Metazoa > Chordata > Mammalia > Rodentia > Cricetidae > Alexandromys > Alexandromys fortis. The sequence continues at coordinate 1,785,647 of NW_026068105.1, forward strand.
AAAGCAGGGAAGGTATATGGTAGGATTTAGGGGAAGAAAACGGAAGAGAGAAATAATCTAATTATGTTATAATCTTAAAATGTAAAAAAAATTTATTGAGTATTTGTATTTCTTCCTTTGAGAACTGAACTGTTAAGTTCATTGGTCCATTTATTGACTGGCAGCTTTGGGTCTTGGTGTTTAATTTCTATTTTGCAGTTATCTATATATTTTAGATGTTAAGTCTATGTCTGAAATATAACTGGCAATGGTTTTCTTTCCTTCTGCAGGCTGTCTATTGCCTCTATTGATGTCACGAGCCACTTCCCCCCTAAAAATCATTACAGGAACCATCACCCTGGGGAGTCTGCTGGGAACCCCACACCCATAATTATGTTCTATTGACAGAACCTGCCCCACACCCAATTAACTGTTATCTGTTAGCAGAACGCGCCTCACATTCCAGCTATCCAGGGAACCAAGTGTGGCAACTCGTGACTTCTTGGCCTACCTGTCTGAACGTCCTGGCCTACGTGACAAACCTGAACACAGGGGCTATATAAACAGCAACCATGATCCTAATAAAGGGGGCTTTGACAAATCTGTTTGGCCTCATTCTTCTGTCCTAGCTCATTCCCTTCCAGGTAGCACCCCTTCGAGACCCTGGAATAACTGATTGCAGGGTGGGTTACAAACCCCTAGACTGAGTAACCCACCAAACGCAATCAACATATTGATAGTTTCTTTTGCTGTGCAGAAGCTCTTTATTTATTTCTAAGTAAATCTGGGGATCAAGAAAAAATACACTCAAATTTGGAAAGTCCAATAGGGCAAAAGAATCCACCTTTTTCAACAAAAGAATGGCGAGAGAAAAGAGATGTTGGGAGAAATCTACAGGTTTAATGGCTCTATCCTTGAATTCATGTAGACGCTAGCAAGTTTGAAAGCCACAGAATAGTATGGAGGTCCAAGGCCATAGAGTTGAGGCTAGAATCCAAAGGTATTTTGTGTCATATTTTTATTTTTAAAATCATTTGGATTGTTCCTGTCATATGTACAGGAGTGTGGGTGTATGTGCATCATGGCAGACATGTTGGACTCAGGGGACAACTTTTGAGAGTCTTCTCTCCTTCCACCTTATTGAGGCAGTGTAATTTTTGTTCCAGCTACTGGGATGCGTACTCTAGGCTAAATGACCTGTGGGCTTCTAGACCATTCTCCTGTCTCTGCCTCCTATCTTGCCTTCAGACTACTAGATGACAGATGCCTGTCACTGCACCCTGTTTTTTAAACATGGGATCTGGGGGATCAAAATTGGGTCATCAGGCTTACATGGCAGTCTTTTACATTCTGAGTATTCTCTCCAGTCCTCCAAACATATTTTGGAAGCAAAATTTCTTTTTCCTCAGGAAATCCTTCAGGCATTCAAATGATTGAATGTGGCCTACCCATATTTCCGAGATTAGTTTAATTCAGTCAAAGTCTACCAGCTCAAGTGTTCATTCTTCTATAGAATTTCATCACAGTAACATCTAGACTGCTGCTCAAATGAACAGTGAACCAAAGTCTACCCGAGTGAACACATAAAACTACACATCACAGTAGTTAATGTCTATTAATGTGCTAGAATTGGAACCCTGTGGATTGCTTATGTTTGCATGTCTCCTTATGAGTGGGCTGAAGGGTGAGTGAGAAAAAATGGAAGGCCAAATGGAAGGAATTAAGGAATAGGAGGAACTTATTTTTCAGATTTTCCTCAATCTTTTATTAATCTTTAAAACCAGTGAACCATTGCATTATTCATCTGTCCAAAGGCAAGAAAGTAACATGGCCTAGCATCCCTTGAATGGGTTTCTAGTCTCTGATTTATTATAGGCTGTCTGAGTAACTCTGGAAAACTGGTTTTTCATTTCTTTGTTTCTGCTTAAGCAACAGCACAAAAGAAATCTCAGGAATTCTTTAAGACCATTGTGGTCTAGAAAAGATCTTGGTTCAAATCCTGCTTCTGACTAGTTCTAAACAAGTTCCTGCAGCTCCAAAGTAGAAATAATACCTCAAAACACAACAGATTAAATGATCAAAGTTGAGTGCACAGAGTACCACAGATGTTAACAAGAAGAAAACATCTGTACAGATGGAAAGTTAATCCCTCTTAGAAAAACATAACTTCCAACAGAGACTCATCATAAGCAGGAAACTGAAAAGATCCATTTGAGAATCTTGTACTGCTTTTGTTATAGGAGAATTTCACTTCATTTGGGAAGAATATTTATGATCATTTGATATTCCTTCAGATCTAGAAGAAATCCCTTGACTCTTTAATTCCCATGAGCCACTGATGGCTTTTGGTATGTGGGAAACAAGCTCAGTTTGAGCCATGGGAATTTCTGTAGCACCAGAGAGAGGGCGACCCTTTTGCTATGTGACTACCAGTAAGACATGGTAATCTTATTTAAGACTCACAAAACAATTAGCACAGATAGGCATTGCTTGTCATGGTTTCATATTTGCGAGCAAGGAAACTGAGACTCAGAGAGTGGCTGAACTCAATTGTCCAGGAATATGCAGCTAATAATCCCTGAGGTGGAATTTACTTCTATGTCTGTTCAGAATATGTAGTGTTCACTAGTGGACTGCATTGTCTCTCCTTGAAGTGTGATTTCCTTTCTCTTTAATCACAATCACATGGGTATTTGAGATGTTTAAGGATTTTGTCATTGGAAAATGATTGTGTATGTGATATATATGTGCACACATATAAGCAGATATACTGTCTGTGTCACACACAGTCGAATGATTTTTAAAAATTAAGGGGTTAACAAACCAGGATAGATAAATTTTTCTTGAAATTCAAATTACTTCCTGAGTTCTAGAATGGGGTGGGGCAAGGATAAATGGAAAAGTCACTAAGGGGGCTGTGGCTCTGCTTAACTGGGGTCCTTGTCTGTATATCATATTTTAGACGAGGCTTGCAAAATTAATTCCAGTAGTTGGCATGTAGTGTTTACAGTATGTCAGACAATTGTGTCTGTCTAGGCACTGCACCATAGAGTACCCCAAATCATCTTATGCAGCAAATGAGAAGGCTGAGAAGTCATATCATTTATTAAGGTCATGCAGCTAGGAAATAACAAAGCCAGGATTCAACTCAAAACTCACAGCTCTTGTTTCATACCGAGTGGATTTCTGGAGAAACATGGCAGTTCTGCAGTAAACTGAACATAGAATGATTATGCCATCCAACAACTCCATAACTAGGTGTATGTGTCTAACAAGACGGACACTTGTTAGAATCTTGCTGGTAAGCCACAGTCACGTGGCGATACACAGATTAACAGAAATGGGTTAAATTAAGATATAAGAATTAGCCAATAAGAAACTAGAGCTAATGGGTCAAGCAATGTTTTAATGAATATAGTTTCTGTGTGGTTATTTTGGGTGTAAGCTAGCCGGGTGGCTGGGACAAACAAAGGGACCCTCTCCCTGCAACATGAGCCAAATAAACCCTTTTCTCCCCATGTTGCTTTGGTCATGGCTTTATCACAGTAGTAGAAAGTGACTTAAGATATATAGCTATAAAAAAAGACATGTAGCTATATGGAATATTAAGTAGTGATAAATTCGTAAAGATGTGAGATCAGTATTGATCCTGGAGGGAAAGGTAACAAGGAGTAACTGCTTAACTGGTTTCTATTTTGTAACATGAAGAAGTTCTAGATAATGGAAATATATGGAAAATAGTGTGACTATTCTTAATGTCATTGAATTATACTTTTAAAAGTTGCTCAAATGTTTGAACTCTTGGTCCCCAGGTGCTGTGAGACAATGGTCTGTACCCTGTCACTTGTATTTTAAATAAAAGCTGATTGGTCAGTAGTCAGGCAGGAAGTATGGGTGGGGCAACCAGGCAGGAAGTAGAGAAGGGGCAATGAGAACAGGAGAATTCTGGGAAGAGGAAAGCTCAGTCTGCAGTTGTGACCCAGACAGAGAGGAAGCAAGATGAGACTGCCTCACTGATGAAAGGTATGAAACCACGAGGCTAACCCTGACAAGAATAATAGGTTAATGTAAGATGTAAGAATGAGTTAATAAGAAGCCTGAGCTAATAGGCCAACCAGTTTATAATTAATATAGGCCTCTGTGTGTTTATTTGGAACTGAACAGCTATGGGACCTGTGAGACAGAAAACTGTCAACACTCAGGTGGTAGCTGTTGGGAGGATTAAGAGGTGTGGCCTTAATGGAGGAGTTACACCACTAGAGGCTTTGAGGTTTTAGAAAATCTCATGCCATTTCAGTAGTCCTCTCTACTTACTGTTTATTGTTTAAAATATAAGCTTGCAGCTCTTCCTGTCACCCTACCTTCACTCCACCATCATAGACTGTAACTGTCTGAAACTATAATCCCAATTCAACACTCTTTGCTTATAAAAGTAAAAATAAAAATAAAATTGTTCAAATGGCAGTTAATTAAGTCATTGGTCCCTGGTTTTTCCCTGCGCCTAAAAGTAATACTTCCTAAAACTTTTTATAGGAGTTTCCTCTCTGCTGGTTCATTAATACTCTGAGTTCCTTTTGTTTCTTTTTGTCTAGCTCTTACCATCCCTTCCCTGTTGTTCCTTAGACCACGAGTTTCTGAATCCTGAATATCATCCATTCTTCACAGCCTACATTGCTTATCCAGAATTCATTGATTGATCATTCTCTTGTTTCTCAAATCAAGAACCAGGTCCAGAGGCGATGGTGTAGGCCTGTAATCCCTGCATCATGAATATGAGTCAAAAAAGAAATCTAAACCATCTTTTGACAGTAGGTCCACTTTTGACAGTATCTTTTTCTGTAACACTCCAGTGTCTCTTATAGCACTTACGAGTTGTTAAATGGCTGGGTTGTGGTGGCACACACCTTTAATGTCAGTACTTGGGCAGCAGAGGCAGGCATATCTCTGTGAGTTCAAGGCCAGCCTGGTCTACAGGGGTAGTTCAAAGATAGCTGGGGCTACACAAAGAAGCCCTGTCTTGAAAAACCAAAAAAAAAAAAAAAAAACATAGTTGTTAAATGAGTTGGGATTAAGGGTGTGGTAGCACATACTTGCAGTCCCAGCACTTAGAAGGCAGAGGTAGATGGAATTCTGTTGCAGTGTCCTCTGAGTTGTATATCCAGAACAACCTCCAGACTGCTGGCTGAGGTAGTCCAGCCTCACGGAATACTCCAGTAAGGACTTGATCATAATCCTAAATTTTCTTTGGGTCCCCATAAGATTATCAGCATCCCCAATCAGCAGGAAGTAGCCTAGAAAACTATGTCCACATTTCCAAAAAATGGATTATAGAGGTTTCCCTTTTTTAAAAGAGTGTTAGTTACAAGTTGTTATGGATAATGGTTCAGAAAAAAGCTAAACAAAGATTATATTCAGAGTTCTTGATTTGAAAAGAAAAAAGGGGAAATGCCATGAGATAATGCTCTTGTACCCTGTAAAGATTTGTCAATTGTATTGGTTTAATAAAATGTTGATTGGCAAGAAGCCAGGTAGGAAGTATGGGTGCAGTGACCAGACTAGGAGAATTCTGGAAGAGGAAAGGCTCAGTTTTCAGTCACCAACCAGATGCATAGGAAGCAAGATGAGAACATTTTACTGATAAAAGGTACCAAGCCACATGTGTAAACATAGATAAGAATTATGGACTAATTTAAGTTGTAAGAGCTAGTTAATGATAAGCCTGAGCTAATAGGCCAACTAGTTTATAATTAATATAAGCCTTGTTGGGACTGAATGGCTATAGAACCGGGCAGGACAGAAACTTCCACCTACAGAACTCTGAATTCAAGGCCAGCTTGATTTACAGAATGAGTTCTAGGATAGCCAGAGTTATCACACAGAGAAACCCTATCTTGAAAAACCAAAACAAAGAGTTGTTTAATGAGAGTGAGAAACAAAGATTCATTTTTTTTTTCATTTTTTGTGACTGCTGAAATTTGTGGGTAGTATTCTGATGATTTGGCTTGAAAACAACTGGATCACACAGTAATTTTGTTTAATTTTTGTTATAGAAAGGGTTTTTCTAGCCTTACTTCTTTGGTTGCATGTTCTTCAACATTTTCTGTTTCTTTTCCTTTTCCAATTGCCTTTCCATGTGATGGTACATAATAGATTCCCAATAAATACTTATGATAAAATCGCTTCAAATTTATGCAATGGGTCTCCACACCATTGTTGACATGTAACATAGTACTGTATAGTCCAGTTCTCCATCAGAAAATAAATTCCGTAGTGTGTTTTCAGTTTTCAATCAATTAAATTCAGAGCATCTCCCACTAGTTAAGCTGGGTGGGAATAGACATCTTCAGAGAGTAGTCATGAGCATCTGTTCTGAATCAAGACAGGCATGGGAGTAAACTCTGATTTAGGATTTACAAGCTATGTAATCCTGGGCAAGTTACCTCTACTCTCTGAGCTTCAATTTCCTCACCTGGGCACATCAGGATATGAGTTATAATAGCAATATTCATTGCCTTTTCAAGAATAGCTACAGTATAGAAGTTTTTCTATTCAGTTGTGAACAATGCTATGAGGATGCAAAGATTTATATTATAAAACTCAATAATAAATTATGGAATATTCAGACTGATGCTATAGCACTGTAATTATGACCTTATATCTTCAATTAGCTGTGCCATCCAGATTCTTTTTGGAATGGTTGTGGCATTCTTAACCCTGAGAACAAAAGTGGGACTTAAAAGAAGGGCTAGTTTGCATCCTGGCACATGAACAAGGGTTCTGCTGGTGGCTTTCCAGCTGATAATAGAAAAATCAGTGGATGGGAATGACATGGCATTCCCAGTGTTTAACCATAAGAATAAGCCTTTTAATTCCCTAAGCTCTGTGGATCTCTTGGACACATGGTTAGTCATCAATTTACTTTGGACATTTGATTGCTCATGCATGCCAAGAGAGATGTCCACATTTGAATAGACTGGCTCATACCTTGGCACTGGAACTGGAGGCTGAAGAGTGAAGTTACACGAGGTAGAAAGAAAAACTGAATCAGAACAAGAAACGGCCTTGGGAATAAAAATTTGCAATTTTTGTAAAGTATTATCAATGTACATACATAGTGGTTTTAGACTGATCTTACACAGGAATCTAAGATACTTGTCAATAATCTGAACCACTGAAGGGGTTAGCATAGAATTGGGAGAGAGTCCTGCACTTGCAAATGCATTGCAGGTATCCAGTAGTTGCCTGCTCTCATAATGCCCCAACTCTACTTGAAGGTTTGAAGAAAGGCTTTTCTACTCAGTTGGGTTGACTGTCTCTAGCCCGTACACTGTGATCTCAAAGTCCATGTGGTTCAAAATGAAATTGCACTATAGTTCACTTGTATAGGAACAGTTTTACTTGCTCTCATTCTTGAAATTTGTTTAAAAGATGGCACTGGTCTGAACACTGGGTGTAAAAACAGATGAAAGTATAAATGAATTTTAGATATCTATAATATGCCAGCAACTAATCAAGAGAGGATCTTATTGTCAGGTTAAACTTAACAAGATACGAGAGAAACATCAGATCTGCTTGATTTATGGTTTTGAAAATGGCCACCTCTAATAGTCTCGTTACATTCAATTGTCTTTGTGGCCAAACATCAGCCCCAACCCATAAAAAAAAGTAGGGAACCAGATTTTTAAATTGCCACTTCAGACTGAGAGTAAGTTTGTAAACTAGGAGTGGACAATAGAATATCTCCGAAAACAGGACAGAAACCTGGCACTTTATTTTTCTAACTAAATTAGACCCACTAGTTTCTGAATTCTATTCCTCACTCCTGCTAAAAACAATTATATATAAAATACATGTGTATATATATATGTATGTATTATATATAAGCATGTACTTTATAGCCAACATAAGGATCTCTTAAAATTTCCCTCTTATTATATTCTCTCTGGGACTGACCTTTACCCCTTTTAACTTTTCATTTCTTTGGCCTTTGATAGGTTCCTCTTTTATCACCCTTGCTTTCTCTCTGTGGTATTTTACTTTACCCAGAGCCTTTACTCTCAGAAGTTCAGTTCTGAACCCACTTAAAGCCCCAGCCTTCCAAATTTTGAAAATTACCTGTAGTTGGAGCCAAATCCTATTCTTCCATGCACTTACAGATCATTCTGTCTAAGCACAGTGTCCAGTAGAAGTGTACAAGCCTCCCTTCTTGAAAGTCAGAGATATAATTAGGAAAGGAATAGATTTTGATCTCAGGGATGAAAGTTTGCCCAGTCCTTATATCTTGGAGCCCAGGATTCAGCTATCTTCACATAGTTCATTGCCTCTGTCCTCAACTGCTCTTTCTGACCAGCCTTCTACTCCACTTCTTGGCATCCATTTAATCTTTTTGTCTTCTGACCTCATTACTTACTTTGCCTGTTCTGTATTGCCATGGATTTGATTATTGCTACAGCTTCTCTGTTTCTGAGCTATCTGATTTCCTCCTCAGGAATTATTCCAAATCTTTCTCTTGCTACGATACATTTCATAGCCCTGTACGGATATCCTACTCAACTTTCCAAACAGGACCCTGGCACTTTATTCAAACCACCCTTCTAAACAGTTTAGTGATTGCCCTGGAACTCATTTTATGTTTCAAATAGCTTTGAGATGCTGTACTTTCATACTAACTCATCCATTCATTCATGCACTCATTTCACAGTGAATGATTTTTATGGCCATTCATATACAAGCGATATACAATTAAATCGATTATCTAGGGTGGCATTGAGGAATTTAGTAGAACCTTCTTCTGTGATAAAAATGCTCTGTAAGAGTGCTGTTCAATTAGCTAAATAACCACTAACCAAGTCTGGCCATTAAAAATCTGAAATGTGATTGGTGCAACTGTGGGACTATACTTATATTTTTAATATTTTAGTGGTACTGGGAATTAAACCCAGGACCTTGTGAATGCCAGACCTGTGCTCTGTAATTGAGCTAGATGTCCAACCCTCTCTGACTTTTATTTTTGAACTGATTTTCGTGCAGGGTGAGGTGATCTAGTTTCATTTTTCTACATGATATGCATCTGGTTTTTTCAGAATCACTTGTTGAAGAGATTGTCTTTTCTCCAATGTGTATTTTAATCGCTACTATCTAAAATCAGGTGGCTCAGGTTATGTGGATTTCTGAGTACTCTGCTTTATTATATTTGACAATGTTTCTATTGTGTATACAGTTTAAAATCACATATTATGATTCCTCTAGCATTATTCTTTTTAATCAAAATTGTTTTGGCTATTCAATACAGTGACTTCACATGAATTTTAGGATTTTTGTATGCCATTTATTCTTTTTTCCATTGATGTATATTTATTGCACATGTTACTTAGTCCCATAAGGAGATTTCATACATGCATATATTTCATACATGTACATAATGCATTTTGAGAATATTCTTTTTCAATTACCAATTCTGACCAATTCTAATAACTATTAGTCGCCTTTAAATGCTATAATGTAATCCCATCCCTTCCTATAACTCTAGTCTTCTAAGTTCCCACTTTTTCATATATATGAAACATCTCCACTACAAGCTTTGTCTCCTTTGTTTCCTGATAATTTAGCTATTAAAAATAGTGCTGTAGCAAACACCAATGTTCATGTATTTCTGTGGTGTGTTGACTTCAAGACCTTTGAATATATAACCAGGGGTGGTATAGCAGGGTCAGATGACAGATATATTTTTATATTTTTGAGAAACCTCCATAATGATTTCCATAGTTGTTCGACTAGTCTACATTTCGACTAGCAGTGTCTGAGGGTTCCTTTCAGTTCATACTTAGGGCAGCATTTGTTATTAAATGACTGCAATTCTGACTGGAGCAAGATGGACTCTCAATGTAATTTTAAATTACTTTCTCTGATGGTTAGTGAATTTGAACATTTTCTCATATGGTACTGGTCATTTGAAATTTACCTTCTGAGAACTGTTAATCTCATCAACCCATTTATTTACTTAGTTATTTCATTTCTTATTATAAAGGCTTTTGTGTTCTTTGGACACCTTTTATATTAATTTGGAGCCAGCTACGTGGAGTTAGCATTCTCTGGAGACTGCTTTTTCAGCTGATGATTAACTGGTTCCTTTGTCATGCAGTTTTCAAAATTTTGTGAAATTCCACTTGTCCATCATTGGCATTATTTTCTCAGCTACTGGAGTCAATATAAAGTGCTTACCTATGCCTGGATCTTATACTGTTCTCCCTACTTTATCTTCTAACAGTTTCAAAGTTTCTGGCCTTATGTTAAGGTCTTTATACAACTGGAGTTGATTTTTCGACAGGGGAAACACACGACTAGAATCTATTTTCACTCTTCTACATATGGATAGCTACTTTTATGGAGCTGTTTTTTTTTTTCAACAATGTGTATTTTTGACATCTTTATAAAACAATCATATGGTTATAGTTTCATGGGTTTATGTCTGGGTCCTTTACTCTATTCCACTGATTTGTGTGTCTGCGTTTGTGTTAATATCAGGCTGTTTTTGTTACTATGGTTCTGTACTATAACTTGAAACCAGGTATGGTGGTACCTCCAGGACTGGGATTTGAGCACCTGGGGTTTTTATATTTCAATATACACATTAAAATGTCTATTTCTGTGAAGAATAGCACTGGAAGTTTGATGGAGGTTGCATGAAACCTGTAGATATTAATTCTTCTAATCCACGAGAGGGACTAGAATTAGAAAAATTAGAATTCTTCTAATTCTATCTTCTACTATCATCTCCAATTATTTCAGTGTTTTAAAGTTTTTTTAATATAATTTTTTATTGAAAAAAAAAAGATTTCCGCCTCCTCCCCGCCTCCCATTTCCCACCCCAACTCCCTTTTCCCCCCTCCACCCACTCCACTCCCCCACCCCCCCCACCTCACCCCCTCCCTCTCCAGTCTGAGGGGCAGTCAGGGTTCCCTGCCCTGTGGAAAGTCCAAAGTCCTCCCCGCTCCATCATGGTCTAGGAAGGTGAACATCCAAACTGGCTAGGCTCCCACAAAGCCAGAACATGAAGTAGGATCAAAACCCAGTGGCATTGTCCTTGGCTTCTCAGCAGCCCTCATTGTCCGCCATATTCAGAGAGTCAATTATAAAAGCCTTTTACTTATTGGGTTAGGTTTATTCCAAGGTATTTTTGTTGTTGTTGTTGCTGTTTAGACTATTGTGAATGGCAGTCACAGGACAATTTTTTTGAGTTGTGGAGACTAAACTCAGGTCATGAAGATTGTTTGACAAATGCTTTCATCTAGTAAGCTACCTTGGCAACCTTTATTGTAGAAGAAGTAGAGGATATTACAGATAAAGATAGAAGAAATGCTCTCGCTTTTCTCCACAGTTAGTATAATTTGGGCTACAGACCCAAATTATAATATATATAGCTATTATATTATAAAGTGTTCTTTGCATTACTAGTTTCTTTAGTACTATTAACACAAAGAAATATTGGACTTTGCTAAAGGCCTATTCTGTCTCTACTGTGATTGCCATGTGATGTATGTCCTTGACTCTATGTGGTGAATTACATTTATTGGTTTGCATATGTTGAACCACCTTTGTGGTTCTGGAATGAAGCCAATTTGGTCAGGAGGAACTATTTTAGAGAGAGTCTTCCTATGTAATCATGGCTGGTGAGCAACTCAAATCATAGACTAGATTAGACTTTAAAATGTGATTCTTCTCGCTCAACTACTGTGTGGTAGCATTACGGATGTGTGTCATCCATGACCAGGGAGAGATTTAAATCATATTTGATTTTAACTAATTAAACTTAAATTCTGAACAAGAAAAAAAAAACAGTCAATCATTAGCCTACATAATGGGAGCACAGTCTTTGCTAACCACACACATCTTATGCCAGGTTAATACACAGGATATATAAAGAAACCTTATAAGAAGAAGTAAAAAACATACTGCTATATTGAACAGTTCAGACCTGTTGTTTATATCTAGTAGGCTTGCTTAGTTGAACAAACACTGAAATTATCAACTTTTCTAGAGTTTGTAAGATGTCTTCTAAAATAACCCCCAACAGAGAAAATAATTTTTCAATAAATGCAAAGAGTGACTACCGACTACAGTGAAACACTTTATGAACTTATAGAGAAATGACTCTCATATTTTTATGCATACTTAGCAGTGATTTTGACAATTCATTGATCAAGGGTTGGCTTGTGTGAAGTGATTCATTCAGAATAACAAATACAGAGTCTTTGTATGTATAAGGCTGACTATGAGTCAAGCAATCGATGATAGATACATATGAACTCTCTGACTTAGGACTTTTCTAAACTCCCCATGGGCTAAACTTTATTACTTTATTACTCCTGGCATGAGAGAGTACCATACAGGCCCTCAGTACAACTGGTACAAGTTGTTCTTAATACTTGGGAAATACCATATTCTCTACCTACCTTTCTAAGAGTTCTCATTTGAGAGTGAACTCTAACGTCATCTCCTTTGGAAAACTTTGCTGAGCTCAACAAATCAAAATTAATTGTTCCTGCTACAGAATAATTTCCACTTGAAAACATTGCAATGATGCTTGGTCAGAAAAGCATTATTTGTTTCTTCCTTTGAGAATTGTACTTGATTATATAAAGGATGCCAGGGGAGTTAACAATGCACCCACCAAAGTCTTCAGAATTTGATGAATGAAATTACAACATATGAAATAGATAAGATTCAGAGATGCAAAGTTACCTTTGAGGAGACAGCAGAGGTTCTAGGCTTACAGCCAATTCTGACAGTAATACAATGAGTGTTGTTATCCCAGGCTTAGAAAGAGAGCCCACAGGGAGGAAGAAAATGACTTGGAAACACTGAAAGGCGGGATGTTCAAAAGGAGTTTATTGGCAATACAGCTCTGCTAAGGCTAGGAAGAAACTCTGGCTCAAGAAACCTACCTTCTGTTCTCTGAGGTCAGCACACACGTCCTCAGGATGGATAGATCATCCCATCTGACGTAGTTGCCAGAAAATATTAGCATGATACAACCAACTGTGCTTGCAATGATGCCAACCAAGTACACCAAGAGTCCTTTTTGTTATCCTCTGGCATCCCCAGTGGATTTCCCTACAGGCAGAAGACTTGTTCATGTAACCATCTGTTTCTCAGCTGTAATGATGTTCTTCAAATCCTAAAATGAACCAGTCAACATTCTACTGCCAGTGTCTGCCTTTTGTGGGTAGTGTGAAATCTACCCTAAAAGATGATTGTTTTAAATTAGAATTATTAATTTTTGAGAATTTCATATATAAGTACTATATTTAAACCATTTCCACTCCTCCCCTTTCCTCTTCAAGTGCTCCCATGTCCCTCCTCACCCCCTCTCAAATTCATAACCTTTTTTCTTTAGCTATTATTGTTCCATAAAAAATTATATATAAATATACCTATACACACATATAAAACCATTTAGTATTGTTATATGTATTATGTTAAGCATTGAGCAGTTAGGATTGGGTAATACAACAATTAGGGAGCCCTTTCCCAGGAAAAACTGATTTTCCATCTCTCAGCAGGCATTGATTGCCTATAGCTCTTGTGGGACCTTGTGAAATTCCCCCCATTAACACTGGTATGTTGACTTCTGTCATTATGCATAACTTGTATAGGCAAACTTATTGTTGTGATTTCATTCATGTGTACTGTATCTCTGTCATGTCTAGAAGACATTATCCCATGGTTCTCTGACTCTTAAAATACCCTATCCTTCCTTGAATTTTCTCTCAGTTTTAGATGTGGGGTTTCATTGTAGATGTTCCAAAAGGACTGAACACCCTATGATAAATTATTTTCTGCATCTTAACCAGTCATGAATTTATATAATAATATTCATCTGTCGAAAAAACTTCTTTGCTGAGGGGTAGACTATGATATATTCACTATTGCCTTTGAACTGACAATAATGTTCTTTTAGTATACTAGTTGTAGACCTTGATATGTGGAGAACTTGATAAGGTGATACTCACATGATGGAGGAAGGTCATTGGTTAATTAAATAAAGAAACTGCTTGCCCTGATAAGTTAAAACATAGGTGGGAGGAGTAAACAGAACAGGATGCTGGGAGGAAGAGGAAGTGAGCTCAGACTCGACAGCTCTGCTCTCTGGAGCAGAGGCCCTGCTTCGCTCTCCTGGGCATACGCAATGAAGCTCCGACCCAGGATGGCCGTAGGCTCGAATCTTCCCGGTAAGCGCACCTTGGGGTGCTTACACACATTATTAGAAATGGGCTAGTCCAGATGTGAGAATTAGCCTAGAAGAGGCTAGATAGAAATGGACCAAGCAGTCTTTAAATGAATATAGTTTGTGTGTTGTTATTTCGGGCATAAGCTAGCAGGCGGCCGGGGTGCTGGGGACGCAGCCCCGCCGCTCCTATTATTTCAACACTCACAGGGCTACAAAACTCTTTCCTGGGAAATCTTCTAAGCTATCACTACCTTTGAAACAAAACTACACAGTATTCAGAAGTACATGGTATTTAGTGAGTGGGAATGGCCACAGCACATTCTATAAATAACTTTTACCAGAAATCTTTTTACATAGGTATGTTGCATCCTTATTTAAGAAAGTTTTCAGAGACAGGTGTATTTTGCTAAATTCTCTGTGCCTGCAAAAGGGCAGCTATAATACTTGCCTAGGTAGACTCTCAGTAGACCCTGAATGAAAATGATTTACCAACTTTCAAAATGGTGGAATTTGAGATGTGTATGGGGCTAGCTTAAGAGTCAGAGACTTCACTCAATTTTTCAAACATGCATTTTGAAGACCCTTATATGTTCTAGCTGTGTACACACACCCACATCTCTCCCCACACAGAATTTTCAAGGTAGCCTAGAAAGCAAAACGGACATTGTACTTGACCTCATGAAATATATATGACCCAAAGACCTATTCAAAGAAACAATTATGAAGAAGGGCATTAAGTAGTATATTTGCACATATATAGATAGGCAGTTTGGCTTCTATTAGTGTAAAATACTAGACATTGATTTAAATACAATGAGGGAATGGAGAAGGGAGTGCAAGGGGAAAGTTTGTTAGAGGAGTATTCACGGATAGTCAGCCTCATAAAGTTATTTAGTACTAATAAATATTAATTAGTTTAATTAGTACTAATTGGGCTTAGAAACTAATGGGAAGAGAAATATTCTAGGAGAAGGCAGTAAGCAATATGTAGGCCCTGAATATTGGGGGATTTGGTGCAGTTGAGGACATAAAAGTATAATTAGAACATACTAAGCAAGGGAAAGAGAGATTATCTGAGTTAAGATGGATGCAGACTCAGACATTGTGGGTTATTCTGAGAATTGTGGGGACAAGGGAGTGAGCAACAAAGGGTTTTGAGTTGTGGCAGACCTGAATGTAGTGGCACTTCATTTGTATATTAATAAATAAAGCTTGCCTGAAGATCGGAAAAGTAAAACAGGCACACTGGGCAGCCTTACAGACCAGGTAGCAATGACACATCTTTAATCCCAGTAGCCACAGTAGCTTGCCGTAGAAACCAGGCAATAGTGGTGCACGCCTTTAATCCCAGAACTAGAGAGAATTATAAGACAGAGGTGACAGCTCTCAGTCACAGTTTCATTCTGAGATTCCTGGAGGAAGGATCGCCATTTTGGACTGAGGTAGAGGTAAGAGCCAGTGGTTGGCTGCTTTGCTTTTCTGGCCTTCAGGTTGAAGCCCAATATCTGCTTCTGAGTCTTTATTATTTCTGCTACATTTGAATTTTGTAAAGATCATTTTAAGTGCCCTGTGTGGAATACAGTAGGGCACATAGAGCTATCAAGTAGCTAGCTCAATCGTAATGAGCTCTTCCGTGCTTTCCATCCATTTATGGCCCTTTTCCAGCATCTAGTAACAGTGTCTTTCCTTTGTCTCAGATCCACCAAAGACTACCAGCTTTACTCAGAGTAAAGGCTAAAATTTTTACAATGACCTTTAAGACTCTAGACGCTTTGCTCACTCATTCCTTTACCTCCCTAATCCACAGCTCTGCCTCCCATTCACTTCATTGTTGCCACACTGACCTCCTTGCTATAATATATCACACTCTCAAAAGTAGGGTGGCAGCACTAGTTGTTGCTAGAAACATTTTTCCTCTTGGCAGCCATAGACCTATTTTCTTTTCCATTTCAATCTTGGTTCAAGTTTTATCTTTTTCAGGAAATGTATCCCTTTTCAAAAACAAGGTCTTGCGTGTTTGGGCTCTCCTCAAAATTACTAGGGAGGTAGGGATAGGTATGAACCTGAACTTTTGATCTTCCTACCGCCACCTCATGAGTGCTGACATTACAAGAAATATGCCACTATGCCTGGTTTTGTGATGCTATGGGGGATCAAACCCAGGACTCTGAGCATGGGAAGCAACAGCTTTCTCAACGGAACTACAACCCTAGCCCAAAGAAGCCCACATTAACCATTGTATTCAATCTTGCAAATCACTTAGCAAATTTACTTCTCCATATCCAGTTTGTCCTTTCTTATTTTATGACAGTATCTAAAATCCTCGTGCATACTGTTTAGTTAACTTATATATTCTGTCTGTTTCTTTCCATAAAACAAACAAAATAAAAGCTGTTTTCTGTTTTGTTTAATGTTGGAATCAAAGTACCTAGGAAAAAGGCCTGGCACAGCATAGGTACTTGATAAACACCCGATGAATGCCTAATCAGCATGGAATGCAGAGCAAAGGTCTAGACTAGTAATATAAACTTGACTCCAGTGCATACTAGCTCAATAAAGCACTACTTATATTATATTTGATTGTGATTGACTAGGGATACGAATGATAAAAAATGAAAAGGTATAAAGCCAAGCCCTTGGGGAATTTTGTCATTTGGAGGTCACAGGAAGCTAAGTCATGACAATAGATTTTAGGAAGCATTTAGGAATGCAAGAAGAGAATCGGATGATGAAAGTTCTTATAAGAAAGGCAGACAAGAAGTCACTATTGCACTCTAGAACAATGTATTCAGTACAGAGTAGGCTTCTTATTTCTTGTTTCAATATATCTAGTTGATTTACAATAGTGATCCTGTCTCTTACGCATATCCTATATACTGAAACCAAATGAGTATTCCTACAAATAACCATTTTCAATATTTACTGAAAGACAGTATGTTAACAAAAGAATGATAATAAAAGAAGAATTACCAACTAAAACCAGCATATTCCCAGACAATCCCAAACAAACAAACCCTGGCCCCATTGCATTTCATCTATTTCAAATATGGGTATAAGAGTCTTGACACAAGGGGAGGAGCTCAGTCCTATTTCAACTTGATGTGCCATGCTTTTTTTTAAGCCCATGGGAGGCCTGCCCCTTTCTGAATGGAGACATAGGAGGAGTGGGGGGAGAAGGAGGGAACAGGAGGAAAGGAGGGAGGGGAAACTGAAGTCAGTATGTAAAATAAATAAAATGTTATTTGATTGTTTATTTTTTTTTTTGAGACAAGCTTTCTCTGTAGCTTTGGAGCCTGTCCTGAAACTAGCTCTTGTAGACCATGCTGGCCTCAAACTTATAGAGATCTGCCTGGTGATGTGGTATTTTCCTCTGTATCATTGGTTAATAAAGAAACTGCTTTGGACCTATAGCAAGGCAGAACTTAGGTAGGCAAGGAAAACTAAGCTGAATGCTGGAAGAAAGAAGGGCGGAGTTAGAAGCCATGTAGCCCCACCAGAACTTCACGCAGTAAGGCATTGACACATGGTGATACACAGATTAATAGAAATGGGTTAAATTAAAATGTAAGTTAGCCAATAAGAAGCTAGAGCTAGATGGAAGGGGGAGGACCTTGGACTTCCCACAGGGCAGAGAACCCTGACTGCTCTTCGGACTGGAGAGGAAGAGGGAGGGAAGTGGGGGGGGAAGGCGAGGGAAATGGGAGGTGGGGAGGAGGTAGAAATTTTTAATAAAAAAAATAATAAAAAAGGAAGCTAGAGCTAATGGGCCAAGCAGTAATTCAAATAATACAGTTTCTGTGTGATTATTTCAGGGCTAAGCAGCTGGGAACTAACTAGAGGCCTCCTTACTACAGTCTGCCTCTGCCACCCGAGAGCTGGGATTGAGGCATGTGCCACCATCACCCGGCCGAAATACGTTATTTAAATAAATAAAAAGAATTACTGTTGTGGACTAACAAGATGGCCTTGTGGATAAAGACACTCGCCACTAAGGAAATGACCTGAGTTTGATCCCCAGGACCCACAAGGTAGAAGAAGAGACTAGATCCCTGTGAGTTATCCTCAAACTTCTACATGCACACCCATGGCACGTCTGTGTACATATGCACATGTAGAGATACACATACAATAAATACATGTAATGAGCAGGTTTTAAAAAAGAATCACTGTCATCTCATAGGATTACCATGGAGACCCAGGGAAATGAATGTGTAACAAGCAATGGGTCTTGTTCCCTAAGCAGCAACTGCCTGGTTTCAGAGGCAGGCATGGGATATTTCTTCCTCCCAGTACAGTAAGCCAAGGTGACTAGGGCAGAAGTGGGGATTTAGATGGGATGAGGTTATGAGAACTAAAACTGAGGGCACAGCCACCCTGCCTTCACATGTCACACAGTGATTTGTGGCTACCCTTGGCCTTGCACAGGTTCCCTAGTAAATTCTTAAACTAAGAATTAGGGATTGCACATCCTTTCTGATTGCTCGAGAGGGAGAGAAATGAAGAAAGTGGACATCTTAAAGAAATGTTCATTTCCCTTCATCCAGAGTGCCACAGCTTCCTCTGGGGACTACTTACCTCTTTCCACTCTCTGATACTTAATGTAACTGTTGACTATAGGTTTTACACTTACATAAGCCCTAAAGTTAGCTTACATATATCAGTTACTATTGCAGAATTGTGACCCCAGTGTCTGAGAGACTAGGAGAGAAAGGGTTAATTTTCAGACTTTCAGAGGGCTTAGTCTATGATTTTCTGATTCATGTTTCTTTCTGGACCTGTGATGAACACATCATGGAGGTGGATGTGTGTGACAAAAGTTGTTTGCCACTTGATGGCAAGGTAGCAGGAAGAAAGAGATCGGAGTGCATGTATAACACTAAAGGACAGTCTCCCAGGATCTTACTTTTATCAGCTAGATCGCATCATGTAAAGTTACAAACACCTTGCAAAATAGTGCCACCAACTAGGGCCCCATGTGCCTGTTGGAGATATTTCATATGTAAGGCGTTATGATACATGATACTGCTTTGGAAATGTTATCACAGCCTGGCACCGTGCTAGCCATTGGCTGTCAATATTCATTTGTCTATAAATTGTACCACTAAGAAGAGTAAAACTTAAACATCCTCATACAACGAATATTTATTGTGCAACTACTGTGTACTTAACATTGTTCTGTATGTTGAGGATATACTACTGAACAAAACAAAGATTCCTGTCCACATATAGCTTGTATTAGTCAAGGAAAGATTACTATCACACATCTTAAGACTACAGAATGATACCTTAATTGTCATGAGCAAGGTACAAATAAAATTCCATAGATTCAATTAGTGGCAACAGGAGAACCAGCAGCATGGTGTTATGGGAAGAGCATAAGTTTTGGAGCTGAACCATATCCAAGCTTATGTTCTCATTATGTTACTCTAGGTCAGTGGCTCTCAACCTTCTTAATGCTAAGACCCTTTAATATAGTTTCTCACGTTGTGGTGACCCCAATCATAAAATTATTTTGTTGCTACTTCATAACTGTATTTTTGCTACTATTATGAATCCTAATGTAAATATCTGAAAGACAGGATATCTGATATGGGACCCCTGTGGGGCTCATGACCTACAAGTTGAAAACTGCTACTTTCACACAATATATGCCTTGGGTAAGTGCCTTGACTTTGCTGAGCTTGATGTTTGAAATGAGGACAAAGAATATGGACTTTTCTTGGGTAAGAAGATGTGTTAACTCATGCATGACTCTTTACACATTCTGTACCACTAATTCTACTACTATATTATTCCTTTAGAATTTTCACATATTTTGAACTAAGGGTTTGAAAATGAGGAAAATGTTTAGCATTTTTGAATTTCAATTTGTCTATCAGTACACTGTGGATTGGGATAATTACTTCTTGGTTTGAGAATTAAGACTGTGTATTCAAAACTTCTTGTAAAGGGTTTGGTTCCTTTTATTTGTTTATTCTGTTTACTTTGTTCGGGTCACCGACATACTCAGAGTCAGTGTTCAAAAATCACTTCGGAGTTGTAGAGATGGCTCTTCCCGGCAATCTGGATTGGGTTCCCAGCCCCTACCAACAGGTAGCTTATAGTCATGTCTAACTCCAGTTCTATGTGGTCCTTTGCCCTCTTCTGTTTCACTCAGGCACCTACAGATGTGTGGTGTGCGCAGAGATATGCAGACATACATAAATTATAAAGAAAAAGGTCGCTTAGAAAACCCAGCTACCAGATAGTGTTGATAACAACCTACTTGGCATGGATATTGTGAGGAAATGGGGCATGCATGTTCCTGCCCTGCTGCCCACATAAGAAGTTCATTCTTCCCCTGCCAACGGGTTTACCTCTCTAGGGGCAGTGGAACCAGGGAGAATAGAGTTGATCAATGAGATGGACTAAAGTCTAATGCAATAGCCAACTTTATTCAGAGCATCGGGATATTTATACTCTAAGGGTTAAGAGGAGCCACACGAGTAAATGACAACGACAAACCACATGTGGAAAAACATGTTTTTCCATAAAGGCATATAACCAAATAACAATAGCCAGTTGTAATGCGTAATCTGGAGTAAAATCACTCCTATCCATTATACCTGGGAGTGGCCTGGAAATACATTGCAAGAACAATTAGGTGTTTGGAAGAAACTGACGGCACAAGACTCTTGTCTTGTTTTCTTGGAGCTTTTTTTCACAATTGCTCAGAATTCTCCGCGCATGATTCCATTCTTGGACTGTGTTCTGACACTGAAAAAAATCTAATTAATTTTTTTTCTAAGGTCACTGCCTGGAAAATCTTGTACAGCTTGAGTATGGGAACCCAGATTAGGGTCAGCAAGGCGATGAAGAAAGGACACACACAGGCACACATAAAGAGAAACTGGAATTAGGGAAACTGGGCTCTCTGATGGAGAAGCTGAAGACCCCCTCTTACTGGAAGCTCAGTGTTTTTCTTGTATCCAGTTGAACAGGGAGGCGAGGTTATTATATACAACAGAACAAGGAGACAGGGTTATTACATACAGATAAACAAGCAGGCAGGGTTTGGAGTATACAGCTGGATCAAGAAGACAGGTTCAACTAATCTTGGTAGGCACAGTGTCTGTAGAGGGAGAAGTCTTCAGGTGGTAAACATTCAAGAGACTAAAACTATGGTGGACAGACATCTCCTGCATGCACTGTCAGTATTTGAACTCAGACCCTTGGAAGGCTTTGCCCGTCTCATGGGTTCGAGGCATTACTCCCCAGACCATGCTCATATCAAACAATACATGTTCTCACAGGATGTAACTTACCACCTACAACCCTACAATGAGTGATTCAGAAGTCCTCGTTATATTCAATCAAAAGCTACATACAGGAAGCTCATTGATGAAGGACTAGAAAGGAAATGAAAAAACAAAGTAACAGTGGACCAGAAGGCAGGACAAAGTACCCAAAAAGCAGAGGCTGGAACCACTGTTTAGCACTTAAAAATCTCTAACATATATAGTTCTGTTTAATGGTGTGGAGGACCGAACATATGTCCTTATGTGTGTTAGGGAAGTACTCTACCACTGTGCTGCATCTTTGGCTTAAGAATTTCTAACTTTAGTATCTACAGTTGTGATACTAGTAGTGAGACTACATAAAAACCAAGAGACAGACATCAAAGAATTTCTGGCTGAGATGCTGAAGATTTACCAGAAAATTTGATTTAGAGTTTTGATTTTTTTTTATTGTTTGACAATTTCATACATTTCTCTAATGCATTGGTCTTAGTCACTCTGCCTTTATTCCTAAACTCCCCTTTCTACCTCCTGATTTTGATAATTAAACTTTTAAATTTGGGAATGCTTTGGTAGTATTCCAGTTTTTTAGAAAAATATGCCAGGCCCAGTTGTATCACAAATCACAAATATATTTACAAGTTTATGCTCTTGCCAAGTTCCTTCTGCGATCCCCACCTTGTTCTAATCCAAACACCCACTACTTGTACCTCCCATCAGGGTTTAACTGAACATCAACTTTATAAATGTGTAGCAATTTGGTTTTGGTGTTGTACTTAGACTTTACAAGTAGATCCAATTTAATTTAAACAAAATATCTGCTATTTATAAGACAATAAATAAGACTCTTTCCTTTTGGAATGTAAGTTGAAAACATTGCTGGAGGGATATCAGAATTGTAGATAATAATGACAACAATATATGGTAACTCAAAATTAAGAGATTCTCAAGGTCTGCTTTTGATTGTATTTGAGTCAAATTCTGCAACAAAACTTAGTACCTAGTACTTAAAATAGCTCCTCTTTTTAAGAAGAAAAATAACTAAATAAATGTTAACAAACATGAAGATCCATTAGTATCATAAGACCCCATACAAGTTTCCGAAGAAAGGAAGCAGCCAATATTCCTACACAGCTATGGTGCCTATGAATAAAAGCAATGACCAGAATAGCAAGATAACCCTATGGATGCAATAGCAGCATGCATTCCTTGAAAGTAACCAACAGCTCAATAATTGAACTTAGGACCCTCTCAATAAGAGGAAAATCATGGTAGTACTGGAAACCTAGGCCGTTGAGATAGGAGCAGCAGGGTTGCGTTCCCGGCACCCGGCCGCCCGCATGGCTAGGTTATGCCCAGAAATAATTACACGGAAACTGTATTCTTTCAAACACTGCCTGGCCCATTATCTGTAGCCTCTTATTGGCTAGCTCTTACATATTGTTCTAACCCATTTCTAATAATCTGTGTAGCCCACGAGCTGGCTTACCAGGGAGGATCTTAACCTGCGTCTGTCTGGAGCGGGAGAATCATGGCGACTCCCTGACTAAGCTTCTTTCTCCCAGAATTCTGTTCTGTGTACTCCACCCACCTAAGGGTTGGCCTATCAAGGGGCCTAGGCAGTTTCTTTATTAGTAAGAAATCACTCCCACATCACTAGGCTACTGAAGTCATGGATCTTGGAGGAGAACCTACAACCAACACTTTACTAACCCAGCATCTTCTCAAATTACATTCTAAATATTTCTTACTATACCCACAGATAAGTGTAGTCCTTACTCCTCATGAAGGAAACTCCTCTTTGCAGCAGACAGAGACAATTATAGGAAAGCACAACAAATGAAAGTGCAAAGAACAAGAAATTCTGTGGTGTCCAGTTCCAGCTGATACATCTACAACACAATTCCTGCACAGGAAGCCCAGGGATCATTGTAGAAGAGTGGGCTGAAAGACTGTGAGAGCCAGAGGATCAGGAAGTTAGTTGTGAGATTGTGTCTACTCCTTGATAAGTCAGAGAAGTTATACCCACAGTCTCATCAACATGGCTGCCAGAGTAGACCCTGAACAATGAAGACACCAGTGAACACATTAACATGCAATGGGGAGAGCTTGAGGGACCTCAACACTAGACCAAGAACTATGGGCAACTGGGCAATGGTGAGATTGGGAGAAATGGTTTTCCACAGAGAAGAGTCCCCAGTGGGTTATTCAAGTGTCAGCTCTGAGATTATAGACACATAAGTAGCATTATATGGACTGAGAAGGTTGTACTTAGATACTTAGGAATGTGTATGTGTGTGTTTAAGAACAACTAAAGAAAAAGAAGCCGTGAATTTGAGGGAGAGCAAGGGTGTACACGGGAGGGATTGGAAGGGGGAAAGGGGTGGGAGAAGTGATTATAATTTCAAAAATAATATATCTATATGTATGATTAATGTATCCTTCATATGAATTCATATGAATGCTACAAGGATTAAATGAGGGAAGATTCATAACACATTTCATACACACTGCCTGTTTTATAATAAATACAATTTTCACTAAATATTGCCTTTTTTACTCCCAGAGGAAGGCAGCACCCACCTGGTGCCCATCTGTATGGTTGTATATAAAGGAGTCAGCTGATCTTCCAGTTAAATGTAGGGGGTCGTCAGACCTCCTGGTTTTCCTTATTGTAGTGATAACATTTTGGATCCAAGTTTTTAAATCTTGATTGCACATTGAAATTAGAGGCAGTGGATTTAACATATGGGTGCCTGACCCCTATTTCACCATCTCTGGAGAATCTGACTTAACTCATCTACTGTGGGGCCTGGGCTGGGCAATGGAATTTTTCAACCTGCCCCTTCCATGTGATTCTAATGTGCAACCGGAGTTGATAATCCTTGATTCCAGACAGATGCTGCACATCTGTGCAGAGATTCTGAAAATCCAAACTATACTATTAGAGCAGGCAGAATACCACCGCAGCATCCTTGATCCTGGATTCCTCCCAAATCTCTCGGCCCAGGGTAATGATCACTAATCCATGAAATTTCTGTTGGTCTCCACCTGTAGTTACAAATATCACCCATCCATACCGTGCACTTCTCCAGTAAACATATTCAGCTGGTGCTAAGGGGGGATTAAAAAGATTATACCTGGCCTCATAATGAGGTTGCATAATGTAGCAAGGTAGTCTAAGAGTTAATCTCATTAATGCTGATCTCCTATGCTTGGGCTGTTAGCTGTTGCTCAGCTTTTATTAAATTAGGCTTCAACATGTATCTGTCTTGTCCATGATTCCAGATGGTGCTATAACTCATGCCCTTTTGTCAGTTCCAGAAGATGACTACATGTGTTTTATTTAGATAAACTGTAATTATGCTGACTTTCAGCTGTTTGGGTAATTTGGGTCCATTTGTGGGTGATAAGTGGTAAAATCCACTCTTCATTATTACATACTGAAAATCATCTGAAAACAGATTGGTTTTCATTAATGAAGTCTCCTGGGATGGGGATGGGGTGAGGAAGGCAATCCAGTACTAAGTTTACTAAACATAGATTAAAAAAAAATAACAAAATGAAAACAAGTAACACAACTTTCATTTGCATAGAAGGCCCAGAGTCAGGGAACTAAACTCTAACTTGAGAGAGCAACAGTTAAGAATAGGTCTCCAACCTGTATGTCCATGCGGTGTTCTGCAGTAGTTGAGACACTTAACCCAGTCCAGGGTCTATCATTGCCTCCACTTGAGGCAGTGAATTTGTCTAGGTAACAACCCTAGCTTGCAGTTGATTTCAATACAAAATGGATCTGTAAATCATACAAACTCAAATACTTGCATTTCTCCTTAGACTATTTCCTCTGAAGGTCTCGCAGCTTTTCTTTGAAAATTTTTTATGAGTTCTTTAAACTAATATACAAGCTGGGAATAGTGATGTACACTTTTAATCCCAACACTTGGGAGGCAGAGGTAGATGGATCTCTGTGAATTTAAGGCCAGTCTGGTCTACATAGTGAGGACAACCAGAGCTACACAGTGAGACCTTATCTCAAGAAGAACAAGAACTAAATTAAATAAAATTAATATACAAAGTAATGGGTTACTTCGCTTTGACAGAGGAAAAGAAATATGACTTTTCCATTAGGATAAGATTTAGACAGCAAGTTGCTGAATGCCAAAAAATCTAGTTGCATATAAATTCATCAATTTGAAATCAAAGGACCCAGATTTAGAAACAATTGATGGCTATTCATACCGTGTTATATTAACTTAAAACATTCTGAGGCAGAGACAGTTATGTATCTGTGAGTTCAAGGTTAACCTGTTCTGTATAGGGAGTTCTAAGCTAGCCAAGACTACATAATGAAGTCCTGTCAATAACAACAGCAATAAAACAATTTTTCTCCTAACTGTTCATTATAAACAAATCATTGGTAACATAGCTTTTAATGTGGACTTTAATTGCTCCAAAAAACTCGATGTGTTCTTTTAAAATCTCAAAAACAAATAAAGAAATGAAAGCCTCGTGAAAGGGCCCTAAGTGCTGAGCCTCTGCAAAATTGAAGTTTTATCTCACTCACAAATCTATGTTCCAAAATTTCCCCCAAAACTCTGGGATTCTGCCAAGTAGAATGAAGAAAGCAGAAGGGAAATAGTTGTGTTTAATTTGTTTGTAAAGCTGTTCCTCCTTTCTTGTTTATTCTTGGTGTCCAGGAGAGATGTCCTGGGTTGCCTGGGTTGCTTTGTTCTTTGGCTGGGACCACTACCTAACCATCTGAAGGGCTTTTGAAAGCTTTACTCAGCTTCCTTGAAGAAAAAGAAAAAAGCAACTTTTGTCTTTGAGCACATTCTCAGAGGAAATGAATGTTCTGGGGCGCGCGCGGGGGGGGGGGGGGGGGGTTCTTAGGGCCTGACTTCAGGCACCAGAGTCTTGTCTTGGTATTTTGAAAGCACATCTGAGTCCTGAAGAAACATTTCTTTTGGGATTGAGATTGCTATTATTCTTGGGGTTTGAGAAAGTAGATATAGTACTTACTAACTATAATCAGCAAAGAGTCGATCTTTACAGAGAGAACATCCACAAAAAGAAAACAACAACAACAACAACAACAACAAACATACCATTGTACTTTCCCTGCCATTTAATGATAGATGGCTGAGGCTGTGTAATCAGTTTGAGTCTCGTGGTTCTTCCATGCTCTTTAGTGGAACACTTTTGGTTGATGGATACATGTGTTTAAGTAGCAAGCTCTCCTTTCCTCTGTTTTGCTTGTCTATTGGGGGGGGGGGTGTTTGCCTTTGAAGACAGAAATAATTGGCAAATTGTGTTCATGGTCATCCTAATTTGGAAGGGGAAGACACAAACCATTCTTTCTGGTACTTCAATCTATAGAAGCACCTATTGAGTGTCTGAGTAGTAAGCACTAATTTCCCATTCCAACTGAGAGTTAATTCATCAGCAAAATCAAATTTAAAACTTAAGGTTCCTTCCAACCCTCCAGTCCTCTTTATTTTTTATCCAGAACCTGTCTTTTTAGGGACATTTGTTATTTTTAAGCAAAATAACATTTTAATTTATTTTAAAAAATCATATTTACATCATTTCCCCCTTCCCCTCAGCTGTCTTGCTCACTCCCAAATTCATAGCCACCTTTCCTTAATTGCTCATTTCAATTCTCAATATATATTCCTAAGTATATGAATACAGCCTACTCAGTCTATATAATGCTACTTATGTTGATCACTTGGAATTGGATGGATATTTAGAATGTAGTTAGGGATTAAGCTGATTTAGTAAAGTGGCACCTGTTGGTTCAGCTCAAGATCCACAAATTCACTAGCCCTAGAGATTTGGCTAGGTTTCCAGTACCATTCTTTTTCTCTTGTTGAGGAGGTCGTAAGTTTATTGAGAGAGCTGGTGGTTACTGCCAAGGTATGAGTGCCACTATTGCACCTTTAGGGTTATTGGGCCATGCTGGCATTTGTTGTGGTTCATATGTGCATGTGGTAGTTAGAATGAGAATGGCCTCCCATGTGCTCATTGTGGCAATACTTGCTCCCCAATTGGCAGAATTCTTTGGGAATGATTAAGAATAATGGCCTTCTTGAAGGAGGTATGTCAATGGGGACAGGATCTGAGGTCTCAAAAAGCCCAAGCCATTTCAAATTTGCGTTCTCTACCTTGTGTTTATGTCTTGAGGTGGTTTCAGCTACTATTTCAGGGTCATGCCAGCCTGGTTGCTGTCATGCTCCCTTATATGCTCCCAAGTTTCCTTGGACATGGTGTCTTGCCTCGGGAATTGAAAAGTAACTAAAACAGCAACATGGCTGGGTAAGACTTTTGGTCGCCTCCCTCCTTTGGAAGCTTGCATTGGCTCTGGTTTCCTGAAAGCTAGGCCCCAGGGAGGAAGCTTTCAGGTCAGATTCATTTCAGGTCCTTCGGGTCGTGTGTCTGAGGTGCATGGTGTCTTCAGCAATAGGAACTTACCTTCCACCCCTGGAGAGCATCCAAGGGCAATAGCAACCGTGTATTATGTTCTTGGAGTCTCTTAGACATTTCTGAACAGTACATTAGCAGGAGTAGGGATTTTTTTTGTTAGATGACCTATGGCTAGTGTGGGTGTGGAATATTGTCAGCCCAGATGGGAAATATTCATTTAAACGAATTTTAAGATATCTAATTTAATTTAGTTTAATTGTGTGTGTTCACATTTGTACATGCGGGTACCATGACATGTGTGTGGAGATCAGGATATACCTTGTGTGACTCAGTCCTTGTGTGCGATTGAATGATCAAACTCAGGTAATCAGGCTTATCAGGAGGCTGCCTAGTGGCCTTGCCGGCCTCGCATTGGTGGTATGTGTTTACTGAGGAGGAAATTGAAGCAAGGGCAGGTGAGGAAATTTGCTAGTATTGTGCGTAGCCCTGAAGAGGAACAAAATAACCAAGAAAAACACAAGCAAACAAACTCTGTCTCTTATGAACTGTTCAAGGGCCTAGCTTCTCTTTTGGTACATTTTTTTTCTTCCAGTCGACAAGGTTTCTGTTTTCTAGACAGAACCTGTCGAGCTATGGTAACAAAAGAACAACAGTGCACCCCAGAAAACAATGCCAGTATTGGTGGACCAAACACCACTGGGTTTTGCACACATAATTTACTATAAATTTTAAGCAACTCTTTATCAAGAAGTGTATTTCTTCACACATGTCTTTCAGATTTGGCCTTCAAGGAAGAATTAGAACTCTGGAAACATGGCAGAGGAGGAGTTATCAAGGAAATCCACACTGGGGAGGAAAACAAAGATTCCAGAGGGGTCTGTTTGTTTACCATGGTGCTGGCAGCTATTCTCAGGTTCAGAAGGAATCTCTCCTTCAGAAAAAAAAAACATTAATCTCCCGGAGTCAGTCATCACGCATTGTAGTACGACTGCCGCATTCTCCTCTGGTATTGTTTCACTACAATCAAGAGTGAGTAGAGGGAGTGAACAAATTCCATTTCTACCAGTGCCCCACTGGGCTGGACATGGATGAAGGATGGACAGCCCCAGGATACCAGATCAGGCCCTGTATGGTGAGGGAACCCCAAGCAGGGAGGGCAGAAGAAAATCCATTAAAGCAGCTCTGAAGCCCGACTTCAAACAATGGGGCCAGGCTGCAGGAAGCAGGGAAACAAGCAGCAGGCAGGCAGGCCTGGCTGCAGCAATAACGGAATGCAGGGCTGGTTGTTTTCTGAGCTCTGGGGTGAGCTTTGGGCTTAGAAGCCCGAGTCTCAAACAGCCACCCTATCAGCACAACTGCAATTGTAACTCAAAAGCCGTCTCTATGTATAGTGGTCTATACAGTGCCTCGCTGGTCTTTCCACCCCATCTGGGCTCACAGATAACAATCCCCATTAGTAGTATTATCTTCAAATGCGTGCGGAACATCAGCATAAATATAGCTAACATACCATTACTGGGAATACAAATACAATGGCAGGACCTGTGCAGAGAGGATAATAATCTATGATAGCTTTTCATTTTGTAAATGCATTTCCTTCACAGACAGCAATTTTTCAAAGGCTATATCTGCATATAGGAAGAGAAAAATATGAAAGTCCCATATAGTCAGATATCAGCCATGTTTGTCTCTCGATCTGGGAAGAACAAGAGTCCTTAAAATCTATTTCCTTTCCTTGTTCTGCTTTGCTTGTATTTTCTATTTTCCAGAAATAAATATATTTTCCTTGGGCCATTGTAGAAGTGTCTTTTTTAATGTTGCTGAAATTAAACAAACAAAATAAAAACAAAACCAACCCAAGAAGTGTTTTAGTGTTTAAATTCACCCCCAAAGAAATCATCTGAGACAAGACATTAACATTTCTACAGATAGGTCAGACCACACCAGCTCTGAGAACTGCAGTGCCCATGTCTCAGCATCGCCTGTAGTCACATGGAGAGCTTGCAGTGGGCCTAAACTGGAGTATTTACACCTTTGAAATCAGGGAATGCAACAAAGCAAGGCTTTCCCTCCTCCCACAGAGAGCTGCTCTTTAAATATGCAAGCTTTGACCCCTGCCTCTATTCAGCAGAGCCATTGTCTGATGGCTAAATGAGGGAGTGAAACGTTTTGCTTGTACCACAGCAAAGTTGTACTGCTGTAAGAAGTGAAGAGGTTGGAGCTAGCCCAAGTTTAGCTTTCGGCTTTGCTGTTTGTGAGCCAGGGACTCTTACTCTCAGGCCTTGGCGTCTGTTCTTTCATCTCTAGGAGAGAACAGAGACAAATTCTTCTGAACTGGAGAGGCAAGTGTTGTTAGGAGCTTAGCCTTTGGAGCAAGACAGCCTTTGCTTTAAATCTTGGCTCTTTATTTATGAGCATCTGTGTGACCTCAGGCTAGTTACCTAACGTCTCTGGGCCTCCACTCATTCATCTGTAAAATAATAGTAATAATACCTTCATTATAGGGCTGTCATTAGGATTAGATGAGCTCATTCTTGGTAATCACAGTTCCAGACATCAATAAATGTTTGTTATAATTATTAAACCTGTTCCTGCTTGTTCTTGACACATAATGTCATAGAACCATGAAGTGAAACTAACTGGGCTCTGCTAGGGAGACATCTAAAGCTATTACAGGTAAATCAGCATTGGGCAGACTTGCAAAGCATGCCATGCAACATAAATCCACAGACTATAAGGCACTAGGTGAAGCCGAAGAAATACAGTCTCCCAGGCTAGGCCTTGCATTCACTTATTTTGTCTCATGGTCATGCTCCTAGGGTTTGTTTTGTTTATTTTGCTTTCTTTCCTTACACAGATGTAGACGTTGGGGTTTTGAGATGTTAGATAACTTGTTCAAAGACCTGCAGCTGTTAATTTGTGGAGCCAAATGTTCATTTCAAATGAGACCAGCCAGCCACTGCTCCCTGAAGGGATTGGAAATTGATATTTTTTTTTTCTGAAGACAAAGATGGTGGAAACTCAGATCACATGATTAAACAAAAGGTGGCATTCTGGGTTTGGTAGCAACACACACACACACACACACACACGCGCGCACACACACACACACACACGTGCGCGCACACACACACACACACACACACACATTTTTATCAGCCTTCTGGAATCCTGAGACAGGTGGTATGGCCTGGCCTACAGAGGGACGATGACTACAGCCAGGGCTACACAGTAAGACCAAGACTATTGCCAAAAAACAAAATCAAACCAAGCCAAGCCATTCAACAAAATAACGACAACACTCTCCTGTCAGGCAGTGTATAGCTTAGTGGTAGAGTGTTTGCTTAGCATGCCCTGGGTTTGGTGTTGACCACTGGAAAACAGAAACTAACAGCTCAACCAAACAGCCAGATGTGGAGGTTCACACCTGCAATCCCGACACTCTCTGGGATGAATAAAAGGGAACCACGAATTCAAGGCCAGCCTGGCTACACGTAAAAAGCTTTCTGAGAAATAAAATTTTAACAGTCAAGCAGAAATAGGATAGTTAAAGGGGAACCCTGGACGAAAAATAGTATTGTTGATGCAAAAATAAAACCCGTAGGAGGAAGAAAGCAGTGGGCTGATCCTGGTCAATCTGGCAGTTCTCTCTAAAAGTTACCCTGATTCGGGAATGTTTTAGAACAATCAGTTTTATCACGTCCTAAATCCTTTTGGATTGGACCTTACCTTTCCTAGACAGTTTTGTCAATGCCTGATCGACAAACCAACATCCTCACCGTGATTTAGAAACTAGTGAGAAAATCAAATTCAAGGTCCCCTACCCCAGACCTATTGAATCAGAAAGCCTATCAGCACTGTCACACCCAACCCGGGGCCCAGTGGTGGCTACGGAGGCACATTACTGTTTGAGGAACTGACTTGTAGTGGGGAGATGGAACGGGCAGAATGAATGAAAGCCAAATTCAATTCAGATGTCTACTGAAAATGTTCTCCCTGAATACATTGCTGCCTTGGCATGTTTATGGGCAGTAACAATATAACTGAATATTTAAAAGGCTTCTACTTTAAGGAAGACTTAACTCATCTTTCCATCACAAGAAAAATCTGCCTTTTACAGAAGACCAAGCTTCCTGCTTCTTCATCACACAGGCACGTGTAATTGAATAAAGCAAAACTTGTTTCCCCAAATTAGAAGTGATCTTCGAAGGATCTCACTTAGTGTGGGCTATGGACTCCACTTCTCATTTGAGGGTGGTGAGCAGCCATGAGGAGGCCTAGTTAGTTGACTGTCGAAATGAAAACTGCCTTCTCAAGAGCCAGAACTCAGGGTTAGCCAGCAATAAGCAGGGGAACTGTTGCCTGTACAATTGAGCCTGGGCAAAGATAGGCGATTCTTATTAAATGGCTTCTGTCCTGGCATTTAATTTTGTGTTCTCTCCACAGTGAATTCTGCCAGAGCCGAGCTGAACCTCAGAGGTTCCCAGCCAGATCTCAGGCACGTATGCTTAGCACCTTAATTTTGCTTCATTTTGAGTCACATCACTGCCACCCCAAAAGAACCGTGCCCTATCAGCAATTTCCTTTTCATTACCAAAGGGAAATGAAATGAATTTATGCTCTGCAGAGACAGTGATGTTGACAGTGGCTATTTCTAGGGAGTGAGTCGTTCTTTGTCTCTCTTCATAATTACTTGCACTTTCAGAGTTTAAAATTAATTCTTTTAGCAATAGGTCTGTTTTGATGTTTAATGTGAAAAAATGAGGTTATAAGCAGAAAACATAGGCAGTAGTGTGTGTCTGTGCGTATGTTAAAAGGATAACTTGGAGAGAACCTTCCAGGCATCGCTTGAGCAGATAAAACCCTGTTGCTGTGACTCATGGCCTCTGGGAAACACAACGATGGTAACAGCCTCACAAGATTGGACTTTAAACAGGAAGCTTGGCTCATAGAAGCGCAGAAAGAAGGAGAGAAAGCCAAGAATGACAAAATAAGAATTAACTTCCAACTAGTGATGGCGATATTACATGCAAAGAAAACACATCAAAGCTGTACCTCTTCAGGGAGCAAGAAACATAAACACATACTTGGACACACATGTGAACACACACAGAGGCAAGATGGTAAGCTATCTGTGGAGTTACCACACAAAGTTCACAATTAGGACACACTGATTGGAGAAAACACCCATTGCACATTTACTGGGTTATTGACATGTTAATACAAAATCTCCTCTGTTCCGTCAGAATGGCAAGGTCTTCAGGACACATGAACCTGGGTCAGAATATTAGCACTTGCAGCCCTTGTTTGGGAGTACAGAGGATGCAGGCATTTGGGGGGAGTGCTTGCTGGGACGGGAAGGGCATGTCTACACCAATGTTGTTTTCCCAGCTGGAAGCTCCATTTTCTTTCCTCATGGCCTGGCTAGAAAGGGAGGGAGATCTTCAATGAAATTTTAAACCTATGTTTAGTGAATACAGCCACTTTCGTCTCTGTGAACAGCGAAGAGTTCACCTCAAAGATGGGCCCGTGCTTTGTCAGGAAGGAAGGAATCAATGAGTCAATGTGCTTTGCGTACATGCTCCAGAGAAGTCTGATGACGTTTTCAAGAGGAGAGCAATCTCACCTGATGGATGAAGAAGCTCCTCTGAGAAAGAATTAACCACAAAGAAAATGGGTCCTATCTGTGCTACATGCATTGTTTCCTTTCATCTTTACTGCCTGTTGAAAATACAACTTGGACACACAGTGATGTTCCAACTTGTCCTTGAAAGCCATAGAATAAGCCTTTGAAACGCCAACTGTAACAAACAGATGGCTTTAAATAGTCCAACAAATACAATTATATTTTGGAGAGGATTATGAAATAAATCTGCATTTTTTCAGATAAAGCAGAAAGCATGAAAACTGAATTGATTATGGGTGCTTTGGGCTACCATACCAAGCTTCTTCAAGGGTTACACATGCTTTCTGCCCAGCCATTGGCATTAAGCTATGCAATGCAGTTGTTTGAGCAAGGTAGGTAGTGGGCAATTCTTGCTCACCATTGTATGAAGACTTATAGTACTTTGTACTTTAGGGTTTCTTGTAGGGTAGGGAGGGTTCTCTCTCTCTCTCTCTCTCTCTCTCTCTCTCTCTCTCTCTCTCTCTCTCTTGTTATGTTTTCTTGTTTTGTTTTTAAAACAGGATGTCTGAGCTCTCTGTATAGCCTAGGCTTGTCTTGTACTCATGAGTCACTTGCATTGATTGGTTTTCCATATGTTGGGATTACAGGTATGTATCGTCACATCTGGCCTAGACATGTCTTAATTAAGAGTGTGTGTGTGTGTGTGTGTGTGTGTGTGTGTGTGTGTACTTTTTGAAAGAATTGTTGAGCTACATGCACAGGGCTGTGGTGGAAAGAAGAAAGGCCAGACAAGGCCACTGTCCTCAGTGTTTGTAGGTTGTCATGGTCTTCATTCTAAGGCCTAGGTATGATGCCTTGATGTAGTGCCTACGCTGTACTCAAATAAGCCTCCTCCACTTTGCCTGACAATAATGCAACAGGCTCCCTCATGCCAATTACTTCTTGGCCAGCTTTAACAGATAGCCAGAAGTCCTGCAATTGTAGTCTAGATATGAATGTGAATCAAGCTACAATTTAGTTAGGACTTTTAAGTGAGCCTTAAAAGAGGGTAGGAATTTCATTAGCCAAAGAGGAAGAAGTATCTGGGTGAAGGGAAGCAACATTTAGTGAAGGAGGTGGTGGGAAAGAGCTAAGTGAAACAGCACAGGGTACATACAAGAAAT
Source organism: Alexandromys fortis (assembly GCF_014885135.2). NCBI lineage: Eukaryota > Metazoa > Chordata > Mammalia > Rodentia > Cricetidae > Alexandromys > Alexandromys fortis. Next base: position 1,820,348 of record NW_026068105.1, read on the forward strand.
ATGGGGTAGGCACTCTGGGATGTGTAAGATTACAGCATATCAAGAAATTTGTGAGAAACCAAGTTAGAGAGATGGGTCTTAAAAAGGGTTATCAATTGGGCTGGAGAGATGGCTCAGAGGTTAAGAGCACTGTCTGCTCTTACAGAGGTCCTGAGTTCAATTCCCAGCAACCACATGGTGGCTGATAACCATCTGTAGTGAGATCTGGTGCCCTCTTCTGGCCTACAAGCATGCATCGGTATGAAGGAGCCTGTTGCATTGTCAGGAGGCATCATAACTAGGCCTTAGAATGAAGACCATGGCAACCTACAAACCTGTATACATAATAAATAAAAAAAACCTTAAAGAAAAGGTTATCAATCAAGCTGAAGGATATGATTTTATTCAACTGATAAGAAAACATCATGAATTTGTTTTTAGGAAGTGATGTTATCCAAAAACACATCAGCAAGATTAAAAAAGGGACCAGGCTAAGAGAGAGACATCGCAATTGAGACACGTTAAGGTAATTCATAGCAAGATGTGGTCACTGTCTTCAAGGAGCACATACTGAGTGAGGTAAACTAAGATCAACCAGCACCACAAAACATCCCATGCTGGTCAGTCCCGTTTGGACTATACAACTATGCAACTATACAAGCCCAGAGCTCTCCCCTCAAGTGCCATTTTCTCTGGCCACAGCTGTTCCAGGCAAATTGCACTCCTGCATTTTGAGACCCTTGACAAGAACTCATTCCTTATTTTCTTGCATTAATACCTCTTCACTCACAAGAGGGCAAAAGAAAAAAGTCACAAAATAGCCTTTCCTTTAGAATGGCCTTAAAAGTCTCCTTTTTTCCACTTAATTTGGCAGCCCAGGCCTTTATGGGTGAAGCAAATCTTGAAGCCGACATAGCCAGCTCCTCTACTCTCAAATCACCTGTGCTAATTTGCCGAACCGACTTCTGAGAGTACAAGTAAATATCATTTAGAAAGAAAAAACATGCTATCTCTATGGCAACGTGAATGTCTGAGAAGGAGCCCACCTTGAAATCACCAAACAATAGTCTCTTTGAGAAATCTCCATGGCTGGGGTTAAACAATCTCTTATTAAGAGGCTTGGCTGCTTTTAATGTATCTGCTTTTCAAACTCGCAAATATCAGCCCTGCCTCTTAACATTCCTATGCAGGTGGTCGTTCTGCTTTTTAGAGTGCAATGCAAAATGGAGTCGTGGTGCTAAAAGATTCAGGCTCATCCACGGAGTGAGCGGTTTCTGAGTAGTCACTTTGTGCCTACCACTATTCTAAGTACTCCCTATATAGCATAATAGAAAATGACAAAAATGATATCCTTTGAGATGTCAAGATCTGCCCCCAAAGACCCTTAAGAACAGGGGGAGGAGTGGGCAACATTATCAGGAATTCGTATTTCAATCACTGCTGGCATCACAGAGATTGGATGCTTGGATTTTCTAAACCAGTTCTGGTGACATTCTTTGCCTGTACCTACTTAATTAACTATTTCAAAGTATTCAAGAATTTTCAGTACATCAGGATTCAAAATATACGTTGCAGTTGTTTCTAAACCAAAAAGGTTATAAAGCTTTCTTTGCTATTTTCCTACTAAATATGTCCGTTTTAAATATTTTTTCATTTTTTATTCTTTGAGTCTATAACATGAGTATATTATTTCCCTCTTCCCGTTACTCCCTCAGAACCTTCTCATGTTCCCTCCCCCTTGCTCTCTTTAAATTTCATAGTCTCTTTTAAAATTGTTATTACATATATACATAGGTATTTCTAAATACATAAATACAACCTGTTCAGTATGTATAATGTTACTTTTGTGACTATATTTTCAGGCCTGAGCATTTGGTATTGGATAGCCAAGAGAATATGAATTTTGGACACAGGACCCAGAAGCCCCGATCTGAAAGCTTCCTTCCTGAGGACTAGCTTTCACAGTCCCAAGAGGTGCTCTAAAGCTTTATTAACAGCATCAATGTCCTGGGTTTGGGTTCCGAAAACAGAATTTCTCTACTTGTTATTCATTCAACCCAATAATAACACTTACATGTGCTATCCATGTAGTGAGCAAGGCAGATGATGTCCCAGTCTCATGGAGTTTATAATCTGGTGATTTCACACACACACACACACACACACACACACACACACGCACACAAGCACACACACATATGTACGTGGGTATAAATATATATGTGTGTGTGTGTGTGTGTGTGTGTGTGTGTGTGTGTGTGTGCCAGATAATTAGAGATGATAATGTATACAAACAAAAAAGAAAATCAAAGGTTTACAGAACATTACTGGGAGTCCTTGGTTTAGATTGGGTAGACATTTGAGGATGCCTGTCTGATGATAAAGAATCAGAATGCAGAACTTTAGAGGCAGATAATAATATTGATTAGGAGATAGACATTTTTCAGATGATTTACATACGGAAGTTACTTTATTTTCACCTGAACCTCACATGTACATTCTAATAATCTCAGAGGAAACTGAACCAAACACAAGCTGTAAGCCTAACCTAAGATCAGTAGCTAGTAAATGGCAGGTCAAGGAAGGAACTAAATTCTGATTTCAATTGGATATACTTGCTCCAAAGTATATATCTTGACATTCAGGAAATGAATTCTAAAACTTACTAATAGATTTTTAGATCTGACAGTGTAGCTCAGTGGTAGAGTGCTTGCATACCAGGAGAGGGTACTGGCTTCCATCTCCAGCCAGAAGGAGGACGAGGAAGTGGAGGAGGAGAAGGTGAAGCAGAGAAAAAAGATGATGGTGATGAAGAGGAAGAGAAGGAAGAAGCCGCTTCAGCTGCCACTGCCACCAAGTGTAGTAGTACACGCCTCTTTAATCCCATCACTTGGGAAGCAGAGACAGGCTTGAGGACAGCCAGAGTTACATGGTGAGATTCTCCCTCAATACTCTCCTCTCAAATGGTTGGAACTTGTATAATGCAGATTAAAATGTCTCGCAAAATTGCCCAGAAGTCAGTCTGATCATTCAAACCTGATGGTCACTTGGGATGGTGAAGCAGGAGGATCTCAAGTTTGAGGCTTTCCTGGGCTACAGAGTTAGTTCAAAGTTGGCTTTGTGAACTTAGTAAGAACATGTCTTTTTTTTTTAACCATGTTTATTCTTTCTGAATTAATTTCTTCTTCTTTTTATTGTTTTATTATTATTATTAAAATTTTCCACCACCTCCCCTCCTCCCATTTCTATCCTCCTCCCTCCATCCCCCTCCCCCCCCTCTCCAGTCCAAAGAACAGTCAGGGTTCCCTGCCCTGTGGAAGTCCAAGGTCCTCCCCCCTCCATCCAGGTCTAGGAAGGTGAGCATTCAAACAGACTAGGCTCCTACAAAGCCAGTACATGCAGTAGGATCAAAACCCAGTGCCATTGTCCTTGGCTTCTCAGTTAGCTCTCCTTGTCCGCCACGTTCAGAGAGTCCGGTCTGATCACATGCTCCATCAGTCACAGTCCAGCTGGCCTTGGTGAGTTCCCATTAGATCAGCCCCACTGTCTCAGTGGGTGGGTGCACCCCTCGTGGTCCTGACTTCCTTGCTCATGGTAAGAACATGTTTTTATACAAAAAATAATAGAATGAATTTGAAAAGCTGATTTGACAAGGTACGTTGAGGGAGGACATGAGGGGAGGTATAAGTGTATATGAAAATGCCAAAAGAAAACCTGATACTCTGTATACTTATGTTATAAAGGGCTCAGGGTATATCTCAGTGATCCTAGGTCAACCTCTACAATTACATGTAGAACAACACACACACACACACACATACACACACACTGAGAGAGAGAGCGACAGACAGACAGAGACTTGAAACAGAAATTTGATCTTTGTGATTATCTCTGAGCTCCTAGATGTAAGATTTTCTATAACATATATAAGTGTCATAAAAAATCAGAAAATTCCAGTGTAGGAATACTAGCTCTTCATAAACAATAATCACAAACCCAAGTTTCTATTACCTTCCTAAGAGCTCTCCAAGAAAATCGGTCAGATTAAACAAGACAAGTGCGAAGAAGCTGGCAATGTGTCCCCAATACAGTCAGTTCAACAATGTAATCACATTCATGTCCCTGGAATTATTCACCTGCAATTCTCATCCATTAAAATAATAAGACCCCAAAAGCCTGTTTCATATGAAAAAAGCAAAAGCTGAAAATATCTGCAAACATTAACTCATTATTCTTACAATATAACAATAGAGTAGCAAAATATTTTCCATTAATTTTAAAATGAAAAAAGAAGGGTTTAGATCTCTGAACACATGTTCTTAACACCACCCCTTTCTGTACTCTCTCCCATTCATTTAGCTGTTTCAGTTTCTATCATTATTTCACCAACACACACACATAGGCACACACATGCACGCACACACACGCACACACGCATGTACACACATGCACACACACGCACACCACATGCACACACATACACACACGTAGTGGGAGGCTGATTGTTGGTTCCCAGCCACCTGGCTAGCTTAGACCTGAAATAATCACACAGAAACCATATTATTTAAATCATTGCTTGGCCCATTAGCTCTAGCTTTTTATTGGCTAACTCTTACATCTTAATTTAACACATTTTCAGTATTTTATATTTTACCATGAGGCTTGTGGCCTACTAGCAAGGCTGCAGCATGTTTGTCTCTGGCAGCGGCTTTATGGCTTCTCCCTCCCTCCGCCCTTCTTTCTCCCAGCATTTTGTTTAGTTCCCCTCCCCCGTCTACCCAAGTTCTGTAACGATATAGGTCCAAAGCAGTTTTTTTAATATATATTAATGGTAATCACAGCATACAAAGGGAAATCCCACATCACTTTCTTTTTTCTGTTTAAATGAAAAGGAAGGTTTTATCTTCAACATAGTAAAATTACATATAACAAAATAGGTATCAAGCAAGAATTACAGTTACAATATTTATATCTACTTTATCTTTTATCATAAATAAGGAAAACATCACTCCATGTAGCATATACTTACAATGATGGGTAGAGAGCTTGTAAATTTAGAAACTAGAACAAAATAAAAATGACCTGGTAGAATATTATCATTATCCACACTAGGAATGGTATCACACAAGATCTCCACACCTGCACCTGAGAGGACCAAGCTCTACTACAGCTACATCACAGTCCCAAGCCCAGAGCTGTGTGCCTTACCAATACAAGCATCACGAGATGGCTTGACCATCTCAGGACTGGCCTTTAAATGTCATTCCTAAAATTCCATTTGCATGCCACACTTCAGTTTCCCTAGCTGTGAATCACTTGAAAGATAACCAGGACAAAACATAGATGGTCACTCTGATAATGTTTCTTGTTTGGCTTCTGGTTTCCACCTTCTCTTATCCTGTGACCAATTCTCTTTACACTAAATATTATGTTCACTGTTCTTCTACAGGGACTTCTGTCTTCTCTACCACATTTCTCCATTCTCCAACTTGTGTTTATTTTTCTTGAAATAATTTTGGGAAAGAACCATTACAGTTAAGTACATAATGGTCTGAGCTAGTGGTTAATAGGGACCAGGAGACCAATGAACAAAGTATTATATCACCTTGTAACCCTTACATTACATAGGCCTGTTAAAGTTACTCACAGGCTATATTCAACTAATTTACCACACATAATTGTTAACGTACTAAAGTTTTCAAGTGGGTAAAAACAGACTTAAGGGTGTCCCTATATGTTAATAATACTCAGGTCCCTTAGGAAGTCTTGTCTATTATATCTGCCAGTATTTGATAGGGCCTTGAAGGCTCCACAGTACCCCTGTTGTAGCACTCAGAACTCTGCAGTGCATTTATCACTTTTCTTAGTCTCCTTTTCTAAGCTATGAGTTTCTCCAGGGAAAGGAGAAAATATTATTTATTTCTGTATTTCCAGTGCTAAGCACAGCTCCTGATGGACGTTTGTTTAACAGGAGCATAAATACTGACAGCTACAATAACAAAGAAAAGATATGAACTCCTTTAAGGACTAATATGGCTTCACCTTGTTTTACCTGTAATAACTAAGCAGACCTAAATTCAATTGCTAATGATTTTTAATAACTTTTTCTCATCTGACTCTGTTGGTTTTAGAATTACTCAATCAATATTCTTTTTGACTTGGACTACAGATGTAGAAAAGTCAAAGGCCTTTATTTTTTTTGAATTTTATTCATGACCTGGCAATATAGAAATGGTATAAATGGTAGGATAAGAAATGGAAAGCAGGGAATTCTGATAGTCTCTAGAAGTGGGGTTTTTAGATGAAACATGGGAAGAAGGCATACACTACAAAGACCGTCAGAATTCTAGGATAGATCAACACTAGAGATGATTGGTTCAAGATAGAGAAGAATCATAAACTGTGAAAGCAAATCTTTTCACAGTATTTAAAAATACTAGCCCTAAGCCTGTGCCAATAAGTTGTCTCCTATTCCTGAATCTGTGCCTTTTTATTCTCCAGTGGTACAATATACACCCCCTAAAACGTGCAAGTCCCCAGCATTATTTCCTCTGATCTCCAAATCAATGTCACAAAGTAGGCAATGCCATTGCATTTATTTTAAAAAAGAGAAGGAAGAAGACCAGAGAATGAGCTATATTATGGAAAACCACACAAGTACTCAGTACCTAGAGCTGTGACTCTAGTCCAAATCTGTTTAATGCCAAATCCCTTGCTTTAAAGCACTGTTAATGCTACCTCTTTATCTAACTCAAGCAAACTGCAATTCCAGGTTTCTTATTGTCCTGTCTTGCCATGGTAATGGGGGATACACTGTTAGACTATCAACACAACATATTTCTGGGTGCCAGGAAATTCATGATGATGCCTAGCCCTACTCATTTCTTCTTAAAATTAAACGCAGATGGCTTAGCATTTAGGCTCTATTTAGCCGATCTTTAATTAAATCAGTCCTACTTAGAAAAACGTAATAAGCCCCTACTAGGTGCCCCTTCTGTTTTTCTGGGCTTAATTCAAGTTTCTGACTTGAAGGAGGAGCAATGTAAAAAGGCAGAAGTGGGAGCAGGTGGACAAACAAATGCTCTTCATTTTATACGGCCATGTGCTTTGGAAAGTTACTAGATACAAGTTTTCGTCATTTGCCTTGGGTTTCAGTGTAGGTTTCAGGGCAGTACCACGGGCACCACATATTTGTCGTTAAGGAAATAAAGAAGTCCAATATATGTATCTTGTATAGAGTCAACAGCTGTGTTCCAGAACTACTTTAGTCATAGCAGCTGCTGGAAGACTGGACACAGCTGTGCAGAAGTCATTAACTTCAGAAGAGAAGGATCATCATGTACACCAACAGCTGTGTCAATCATATTTGGAAGTAACCAGATGTTTGGTGTCTGGGCGGTAGCTAGTATTGACTGCCCTTGAACAACTGCTAAACAAACCCCAAGCCCTAGAGATTTATTTAATTTTCTTTCACTTCAACTGTTAAGGTCCCCTCATCTTTTTATTTATATCAGCATTCACATGCATGGCTCATCTTTCCATTTTGTTCAGTTATGGTTCTCTTCAAACATGGAGTTAACAATAAACCACTCAATCCAGTATCTACTATGAAATGATGTATTTAGGAATACTAGTACATATCATTTCAGGCTGTTTTGGGCTCTGTCTCTCATGAGCTTTCAAACTGATAATATTTTGGGAGACAAGAATAACTCACATTAGAAGCCTACAGAATTTCCTACCCTACCTGTGACATGGCAAATGAAAACGGGACAGAAATACAGGATTTCAATGTGCAGCAGAGAGACTGATGTCATATAGTTAGCATAGTCAGGGCAGTATTATGAAGGAATTGTCACTTGACCTCTTAAAGGAGGGGTCTCTGAAAGCAAGGACGAATAAAGATGGTTTATTAGCAAGGAAAGGGTGGATCTGGAAAATGAGTCTGGGGATATAGATCATGGAGGACTTATGCTCTCAGTGAAGAAAGATTCTGTCAGTTTACAGAAGCCCGAAAACAAGAACTACCCTGATGATAGGTTATGGGATATTGCGAACATTGATTTACCATTTTTAATTTTGTAGAAACCAGTCCCCACGACCCCTCCATACAATATTTAATTATTCTTCTGCTATCACTTTTAATTCTGTTTCCAAGGATTTTTCCCCTTGGTTGATTAAAATAATATATTTATGGTATGAACCCCCAGCTCTCAAGCCTTTATCCCTTAGCAGTCACAACCTGAAAAGTCACTAAGGCCTATCACCCTGTACTCAGCTTAATTAACTGCACAAATAGATTGTTTCTCTACCACAAAAATTATCTGGAGAGAGAAATAAAAGGATAGGAAGGGACGCTACAAGAAGCAGAAGCCAGAAGACAAATTTATCTCACTCAGGAAGCTATACTGGTTATCATAACAATAACAAATATTTATGGAGGGCTTTCATCCTGAAGAATCCCAGAGCCCCAGAGCAATGAACACTTGTGGTAAATAGATTAAAGGAGCTACTCAGCCCTCCAAGGGAGGAAACTCTCTCTCTCAGGCCCAGTGCACTAACTCATTCCTGGGACAATATTCGATTTTAGCCAAGGGATTTTAACAGGATCTGGATACAACTTCTAAGTTGTAAAACTTCAACAGCATGCATAAAGAACACCCCTGAATCTTTTCAGAGGAGAGAGCCTTGGAGTAACAGCTCTAGCCACGTTCATTTAAGTCCCTTGCATTTAGGATCACAACAGCATATGAGGCCAGTAAAACGTCACTGACTTGAGATGAAAAAAGTCATGCTATCAGATATTGTTATATCCCTTATCAAGGCCTTGAGGTATGATGGGATTTCAGGTATAGAAGGATGCAGGGCAATCAAGTTATTTGGTATAAGGTTTATGCTGTATTATGTGATGTGAAGTTATTGCAGGTAAAAGAAATGATGAATCTCCTGAGACCCGCTTAGAATTGCTGATAAGAACTGGACAAGTGAAATACAAAATGAACTGTGCATATGTGGCTAGAGGCAAAATGGTCTATTAGAAGGGCACAAACATAGAGCAGGATTATTATTTGTAGAGATGTCATAGAGGGTGTTACAAAGGTAAGAAGTGCTTTTTGAGTCTTATAAATCAGTGATTCCATGCAACAAAACCATCTGACAGTCACTCACACATCTCTGCATCTGGATGGGCAGAAACTCTCTAAAAGATCCTTGTCCTAAGTTTTGATTTAGAGGGAGCCTGAAATGGCCCTACCCTATTGCCATACTGATGAATATCTTGCATATCACCATAGAACCTTCATCTGGCGGTGGATCGAGATAGAGACAGAGACCCACATTGGAGCACCGGACTGAGCTCCCAAGGTCCAAATGAGGAGCAGAAGGAGGGAGAACATGAGTAAGCAGAAGGAGGGAGAACATGAACAAGGAAGTCAGGACCATGAGGGGTGCACCCACCCACTGAGACGGTGGGGCTGATCTAATGGGAGCTCACCAAGGCCAGCTGAACTGGGACTGATGGAGCATATGATCAAACTGGACTCCCTGAACGTAGCAGACAATGAGGGCTGCTGAGAAGCCAAGGACAATGGCACTGGGTTTTGATCCTACTGCATGTACTGGCTTTGTGGGAGCCTAGTCTGTTTGGTTGTTCACCTTCCTAGACGTGGATGGAGGGGGGAGGACCTTGGACTTCCCACAGGGCAGGGAACCCTGACTGCTCTTTGGACTGGAGAGGGAGGAGTAGGAGAAGTGGGGGGATGGGGTAGGAAAATGGGAGGAGGGGAGGAGGTGGAATTTTTTAAATAAGAATAATAAATTAAATAAAAAAGATCCTTGTCTTAGTGAGGGTTACAATTGCTATGATAAACACTATGACCAAAAGCATCTTGGGGAGGTGTTTATTTCGCCTACACTTCCACATCACTGTTCATTGAGGGAAGTCAGGGAAGGAACTTAATCAAATGGGGCAGGGATCAGGAGGCAGGAGCTGATGCAGAAACCATGGAGGAGTGCTGTTTGCTGGCTGCTAATAGATTGCTCAGTCAACCTGCTTTATTACAAAATGATCTGGGCCCTCACACATTATCACTAATTAAGAAAATGCCTGACAGGCTTGTCCTCAGCAGATTTTTTTTCAATTTTTGAGATTATGATTTGATTATAACATTTCTCCCTTTTCTTTCCTCCCTTCAAATCCTCCAATATACCTTTTCCCACTGTCCTTCAAATACATGACTTCTGTTTTTTTTAACTGTTAGCTCAGCCAGTAATAGGCATGGCCTCCCTCTTGTCGAGTGGTCTTAATTCCAAAGAGCTGGTGGTTAACACCAAGGTATGTGTGCCACTAATGCATATTATGTCAGGATGAAAGTGGGCAAGCAAGTTTTGAGTCCCTTTGGGGGTAGGTACTACATCTTACCCACTGTTTAATACCCACCAGGGCTTGTATTCTGCATACTCATAATAAACCCATGTGGAATTGAAAGACAATTAAAAAAAAAAAGTCTTACAACACAAAAATCACTAAATGTTTACTTACCACCCAAATACCTGTAGTTTCAAAGTTGAAAAAGAATAAACTTGGAAGAAATTCAACAATAACATTTACAAGCCCAAATTCTTGAGCTGTTCAGAGAAAGGAGGATGGAGTGTGGGTTGGAAGTGCTTAGGGAGGTCTCTCACATTGTAATTGCAGATGAATCATCAGGCAATTTTTTAACATGCAAAGCTGACTCAATAGGTCTGCTCAAGGTCTGATGAGACACTCAGGAAATGCTGGCTGTACTTTGAGCAGTAAGGAAGGTGCAAAAAGCCTCTTTGGGGAGGATGATTATCTAAGGTGCACTTCCTGTTTAATTCAGATGGAAAGGGCAACCTAAGCAGGGAGGACAATATGAATGAAGTAGCAGAAGCAGGAAGAATGTCGGATCCACAGAAGAGTGAAGAGAACCACACAATGGAGCGGAGGGTGTCTTCCACGACCACAACGATCATGCTAAAGGAGTTAGGTGAGGCTAGTTATAAGTTACATTGAAAACTGTTCCTTAGTTGGGGTCATCCTTATGGATTCCTGGGAATTTCCTTAACACCAGCATTTTCCCTAATCCCATTATGGCCATCTCTATCAAGATATCTCTTTCATTGCTCTCCCATTCCATCCATCCCCCAACTCAACCATCCCACTCTCTCATGTTGTCATCCCCTCCTCGCTCCCAGTTTACCCAGGAGATCTCATCTAATTCCCCTTCCAAGGGTGATCCATGCATCCCTCGTACAGGATGGACCCCAGCTAAGACTCCTAGCAAAAGTGGAGAGAGTGCCTGAACTGGCCTTCCCCTGTAATCAGATTGGTGAATACCCCAACAGAGAGCCTTCATCCAGTCATTGATGGAACCATGTGCAGAGATCCACAACCAAGCATACAGCCAAGCTTCAGAAATCCAAGGAAAGGGAGGAGGGATTATGTGAGCAAGAGTGGTCAAGATCATGAAAGGCAAATATATAGAGACAGCTAAATCAAGTTTGTAGGAACTCATGAACTCTAGACTGACAGTTGTGGAGCCTCCTTTTGACTGAACTAGGGCTTCCATATATGGGAGACAATTGTGTAGCTTGGTCTATCTTAGGGGGCCCTGGCAGTGGACCAGAATCTGTCCCTGATGCATAGCTAGTCTTGTTGGAGCCCATTCCCTATGGTGAGAACCATGCTCAGCCTTAATGCAGAGGGGAGGGGCTTAGTCTTGTCTCAACTTAATGGGCCAGGCTTTGTTGACTCCCTATGGGAAGCCTTACCCTTTGGGAGGAGTGAATGGGGGTGGGCTTGGAGGAATGTGAGGAGAGCAGAAGGAGGGGTGGGAGGAGAACTGGGGTTGGAATGTAAAATGAAATAAAAAAAATAAATCTATAAAAGAGAACTTGGACTTGCACTGTAAATCCTTGTGCAAGGACTTGTCTGTCACACTTATACTTTATATTCTTGTAGAACTGTTCATCATATAAAAACATTTTCCCCATGTATTTCTGATATCTGCCCCTCACAACTTGAAGAGTTGGGTCAGTTGTTTGTCAATTTCACTTTATAGGCTGGAGAAACTACAGTGCACAGAACTGAAGATTCTTTCTCCAAACCTGGGTCAGAGTCAGTACCACAACCAGAATTTTATGACTCCTGTGCCAAAGTGATTTTTCATCATATCATTGTGCAGGTTGCCACTTGTAAAATTATCTTCAAATCATTCCAATCAACTCTTTAACTACAAGCTCATTATATGGCTTAGGAAAATCTGCCTTTGGAATTTTAATTCTGTGACTCTCAAAGACTATTAATTTCCTTCTACTGAGTCATTGAGGGTTTTCTCCCTGGCCTCCATCTGTTCTCATTGTTTCTGAGGAAGGATGAAGTAACTGAGGTATGAATGTACAGAGGCACCTGCTAACCTATTTTTTTGGTGTGTGTGTGTGTGTGTGTGTGTGTGTGTGTGTGTGTGTTTGTGTGTAGGGATAGAGGGAATTCAATAGGCCAGTTTGACTTTCTGATATCATTGGTGTCTCCTGGTTCTTGTTCTTGTGCTTTCACTTGCAGAGCACAATGTCTCCCAACCTAGAGAAGTATCACTCTGTTTCTGACTAATGGCCTCCAGCTTATTGATTTTTAAATTTTGCTTCTTTGGAGATTTCTTTTTTACATAATCAACATGGCTAGGGCACTGATAATATATGCCATTACTGTCCTAGTTTTGCTGCCTTTTCAGTTCACAACAATGGGTTTTCTTGCGCCAGAATGAAATGGTTTGAAGTTCCTACACAGTTGCTCAGGAATGGGGACACGATTTTGCTAGGAAAAGATCGACTCAATTCAAAGTGCTACAGAACTTGGATCATCAAATATAAGTGATAGAAACCTAACAGGTTCTTCAGCAGCCTTTCAGGCTTATTAATTCCTACAATGAGATGATGAATTGCATCTACCTCATGGGGTTACCGTGACAAATGAAAGGTATTATGTTTACAAGGTACTCTGTGCCCTGTCCCACTCCAGTGTAGGCACACAGTCAATGCCCGTAGGCACTTTCCTACTTACTTCCATTATTGCTGAAAAGAACATGAACAGGGACATAGACTACAGTCTTTAAAAGAAGGGAACGAGAGAATCCAATGGATACTGATAAGTTATAATCGTGTGACAGTAAGGCACAGCATCTCGGCCAGTGATTCACGCTATTTCGACTGAGAGCTACAGAAAGATGACTATTTTATATTGTTTCACAAAATAATTATTCTTAGTAATGACACTGGAGATTTTCGTTCCATTCTATTTCAACCTTATCCAGTTGGTTATGCTGGATAAGTAAACAAATACTGTCCCCCCGCGAGCTGTAAACGGCGGTGTCAACCCGTGGTTTGCAGAACACTGATTCGCCTGTCCCCAGACTCCATTTCTATGAAGCAAGAAACGAAACAGTTGCTTGCAGAGCTTCCTGGGTTATAGGTTCTACTCACTCTTTCAAATTGCAGCTGGAATGCTTCCTCAGAAAGCACTGCAGGACTCCCAAAGAGAGATCATGTTCTTTTGTCTCATCTAGCCATATGATCATGTTCCTTTCCCTGGGATCCTGTACTCCAATTGATAATTTTGTGTTTGTGTGCTTTTTTTTTATTGATTTGTATCTCCCCCACTAGAATGTAAGATGCAAAAATACAGAGATTTTGTCTATGCTTTTCAGTAGTATACTTTAACTTCTAGGGCAACCTAGCACCTAGGACATAATAGGTGCTTCATATGCATGGAGGAACAAACTATTACGTGCGTGAAGAAGTAAAGGTGTTCACAGACCAAGATCTAAACCCAGTCAATCATGCAATCCCATCATGACATGATTTGTTCGGTGTACTGAAAGATTTGTTGCATTTCTGTTAAACCAAAACCAAAACTCTCTCCTACCATCTATTACAATTTCATAGCTTCTGGGAGAGGGAGAGTCAGATTTCTTCTTAAATTTTTTTTTACTTTCCTTTTAATCATGTATATATTTGCGTACTGTGTCTGTGTGAGTGTATGACATCTAGAGTTGAAGATGTTCTAGCTCCTGTGGTATTATTGGCTGGGTGGAGAATTAGGAAGTAAGACCTGTCATAACATGTCTCCTCATAAAGCTCACCAAAGCTCCCACAAATCATTCTGTAGCAGAGATGAACTGAGTCCCCTCTATGTTGGCAGATTCCAGAAGCAGGAATGCTAATGATAAGAATATTGACAGCTGCCAGAGTTTTTAAGTCTTGGTTGCGTGTAAAATACACTTGGTACAGATTCTATAAAACTCGATCTTACCACATTAGGAAAGAATTGGGCAGACCTTCAGATTCTAGGCTGTCTCTGTTATTACTGCTGCTCTCCAAGGGATTCCTTAACACTGCTGTTCTTAGGGTTAGAGAGGAAGAACCGGGAGCTCCAAGATCAGAGCACATACTATGCATATTTCTGCCCACATGCTAACTCAGGCCAACACATTAATGTGTCTCTGGCCCGACTATATCCCTCCAAATTCCCTGACCCCGTTACAGCCTCCGGACTGCTGTGTCTGATTGGGCTGTCTGTGATTTCTGGACTCCTTCCCACCAACATCCTCTTTTCTACCAAGCCTCAACTCAAATATGACATCTTCTCTGACACTTTATCCATGCCTCTAGAGAGATGGAGTAAGTTTCTCTTCCATACACACCCTCCAGGCCCTTTGTTCAAGCCTTTATTCTTGGATCTAGGAAACCATCTGTTCTCTGGTTTATCACACTCATTATGAACTCTACCGAGACAGGGCCTGTCTTATTGATTTCCTTTTTAAAATAACATCTATTGTGTGTTTTTAATACAGGGAAGCATAAAAAAGAGAAAAAAGAATAGTAATTTATCTCCAAGAAACCTCTTGTGGCCTTTAAAGAAAAATTCAATATGTGAGCGTAGTAGGAAAATTCAAATTGTCCAAAAACATACAAAATGAAAATTAAATGTCTCCCACTGGCTAACCTTCACCCAAGAAGAAATCTTGGACAATAGTTTCTTACCTATTATGCCAGAAAATCACATATACACATATCATAAACGATGTATATATTATGCCTCATTGAAAAATTTCTATCTTAAGCTTAATGTTATTTGCCTTAATGCTTTCTGTTAATTATATATTTCTTGACACTTCTTTTTTCAAATCATCACACATAGCACAATATTATTCTTTTTAATAGTTGCATGGGATATTATTTGGGATGAATATGTTAGTTATCCAGGCTTCTATTTATGCATATTAGGCTTTTCTGAATCTTACCATTATAACTGACACTCCAATAAAAACTATAAAATTTTTCCTTGTGAGTGTGAGACAATACCATATTTCATTGAATGAAGGATGCATCCAAATTTGAGGTATTCAGATATGCCTACGAGTTCATCTATATAATAAATATGCATTATATGCTTAATTAAATATTATATGTTTGGGGACCATTCACCAAGAAATAGAATTGAATTTTTGACACATGTTGTTAAATGGCTACATAAATTTCTCGTCTTACCAGTAGTGTGTATGAACAACCATTTCCCACACTCTTGTCAATATTTGGCAATTGCTTGGCAACAGGCAACTCTGTAATCGCTAAGGAAAACAGTGGTACTTAGTTTGCATTAATGAAGTACAATTGGAGGATCAATGCATTAAATATTTTCCCTTTCTTCCAGATTGGAGAGCTCTGATACCCTACCGAATTCCAACAACCAACCATATTCAGCAAATTAGAAGCTTCCGAGTACAACTCCATTCAAAAGGAGTTTTCTACCCAGAACTGCAATTCTAAGCTAAAGAATAGCAAGAAAAAAAAAGAGTGTATGTGCAGTGTTGGATACTGAAGACAAGAAAAACACTGCTCGCCTCCCACTGATGCAGATGAGACCACTCAGAATTAAGGCAAGAATTCAGCTAGCTCTGCCCTCTTTACTGACTTTGCTTAGTTGGTTGTCATTCCCTGTTTCTGGACTGTTGCTTTTCAGCTATCCACCAAATCACGGATCTTTTGCAGAAAGATCTGCCTCGGCTCAGAAAAAGTTCTTCCATTATATCCATTGATATTGACATCTAGGTGGTACGAACCAATCCTAGACATTGTTAGACATTCTGTTGCCATAATTCCTTGGATGGCTACTTTGTTGCTTTGTGTTGGACTGGCTGACTTTTGGCCTTCGTATCGATTACACTGTTACAAAGGGTGAGGTGGCTGTCTGGAACTGCTTCTGCCTTGGGAGGAAGGAGATCATGTATGTGTTCCACACAGTAACTACCTAATCAAATGTCCCACTGAATCGCAGAATATATCCAACAAATGTGATAGAAGGAAGAAATGTGGAAAATGATGGAACTGGAACAATGTGGAGCATGACAGAAGTACTTGCAGAGAGAGACAAGCAAGGGAGACAAGGAAGAAGAATGGTGGAGGCTGGAGTCAGCTGAAAACAAGAAAAAGCGAAAAACAACAAAGGGGTATAATTCTGTGTGTGCTTCTCCCACACAGAATTATACCCCTTATTTGAAAAGAGAGTTAATAAAGCTAGGGGGATGATTGAAACACATTTGAAATGCTTTGCAACATCAAGGAAATGAGGAATTATTTTTTTTTTCTCATTGGGGAAGTCTATGCTTCCCAACACCAAATAATGGGGCCTCTTTCAAGGAGTACCTTCCCAAAGCAGTACCTGGCTCTCATAATCTCAGTACCTACAATACATTCACTGGTCTCCTGTCAGAACATGGTTCAACAATGGAATTGTGGGAGGAGAATTCCGAGTGCTTATGAAAAATCTCCAAGAAATCAAGAGTCCTGTGACCTTAGTTTCTTCAAAACCATACAATTGTTCTTGGGATGTGTTCTTGTGCTCCCCGGGTGTAGTGGATAAGAGTAAGTTTTCTTCAGATTAACCGTTACAACTGGCTGTTTTTATTTGTGTAAGTGCCTCTAGAAAAAAGCGTGTCTTGCCGCATGTGGCTTGCCTATCACGTACAGCTTGCCCTTGTTTTGTACACTTCACTCCTGTGACTCCTCTTAAACCTCCGAGGATGAGCTGTATGATGCACTGAATTAAGTTGGCTATTGCACAGGACTTAGTCCACCAGCTCTATTGGCCCCATTCTTTCAGGTCCCAGTGCTTCCAGACTGGTAAAGCATCTCCTTTTGTTTGGAATTCCGATCTAATCAAAACTAATCATGAGGCAGATCTTTGCTGGGCATATCTGAATAAAGGACATGAGGTTGTTACCATAGCAAGGAGCTCCTGGGAAGCCCTGGCAATGAGGGGAAGTGTGGCTGTGGAGCCTGGCTTTGGGAAAAGGCTTCCTTAGTTTTCTGTGAAAATTCTATGCTGACAGGAGTTAAATCAGATCCATCTGAGGGCATTTTGAAAACACAGATGCAGTCTAATTCTCTTCATTTAGAATGGCTAGGGCCAGACAGATCTAGGTAATGCCAAATTGAAAACAGCAGAGATGCCTCAAATCCTAATTTCTGGTCCAGGGCAAGAAGATGTCTCATAGTGTGTGTGTGTGTGGGGGGGGGGGAGCTGTTACATAAACCAACACCAAAATTCACAGATTCAAGATGTTAAAAAATTCTCAGTCTCTAAAGAGGAGCTAAAACAGGATTTAGGATTTTCTTGCTACAACAGTATCAACTGAGTCCTCTCTCCCTGAAAAAAATAGAATCTTATTGCTGGTAGAGGGTCTTGCTTTGACAGTGGTGGATGCTAACTGATCAGGGTAGTGGATCTTAGAAACTGGGGTGGCTTTTGCAGTATCTTCAGATAGGACAACAATGGACTCCATCACATCAAATGACTCTTCCTTTCACTGAAATATTTTTCAGCAGTGCGAAAATGCTCTTTCCCAGCATTGATCCACAATAGAATTTTTTGAAAACCTGCTACTGCTTTGCCAAATGAGTCTATTTAATGCTCTAAATGCTTTCTTGCCATCTCAATAGTGTTCGTAGCTTTTTTTTTTTTTTTTTTTTTTTTTTTTTTTTTTTTTTTTTTTTTTTTTTTTTTTTTTACCAAAAGTAGAGTCCATCACAAGAAGCCACCCTCTGCTCGCCCATAGGAAGTGAGAATATATCTGTTAACGTTTATTATCAGACTTGAACATCTTGGCCAGAGTTTCAGGCAGCACTTTTACTACTAGCTTGGTTGTCGTTTCTACCATTATCCTCAGCTACATTTTCCTTCTAAGTCTCAGATCCCTCAAAGCATTGGGAACAACCTTTGCCCATAGTCCTGTTAATGTTCATTTTGATGCCCTCCCATGAATTAAAAAACGTTCTTGATGGCATCTGTAATGATGAAGGCTTTCCACAAGATTTTTTAATCCACTTTTCACATATCATAGAAAGAGTGGCCTCTCTTTCTATGCGTGTTTTGAGGAAAAAATTCAAAATTGGTCATTGAACCATGGGCTATATTATAAATGTTTTATTGGCAGGTACATTAATCTCATTGTACATTCCCATTAAAACTCTCAGGTGGCCAGGGGCATTGTGAATAAGCAGTAGGTCTCAGTAAGCCATGTCACAAACAGAAGTGCTGTCATAGAAACGCTGTTATTCCATTTATTTATAAAGCACTGGCAGAGCAGCGTCAGTGTCTTAATAGCCTAACATTTTTTAAATGGTAAATCAGTGTGATGGTTTGAATGAGAATGGTCCCCATAGGCTCATATGTTTGAATGCTTGGTCCCCATTGGTTGTTGGTACTGTTTGGGAAGGATTAGGTGTTGTGGCCTTGATGGAGAAGGTGTGTCACTGGGGGTTGGGCTTTGAGGTTTCAAAAGCCCTGTGCCTGTGTCTGTCTTTGTTTTTCTCTACCTGCTACCTGTGGATCAGAATGTATAGCTCTCAACTACTACTCCAGTACCATGCCTGTGTGCTTCCCACCAGGATGATAATGGACAAACCTTCCAAAATGGTAGGCAAACCTCCAATTATACTTTCTTTGATAAGAATTGCCTTGCTCATGGTGTCTCTTTTCAAAAATAGAACAGTAACTAAGACAATGAGCATTGATTACCTCAAAAACTCATCCATCGTGATTCTTTCCTTAAAAAAGAGGGACCTCATTCACACCAGGACCTATCCCAGGTGCATGAACTGGCTCTTTGGAGCCCATTCCCTATGGTGGGATACCTTGCTCAGTCTAGATACTGGGGGAGGGCCTTGGTCCTGCTTCAAGTTGGTATCCTAGACCTTGTTGACTCCCTAAGGGAGCCCTAATCTTTCTGAGGAGTGGATGGGCCATAGGAAGAGGAGAGGTGGGGGAACAGGAGGGGGGGGGAAGGAAAGCTGCAATTGGTATGTACAATGAAAAGTAACTTTTTAATAAAAATATGCAAAAAAGAGGGGCCTCTGATATTGGAGACTTTGAAACTCAGCCCTGGCGTCTTCTCTCCGGCTGGGAACGTCTAGGGTAAATCTCTCTCTAGTGTGAAGTTGTTTCGTATCCACTGGAAAGCTCTTATTTACTATGGTCACCTTCATCTACTATCGTACTAGATTTCCTCTGTAATGGCTGCAGCCTCTGCAGAAGCATGTATTGCTTCACTTTGCAGACTTTCAGAATCACTTTCTTTATTGAAATCTGCTAACCAGGGGCTGGAGAGATGGCTCAATGGTTAAGAGCACTGGCTGATTTTTCCAGAGGACCCAGATTCAATATTTAGCACCCACATTGCGATACACAGTCATCTGTAACTCCAGCTACAGGACATCTGACAGTCTTTTCTGGTCTTTAAGGGCTCCAGACAAGTACATGGTGCACAGATAGACATGCAGGTAAAGTATCCATACACATAAATATTCTTTTTAAAAGAATCTTGTGAATAGGCTTCGTTAGCTTTAAGTTTCCTAAGTATCCTCACTTCCTTCAGCCTACACAGAATTGAGTTGTCTTAGAGTAATGCTGTGGCTAGTTTGGACTTCTATAAAGTGTACTAAAAAGATCTTCATTTGGGATTGTACCAGCCAGGGGTGTGGTTTTTAGGTCATGATGGGGAAAGCCACAGACACAGCTGACCTGGGCTCATGGAAGTTAATGGACTCTGGACCAACAGTTAGGGAGCCTGCATATGTGTGACAGTTGTGCGGCTTGGTCTGTTTGTGGGACTTTGAGCAGTGAGAGCAGGGCCTGCCTCTGGTGCTTAGCTGGCTTTTTGGAATCTCTTCCCTATGGTGAGATTCCTTGCTCAGCTTTGACGCAGCGAGGAGGGGCTTGGTCCTGCCTTAACTTTACGTGCCCCACTTTGTTGACTTTCATGAGAGGCCTGCCCCTTTCTGATCAGAGCTGGAGGAGGAGTGGATGGAAGGAGGTAGAGAGGAGGCAGGGAAAGGGAATGGGAGCAGCGGAGGGAGGGGAAACTGCCATCTGGATACTTGAAAGCCATTGCAGTTGATTGCCATGATTCAATACCCAAAACAGGGAGGCCTATTGAGAGGAAAAGATTGGAGACCAACCAGTAGGGGGAGCAGTCAGAACATACAGTATTATTAGCTGATTAACCATTAAGTTTACATTTTAGTAAAGGTGTGGCTTGGGTCATGACAAATCAGTCACAGTGATTATCCAAAAAACACAAGAGTATATATGATCATACCAGATAGGAAATAGTTAAAAAGCTTGAGACATGAGATAGAGAGATAGTGTTGCTCGCTCTCTCTCTCTCTCTCTCTCTCTCTCTCTCTCTCTCTCTCTCTCTCTAATTCACAGTATACAGGAAGCTTAATAAAATGAAGCACAATAAAAATTAGGTATGCCTTAGAAAATTCTGGTAAGGAACTTTCCTGAAACTATGACTAAATAGGCAAAGGAGATTAAAACCTTGGCTATTCAATGAAGAAGGTTGTGTCTGTTCTAGCATATGACACAGGTTGAGGGTAATGAGTAGACCTTACCTAAATTGCTTGTGTCTAGAAGTGGTTCTCATTGTTTTCAAATGTTCCCAATGGCATATCTTGGGGATGAGACAGAAGTCTAAATACAGAATTCATTTATGTTTCATTTATACTTTATATAAATATCCTGAAGAAAAATTTCTATTTTTTAAAATGTACCTTGAATTCCACTCATCAGATGAAATCAAGTTTGGAATTTTTCACTTGTGACATCATGTCAGTACTCAAAAAGTTTTGATTTGTGAACATTTTGGGTTTTAGATTTGGGGATTAGGGAAGCTAAACCTGGCATTAGAGAAATCCCCAGGAATCCACAAAGATGAACCCAGCTAAGACCCTAAGCAATAGTGGAGAGGGTGACTGAACTAGTCTTGCCACGTAGTCAGACTGATGACTATCTTAAAGGTTATTATGGAACCTTCATCCAGCAAGTAATGGAAGTAGATACAGGGATCCACAGCAGAACACTGGACAGAGCTCCAAATGCCTAGCTGAAAAGTGGGAGGAGTAAGAATACAAGCAAATAGCTGAAGACCATGATGGGGACACCCACAGAAACCGCTTACCTGAGCTAATGGGAGCCCACCAACTCTGGCCTGGCATTGGGGGAACCAGTATGGGACCAAACTAGGCCTTCTGAATGTGAGTGACAGTTGTGTGGCTGGGGCAGAGTGTGGGGCCACTGGCAGTGAGACCAGAATTTATCACTATTCCTTGTTCTGGCATTTTGGAACTCATTCTCTTTGGAGGGATACCTTGCTCAGCCTAGGTATAGTGGGAGAGCCTTGGTCCTGTCTCAAAGCAATGTGCTAGACTTTGTTAACTCCCCATGGGAAGCCTTACCCTCTCTGAGGACTGGATGAGGGTGGAGTGGGAGGGAAGCTGGATGGAGCAAGAGGAGGATAGGGAGTAAGAACCACATTTGGCATGCAAAATGAGAAAGAATAGGGTTCTTTTTTCCTAAATAAACTTGAAGAAAAGAAAGAAGGGTGCAAAAAAATTTTAAAATTTACAATTCATGTCTCTCAAAGAGGTTTTTAAATTCTAGAATTCCCTGACTGGAAATTTCTTAACTGCGGACTCCCGTACTAAGAAGTCCTAAAAATTGGACTCAAATTTGAAGCTAAAAAGTAACAAGTATAAGATCAAAGTGCTATCAGTGATGAAGTCTGTATCAGGATCAAAGCCAGGTAGCCTGGGCCCCAGGACAGCACACTTTCCCTTGGGGTCTTCCTCTCACTGTTTCCCACTACCACCTAAGAGTAAACATTGTGTGACCTCATCTCCCAAGTGCATATTCGGCACAGTATCTTCTGTATGACTATCCGAAGCAGAGCCTCTGCAACAGTCAAGGCTGCCACGTTACGGTCACACCCGTGTCTAGTGACACTTCTCACATGTGCATGTTGTTTATGGGTTTACAGGGTTTTTATGACTCAGTTTTGGTCTCCAGATCCGCGGCTCCCTTACACTGTTGTCTTTATATTCTTTTGGGTGCTCCAATGGTATGAAAGCTGTCTAGTAAACAATGGCTAAATTAAAAAGTATTATCTCCTTAAAAACCCAAATGTTTGCTAAAATAATACATCTTCCCCCCCCCAAATAAAACAAAAAGGTAAAAAAGACTATCAGTTCTCATTACGATTTGACAAAGTACACACTAGTTAATTAGCTCTTAGCAAAGGCTGACATTAAGACTTAGCAATTAATAATGCCAATTAATCACAAGTCCTCCAAAAACCAGAGGCAGAGAAGAGGAAAATATGTTAAGTAAATTTTGTTTTCACTCACATGAAAACCAAATGCAAATTTACAGCATTACATATAAGCAAATGGTCAAAGAACTATTAAATGATTAAGTTTGGCATCAGGCTGGAAGCCAGGTGCCTGAAAGCCAGGTCAACACTATTCCTTGCCTATCACTCCTTTCGTTATTTCCCACTATCTCCTTAAATTAAACTCTCCCCGTAAAACACACTGCATCTCCTCACTCCTGAGTCCATCTGACACACATCATCTTCTTCACTATAGCAACTGCTGCAGCAACTGCGTACAATCAGGAAATGTGGCAAGTCATCTTGACAGTAACCCACTAAACAAATAATTCTCAAATCACAACTTTGATACTGGAAAATGTTCGGTATCACACGGGAAGAAGGAGAAACTAAGACTGCCAGGCCAAGTGACATGTGGGTAGCTAAGATATATTGGATGTGGAATAGTCATAAAGTACTAGAGTTATTCTTAAATGCAAGTATGCCTGACAGTTTCATCTTCTAGGATAACTTCAAAGGGGATATAGTGATGAGGGTGGAACTCAGTGATATATCACTTATTTAGTCCAAACTAGACCCTGTGTTTGATCCCTAACACCAGAAAATGAGGGTGTAAGTTAAATCCTACTTTCAACACGCAAATATTGTTCCCAGCAGAAGGCTAATCTCTTGGTAGGTAAGTCTCTCATTTCTCCATTTGGTAAATAGTGGTCCTCCTTTTTAATCACAAAGTCCCTTGACAAACAGCATGACCAAAAACAAAACAAAACAAAAAAAGGAGCTAGACTCCCCAGGTATAATCACAGACCTCCAGCAATTTAGGGTGTGTGTGTGTGTTTCAAAAATGTCAGTGGCTACTTGATTCTTTATATTGATTAGTTCACACTCACTTTAAGGATGAGAGTAAAACTTGACCCTCCAGGACACAGGACTGTTGCTACCAGCTTCTGGTAGAATTTCATTCATTTGGTTGAAATGGGGAGAGAGCACTCCAATTCATTTTTTTATAAAGGCTTGCAGTCTCTTTAATAAAATTTACAAAAGTATGTTCAAAGTATTAAGTGAACAAATGGAAAGGAAAGTGCAATGGCGGTGTCTTTTCAACGTTGGCTGTCCCCTGGAAGCCATTACCATCCATCTAAGTTAGCTCAAGGGCTTAGTATCATTTTAAGTAATCAAGGGGGAAGGCTCCAGGCTTTCTAATCTAATTGCTATCTCCAGGGAAGTGCCTTCTTCACTCAGCTAGGTTGCCTCCAAAGAGCATCTCTAGGAAGTAGGAAGTGATTTGAACAGCAGATTTTTCCAGTCATTTTAATGATGTTTGTCTCAGGAATTAAGGTGTTCTCCCCCCTCCCACCAAATACTTGTTATTTAATGAACAACACTGGCCTCTCTGGGTCTATGCAACAATCTGCCTTCTTAGTGCATATCTCTGTTCTATGCTGGTAAGCATGCTTCTTCTTAACATTTCAGTGGCTACACATTGTGAGTCTCCAGAATTGGTACCGAAATTGTTGAAAGACGAAAGAAAATAGTATTATGCTAAAATAGTTTTTTTCCCTGGGCTGTCTGTGGAAGAGACATTTCATAATCAGAATCAGTGTGAGATTAGAAACTTAACACAGCATCTGAGAATCTTGGGAAATGCTGTTAGCCCCTTGCTTTTAACCCCTTTCTTTGTATTCTGGTACAGAATAAGTGCCTTTATCTGTTCCCATGCTACCTTTTCTCCGGGCATCTTAACATGTGAGTCAGGCCCCTGTCTGATTTCCAGCATTTGTAGTCTGCACTTCTACAGTTATTTGCTTCCCACCTGCAGCTTCAATCATGCTCTAAGCCCTAGGTTAAGTCTAAATCATTGTGGAGGAAGGGAGCATTGAAAGAACGCCAATTCAATTCTCTATAGTTAATGCCACTTAGGAATCACCGCGCTTGCTAGGCTAACTGTATGTCTGAACTCCAGTTCTCATAATTTGAGGACTCATCTATTCAGTTCACTTCAGAAAGCTTTAATGAGCATCACTTCTGTGCCAGGCACCCTAGTTAGCACGAAGAGATAGTACAGCTTAGTCAGATTTCTGAGATGTAATCTTAAAATGTAATAGCCTTTGTCCAGACATAAAGCTATGTTCAGGGTGCTGTTAGTCTAAGAAGGACTTAGTCACCACCTTTTATGTTCACTAATAATGGATTACTCTACCCACTGTGAATTGCTCCTATTGCCTGAGTCTCAAAGTACCCTTAGCTGATAGCTGAATACATTAGTGTCTGTAGGGTTGGAGAGTTACAGACATAATTTAAGAATATATATATTCATAATTTAGAAATATATACATATTTATTAACTGTATTAAATTTTATGTTTCTAGGCTTTACAGTACGTATATCATAGTATATGTTGCTAGGAATGCCTGTAATCCCAGGTACTCTGAAACCTGGGAGAAAGAGGATCTCAAGCCTTGGAAAAATAGCAACATCTTGTATTGGAAAAAAAAAAATTTGGCAGAACACTTACCTAGCATGTGTAAAACTCAGATACAATTCCCTAAATTAAGAAAATAATCCTGTGGAGGATGGGGGAGGGGTGCTGTGGAATGCTGTCTTCTGGACATGATGTGGCTATGGCAATCATGAACTCAGAGCAGCTTTGGTCACCTGCACAAGACCGTCCCAAGATCAAGATTGATTGCCAACATTCTGGCATAAATGAGGTCGATGATCTCTGGGCCTCAGTCCACACTGAGGAACTATTGGCAGTGGATACTTGCTGCTGGGGATGGAGAATCATTCCGCACTGATGACATAACAGCTAGTGGATTCTACATGCTCTGTGTGTGGCTCCACACTCCTGCAAATATGGACAGTACTAACTGGACTTAGTGGGTTATCAGAAAAAGACATGAAGTTGAGAGAGGACGGCTTGGGGGAGGCATGGGAGAGTCAGAAAAAAGAAATGGTGGGTAGTTTTTGATCAAATTTTATATTTCTCAAAAATCAAAAAATAGGCGCTAGACAGAATTTTGGCAAATGACATATGGTTAGACTCCTCATATGTTCCTTCTAGGAGTTGTCTTAGTATTGCTATTGCTGTGATGAAACAACATGACCAAAATCAACTTGGGGAGGAAATGCTTTTTTTTTTTTTTCACTTACATTTCAACATCACTTTTCACCACTGAAGGAAGTCAAGGCAGGAATTCAAAGGGCACGAACCTGGAGGCAGGAGTTGATGCCGAGGCCATGGAGAAGAGGAATACTGCTTACTGTTTGCATCTCATGACTTGCTCAGCCCTCTTTTTTTGTAAAACCCAGGACCATTAGCCCAGGTATGGTCAACTGGGCCCTCCCATATCAATCACTTATTAAGAAAATCCACTACAGGATTGCCTATAACATGATCTCATGGAGGCATTTTCTCAATTGACGTTCCCTTTTCTCTGTGATTCTAGCTTATGTCTAGTATGATAAAGAGAAGAAAAGAAAAAATAAACTTGTCAGAGTGGGAATGAACCCTAAAAAAATTTCCTGTAGTCTTCCATATACTCTCCTTAGTTACTTTCAGACCCAAAAGGTTCCATGTGAGAATGAAAGGGCCGAAGACTGGTAAACTGTGGTCCACAGTCCAGATGCAGCTTCCAGCTATCTTTGTACATAAGTCTTACTGCACCGTGATTGCTGTTATTTGTTTAAATGCTGTGCATTGTCTCTTTTTGATCAGCAGAGTTTAGTTGAGAGCCGCACCGATCCACAAAGTCTTTGTTACCTGCTGCTTTACACAAATGCCTACAGTCTCTTGCTGAGTCACCACGGTAGTTTGATGGAGGAAGTCCGAGTCCCAGGATGTCTGCACAGGAGAAAGGCACCTGTAGCATCTGTGGCTCCACATTCTGCGTTTGTTTATTACTGTGGTTGGGCTAAGGCAGGATAAAGATTGCACTGGGTATTGTTTGCCTTGTAGTTTAACTCTCTTTTTTTTTTTTTTTTTTGTACCCTTCTTTTCGCTCATGAGCAATGTCTATACATTTATCAAGAATTGCTTCATTGTGTTGGAGTACACTGCCCTAAAGGTTGCAGCTCACCCTGTCTGGACAGCTGCAAAATGAGGACTCCCTTTAACAGCAGGGCTCCCTCCCTCCCTATCTGGATAGTGTCTCTGAGGCCTGACCTTATCTGAAATCTGTCCCTAAACCAGGATGCCTGACCTTTGACATAGATCTCTGCAGTTGCTCTCCCCTTGCTGCCCACGTGATAACTAGATGCTCTAGCTCTATGATAGGAGCTTGCTCCCAAATGCAAATTAGGTAGTGCCCTGGCTGCTGTTCCAGTACTGCATATCTGCCCTGAAGACTCTGGCCCAGAAAGCTGTTTCTGATGGTCTCACAAGCCTTTCAAAACCTGTTTCCTTGTTAACCAGTCGCTGGGGATTCCCCAAAGATGGAGACCCACATCGGTGAAGTATTTTTAAATAGTCATTTGTGGGTTTTTTGCTTCCTGCTGAGAACCTCATTGGTAATAAGTGATACAATGGCTATGTTTTATGTATAGTCTTAAATATCTATAAATTTAAACTTGACATGATAGTGTTCAAGGGAGCCTGCTTGTTTGTCGTGTCCACCTGGCTAGCTTAGCCCTGAAATAACCATACAGAAATTGTATTAATTAAAACACTGTTTGGCCCCTTAGTTCTAACTTCTTATTGGTTCATTTTTACGTCTTAATTTAACCCATTTCTATTAATCTGTGTATCACCATGTGGCAGTGGCTTACCGGGTAAAATTCCCAGCAAAGGTCCCCAGCAGCTCCAGGTTGGTGTATCTCTCATTCTGCCTTCTTCCCAGCATTCCCTTTAATTTTTCCCGCCTACCTAAGTTCTGCCCTATCAAGGGCCCAAAGCAGTTTCTTTATTAGCCAATGAAAGCAACACAAAGATGAAAACAAAGCCCAGCACTTAGAGGCTGATGGGGAGTATCAAGAGTTCAAGACCATCCTGAGCTACACAATAAGATTCAAAACAAGTACTCACAAAAGAAAGCCCCATGACATTTCATACTGTATTGTTACTTTGCTACCTACAGCATATGTCACAGTGGATGCAGATGCAATTGTAGTGTTTTGAAGATGAAGAAATACTAGACTCTGCCCTGCTTCATATTTGAAACAAATATTGAATGGTGTACTGCATGGTTTTGTGTGTCAACTTGACACAAGCTACAGAGTCATCAGAGATGAAGGAGCCTCAGCATTTTCTCATTTAGTGATCAATGGAGGAGGCCCCAGCCCATTGTGGATGGTGTCATACGTGGGCTGCTGGTCCTGGGTTCTGTAAGAAAGCAGGCTGAGGAAGCCAGGGGAATCAAACCAGTAAGTAGAACCCCTCCATGGCCTCTGCATCAGCTCCTGCCTCAAGGATTCTGCCCTGTTTGAGCTCCCATCCTTCAACTTTCTTCAGTGATGAACAGCAATACTGAAGTGTAAGCCAAATAAACCCTTTGCCTTTTGGTCTTGGTGTTTCATCGCAGCAATGGAAACCTAGCTAAGATGGATGGTAAAGAAAGAACACTCCCTCTGGGTGTTGTAGACCCCAAAGTCTTTACTCTGCCCTTGACTCTTCCGGTTATGTCTCTTCACTCACTATTGCCAAAGATCAAAAGAAGACCTCGACAGGACAAGACTTTTCTTCTTTAAAACAGATATTTTATATATGTAGAGATGCATGAATTTATATGTGCTTACTTGTTAGACTACTTACATATAATAATTTCTGTAGTAAATGTACCACAATTTTTTCAAAGGCTTAAAGTTCCTTGGCCCTAAGATTTAATAATGAGCCCAAGAATGCACAGTCTAATCTAACATGTTATAATGCTTCAACATGGTATGTCCTAGATTTGTGCATTCACTGAAATTCTTAAACCGGGGAGTTCCTGCTGTCAGTATTAAGTACTATTTTAAGTACACAAGCGAATAGACCTAGTCTATTTAGTTACATAGATTAAATATAAGAAGGCTATTGTTTACCTCTATGAATCAAGAAAGTTGTTTATATTCTTTCTATAAAACAGCTTAGGAAGATTATCTCAGTAAACTAGTTCATAAATGGCTGAATTGCCTTAAAAAAAAAAACAAGTTGAATCACTTTTATTATACCTGGGTTTTCTTTGGGACTGGAGGCATAGATCATGCACTAGCCAGAGTGAAAAGTGAAGTCTCCATTGGTCTGTAGGTTATTTACTGAGCTTTGTAATAGATAGAGGACAGGATACACACTGAACCTAGAAGCTTTTCCATATGACAATAACATCAATTTCAATCCAGAACAATCTGCAGTATTGATTAACTTTTGGGATCTTTTACCACTACTGGTCTGTCTCATCTTTTATTCAGCAGCTCCTGGAAATGCATTTAGAGGCAACAGTAGAAGACCTGCGGCAAATCACACTTGCGAGTTCTCTACACCAGCATTCCTTCCTCCATTTACAAATGCTCCTTAGAGAACAGGAAGCTGGACAATTTTCAGTACTTTTTGAAACTACACTTTAAAGGACACTGATCCAGAATTTAGAAACCCCAGGCTCTCGAATCACTAAATATTTGCGTGTTCTTAAATAAATCACTAAACTGGCACTGGCCTTATTTTCTTCATGTGAAGAAAGAGGATACTGATAATGTACTTCACAGGGTTGGTGAAAGCATTCCAAGAAATGTATTAATATAATCACTACAATGTTGGCGATACAATGAAACTGTTATTATATTATTAGTGTATTATTCACTATAAAGTAGATAACACTGTCTTTACAATTTTTTCGCTCTCATGTTTCAAAATAGAAACTATAAAGTAGGTCAACACCATCTGTTTTATAGATTTATTTATTATGTACATAGTGCTATGCTTGCATATATGCTTGCATATATGCTTGCACACCAGAAGAGGGCACCAGATCGCATTACAGATGGTTGGAAGCCACCATGTGGTTGCTGGGAATTAAACTCAGGAACCCTGGAAGAGCAGACAGGACTCAACCTCTGAGCCATCTCGCCAGCCCTCAACACCATCTTTACAATTCTATTTGGTACCATTTTCAAAGTATAAACTGTCTGGTTAAAAAATGTTCCATTTGTCAATGTTCCCTTGAAATGATATACTATCAAGTATGACATATATTTAAATTATAGGTATTATTGCTTATTATCATTTTGTCTGTCTTTATCTAAACTCTCTGAGAATTGTGAGTATATCTTATACCTCAAGGATTATAATTTGTATCTTCACAAGGAAGGTAAAGTAACATAAGTGAGTTAAACCAAAAAAAAAAATCTAAAGGGACAGTCCATTAAGTCCAAGTGAACATTTCTATGTAGGTAGCCAAATATAGCCAGATTCTAGCATATTTTCTAAAATAATATTAAAATGCAATTTTAAAATGTGAATTCTTTTAAGGTTTGCATGTTGAAAACCTTTAAATAGAAAGTACTATATGTATTAACTAAAATACATGAATAGGTTCATGCTAGATTATTTATGTACATTTTAGTGGCTTGTGTGACTGGGTAGTTACCCTCTTGATTTCACAACTTCCATAATTACAAGATGTACATACTAGTGTCTAATTCACAAGACTTTATGGAGATTAAATATGGTAAAATACAGAAAGAAAAATTTTAACAATGAGGACCTACTAGATGGTGACCCTGAAATGGCCATAATCATAATCAATGAAAAAGGTATTGGCAACAAGAGTATTATTTACAGGGCAATAATAACATTATTATTAATAGTGATAGCATGATTGGAAGTCTAGTGTGTATTTGCAATCATATGAAGTTGGTCATTTTTTTATTAATAACGTATTTACTGCCTTCTTAAGGTTAGTACAGTAAAAGGTACAAAGTAGAAACATTTGCCTTCTGTTCTTTCCCCATTTCTTTTTTGTTATGGCTAATTTAATGTCAGATTATACTGATTTTTTTTAACCTATTCTCCTTTTCTCTTGAACAGGAACTTTCTCTTCCATCCTTACTATTAAATGGCTTCAACTTTTCTCCAGAAAAGGGCAACAATAACATATTTCACTGGTATTTTGGAGACTATATTTCCTTGGCTTTTCTGGCTGTTTTGGAAATGGATTTGGTTCCCTTTTCACTTCCACAGCAGCCAGAGAGATGGTGCGAAAATACATCTTGTCCCCCATTCTGTTATATTCAAATGCACCACAGCAACACCATACCATTTTTTCTTGTATCCATTGCATCTACTTGGGCTTTATTTAACCTTGGATCTTAATTACTGGATAGCATTGGTATTTTTCATATCTACTCAGTGGGTTGTTATAAGGACTATATGATTTAATTTAATACGTGTCTTAACTACTTTGCTATTGCTGTATTAAAATATCATGACTAAGGCAATTTATAGACCAAAAGAATTTATTTGAGGCTCACAGTTGCAGAGGTTTAGAGTCCATGAACAACATGGTGGACAGAATGCCAGCAGGCAGAGACAGGCAGGTGTGGTGATACTTTGTTTGTGTTGTAACAAATAAAGCTTGCCTGAAGATCAGAGTGCGGAGTGCGCCACTC
The DNA here is from genome assembly GCF_014885135.2 of Alexandromys fortis. Classification (NCBI taxonomy): domain Eukaryota; kingdom Metazoa; phylum Chordata; class Mammalia; order Rodentia; family Cricetidae; genus Alexandromys; species Alexandromys fortis. The sequence goes on from NW_026068105.1 coordinate 1,851,655, forward strand.
ATTAGACATAGAGGCCAGACAGTGGTGGCACACATCTTTAATCCGAGCACTCGGGAGGCAGAAGCAGATGGATCTCTGTGAGTTCAAGGCCACCCTGGGCTACACTAGATTGAGTCAGTCTCAAAGAGAAACAGAGCGAGGCGGTGGTGGCTCCCACCTTTCATCTCAGCTTGGAATCACATGCCATTAATCTCAGAGCTGGGGGGTGGAGACAGGAGTGATGTGGCTGGACAGAGAGAGGAATATAATGTGGGAGGAGACAGGAGCTCAGGATTCAGTGTGAGGTTTCGTAGAGTCGGCATTCAGTCTGAGAACTTGTAGAGACAGGATACCCCATACAGTATGAGGATTTTGTAGAGGTAAGAACTAGTGGCTGGCTGCTCTGCTTCTCTGATCTTTCAGCATTTACCCCATATATCTGACTCCAGGTTTTTATTATTAAGACCGATTAGAATTTGCACTACAGGCAGGCATGTGGCGCTGGAGCAGTAGCTGAGAGTGTATGTCTGATCCACAAGCAGGAGACAGAGAGAATAAGATTGGAACTTTCGAAACTTCAAAGCCTGTCCCTAGTGACAGACCTCCTCCAGCAAGGCTACACCTCCTAATCCATCTCAGACAGTTCCATCAACTGGATACTGAGCATTCAAATCTATGAATCTATGCTGTTTATTCTCATTCAAAACACCACAATATGTAGAAAATCTCCATCATTTTCTAGCATATAACTTGATAAATGAAAGTAGTACCTTCACTGTAGTCCAATCACTGTTACATTAACTTGTACATTAATTCCCAAGTATTTGGCAAAAAGAATACTTGTTTTTCAGAGAATTCTCAACAGAAGAATCTCAAATGGCCAAAAGATACTTAAGGAAATGCTCAACATCCTTAGCCATCAGGGAAATGCAAATCAAAATGACTCTGAGATACCATCTTACACTTGTCAGAATGGCTAAAATCAAAAACACCAATGATAGTCTATGCTGGAGAGGATGTGGAGTAAGTGGAACATTCATCCATTGCTGGTGGGAGTGCAAATATATGAAACCACTTTGGAAATCAGTGTGGCAGTTTCAGGAAATTGGGAGTCAATCTACCTCAGGATTTAGCAATTCCACTCTTGGGAATATACCCAAGAGATGCCCAATCATACTACAAAAGCATTTGTTCAACTATGCTCAGCAGCATTATTTGTAATAGTCGGAATCTGGAAACAACCTAGATGCCCCTCAACCGAAGAATGGATAAAGAAGATGTGGCACATTTACACATTAGAGTACTACTCAGTGGTAAAAAAGAAAATGACATCTTGAATTTTGCATGCAAATAGATGGAATTAGAAAACACTATCCTGAGTGAGGTAACTCAGACCCAAAAAGATGAATATAGTATGTACTCACTCATATGTGGATACTAGCTATAAACAAAGGACATTGAACCTAGACTTTATGATCCTGAGAAGCTAAGTAATAAGATGAACCCAAAGAAAAATATATATAGACCTGGAAATTGGTAACCATCAGGATTGACTGGCAGGGTTGGGAGCACAAGGGTGTGGGGAGAGGGGAGGGTAGGAGGAGAAGAGGAGGAGAGAGGGGAAGGGTAGAGGAGAACGGTAGAGGAGAACTTGAGGGAATGGGATGGTCGAAATGGAGGAAGGACAGAGATGAGAACAAGGAGAGAGATATCTTGATTGAGAGAACCATTATAGGGTTAGCAAGAAACTTGGCTCTAGAGAAATTCCCAGAGATCCACAAGGATGACCCCAGCTAAGACCCTAAGCAATAGAGGAGAGGGGGCCCGATCTTGACTTGCCCTGTTTTCAGACTGCTGATTATCTAAAATATCACCATAAAATCTTCATCCAGCAACTGATGGAGGCAGAGACAGAGACCCACATCAGAGCCCTGGACTGAGCTCCCAAAGTCCAGTTGAAGAGTGGAAGGAATGAGAATATGAGCAAGGAGGTCAAGACCATGATGGGTTTACCAATTAAAAGAGTTTGCCTGAGCTAATGGGAGCTCACCAACTCCAGCTGGACTGGGAAGGAACAAGCATGGGACCAAAGGGTGTGGGAACTTGAATTAGTAATTTTTTCTAAATCTAATAAATTTTATAAAAGAAATATAAAAAAGAACACTTGTTTTTAAACCTACCAAAGTATTCTGCACCTCCATACCTACAATCAGGTTACACTGTGAGAGACTAGTTGTAATTTTGAGGGCAAGCACTGCAAAATAACTCTCCCTACAATCCCCTGGAACAAACAGACAAACGAACAAACTGAAAATTACTGTTAAAAATACAATCAAGAAGAGAATGGAAAAGTTAAACAAGCAAAACAAAAAATTAAAACCCTTTCCCTCCCTCCCTCCCTCCTTTCTGTCTGTCTGTCTGTCTTTCTGAGAAGTTACCATGCTGTAGTTTAATCTGGCCTTGAACTAATGATTGATCAAGGACCCTCAGTCTCCTTTGAGTTGGGACTGCAAACATAGTCAGAGTTGCCTTTATGTGGGTGTGGAGGATCAAACTCTGGCTGTCAGGCTTCAAGGCAAATGCCTTTACCCTGCTAGGCCATCTCATAGGCCGAAAGACTCACGTTTTAAATAAAGACAAAACCAGACCATTTTAAATCTTAAGACAAAAATATTGTAATAGAGAAATGGGAACATAAATAAAATGGCTAATACAATCATCACAATTTGTATGATATAGTGCAAACAGTACTTGTAGAAAAATTTATTTATTTAAGTATGTGTGGTACTTCTTGTTTCCAACTAACACAGAGACTACATCGACTAAGCCCCTTGTTAATAGTTTGGATCTACTTTATCTCCCACTGGCTCATGCATTAGAGGCTTAATCTTCAGTGTGGTAATACTGAGGTGGTGGTGATACTGAAGAGGTGGAGCCTATTGCAAAGGTCATTGGAGACACCGCCAAAGAAAGGGATTGTTACCATTTTAGCATTCACTGCACATCATTATAATGCCATTGGCCATGAGGTCCCCACCAGAGCTGAGCTGATGCTGGCACCATGCCCTTTGAACCACACAAATTGCGAGTTAGATAAATTCCTTTTCTTTATACATTACCACGCATCAAATATTTTTATAGCAAAGGAAAACGGACCAAAACAGCCTAAAACTCATGTTCTTCCTGCTTTAAACTGCTGCCAGAATCTGATGTTCCAGAGAGAGCATATGGAAGGTTATGCAGCAACACATATTTAGCCTTTGATAACTGTTGTAAATGTTCCTTGGAAAAGTACTTATGTCTTTATTTTTCTTTTTAAAGTACAATGAGTAACAAAGGCATGGGCCAAATGGTAAATCTGTTGAGACTTGATTAGAATTAATATTAAAAGGAATGCCTCTCAACTATCTCAACAAATATACCCTCCCAGAGAAAGTAGTGCTGGCAACATCAAACCCCAAGCCTGTATTCATACAAGAATAATTTTTACTTTTTAAAAATTTACAAATGACACACTTGAATGCATACCAACAATAATTATTCCACATCATATATAAAATAACCACCTAAATCAACATGTAGAGCATTTCCAGAATTCCAACAAACCTTTCTCTGTCACCATAAATTAATTTTGACTATTCTTGAATTCATGAAAATGCAATCATAGCAAGATATAATCTTTTTCATATTTTTTGTTAATTAATTTTTTCATTTATTTTACATACTGACCACAATTTCACCTCCCTTTGCTCCTCCCACCCCGTCCCCCACCTTCCATCTACCCGGCCCCATCTACTTCTCTGTCTCCATTCAGCAAGGTATATTCTTTTGTGTCTAGTTTTTCTTGGTGGGGGGGGGGAGTCGTATATATACCAGGCTGGCTTTAAACTGGTTAGGTGGCCTAATAATGATCTTGAACTTTTAATTTTTCTTCCTCTATCTTAGAGTGTAGGAGTTACAGACTTCTAATATTATGGCTATCTTTATGAGGTGCTAGGGCTCGAACCCAAGGCTTGGTGTATGATAGGCAAGCCCTGTACCAGTCACTTTTATCTCCAGCCCCTCGAATCTAGTTTTTGTTTGTTGTAAATAGATACTATAAATACAGTTATTTTACTTTGTTCTTTAATATCTAAAAAGCTTCGCATTTGACAAAATAGAGTAGATGACTGTTTGGTCTGTTTTAGGCAGAAGAACCAGTTCCTTCTTCTTTACATTTCTGTATGCTCTAAATTATATTGTCACATTTTATTTTTAAAGTTAATTATGGGTGGGGAGTGGTGGCACACTTCTTTAATACCAGCATTCAGAGGCAGGTGGATCTCTGTGAGTTTGAGGTTAGCCAGGGTTGTATAGAGAGACCCTGTCTCAAAAGTTTTTCAATGACATTTATTTGTGTGCGTGTGTATACGTGCATGAACACAAGCATGCAAGCGTGTGCAAGCACACACACACACACACACACGAGCGCGCATGCACACACACACACACTCGCGCGCCGTCATGCAAGCTCGAGCATAAGGAGATCAGAGAACAACTTGCATGTGTTGGCTTTCTTCTTTCACCATATGGGGCTCAAAACCTTGAACGCAGGTTTACAGGCTTGGTGGCAAGGGCCTTAACCCATGAAGCCATATCACATGCCTGTATTTTATGTTTGATCCTCCAGCTTTCATAAAACCTTGAACAAATATACTATGTTGTTCCCAGCCAAAATTTCACATTTTCTGAACCTAACTTAGGCATGAAGAGTCAGAGTCCCTTGCCAAGACATTCATCGCTTAAAGAGCTCCATAAGAGAAGCTGGCCTCATTCTGCCTCATAGTTAACCATACTGTAGTTTTCTGAGGAGTAAGCACACATGATCCTTGTTCTTCATATTACTCATTTAAACATGTCTGATCCAGGACAGCTTTAACCAATTAAATCATCCTCAGGGCCCTTATTATAGCCATTTTTTTTACATGTGCTTAAGTGTTTAAGATGTTAATTTTCTCTCTCCTTTTTCTATTGTACAAACCAAGAAATAAAAATATTAATAAATATTAATGAACACAATCCCTAAAACAGTTTCAAAACTAAAAAGAGTACTGCTCGGCAGCACACTGCCAACAGTCTGTGAAGTAATGGGAGTTGAGGAGAGCTGTTTGCCCCAGGAATGCGAAAGCACTAGCCTGTACCTGTGCCTCTCACTCCTCACACATTCCTCTCCTGTGGAATTCAGGCCAGCATCTCTGATTCCCCCACCTCCACCCCTCTTCTCTGTCCATAGTCCTGTCTCAAGGCTTCCCGAGAATAAATGCTCAACCTTGGAAGGAAGAAGGTGAACAGAGCCCCTTCTTTACTCATCTGAGCATCTGAGCACCGGCCTGGGTTTCCCCAAATTGAGGAAATTCATCAAATGCGTCTGGACAGAGGTGCCTCGCTCTTATTAAGGGCACTCCAGCACAAAGGCATTTCTCTTATCTAAAGTCTGGGGCCCAGAGCCTGAACTCCTGTTTGTGAGATACCTATAGAAGCCCTGTTAACTCTTTCGGTGCAGGAACGTATGCACCAGTATTAGCTCTCAGTGCTAAATTAGCACTCAACGGGCTTGTTGGGAAATAACGCTTAAAGTTGAAAACGAATTCAAGGTACAATCACTTAAGAGTTTATAAAGTGATGTCATCTGGGTAGTGGATCCCAGGAAGAGAAATGTGTGTTGACTCATGTGGTGTGACTCTGAACTGGCCCCCACAGCCTCACATTTTGAGCATTTGTACCCTGAGTGGTGGGGCTATTTTGCAGAGCCTTCAGGAAGTAGTACCTGTCTGTCAGAAGTAGTCCCCTTACAGGCAGAGAGACCTCTGACGATTATAGCCCTGCTCTTGCTCTCGTCCCATTCTATGCCACCACTGGGGCCACCCCACCAGGTGGCTAAAAGTAGCCTTTCCCCGTGTAAGTTGTTTCTATGGGGTATTTTAGTCAAAGTAGCGAACTCAAGTGGAAATGCAGGCGAGTATGGGTGTAGTCGAGCCTGGGCTCCGTCTTCTTTCAGTTTCCTTTAAGGTCTAACTTCAGTCCTATCCAACCCAGCAAGCTTCCTGTAGCTACAAAGGTAAATGATAATCTCTCTTTCTCCTCCGATTATTTATTACACCAAGGAACACATCACTCAACATCCTTTCCACTTTTTAGGCCTTTGTATTTATGATTCTTTTCCAAGGAGCATGCAACTTTCTTAAAAATTAAAAAAAAATGTTTTATACATCACTACTTCCACGAAGATTCTACACACACACACAGGGGATTCTAAATCCTCAAGCAAGCAGACCGTTTCTTTTCCACTAAGCCAGTTGCCAACTTTACTTTAAGGTCCGGTACAAGTAAAGATGAAATCTACATATGTTTAGTTGGTAATGTAACTGCACTTCCATCTTCTTCTTGTAATTTCCAAAGCCTACGAGCAGCTTATGAATTAACCACAATGATCCATCCTCAACCTCTGTAAAGGGAGGCTACTGACTTAGCATTCAAAAATATTTAGTGTATTTACATTTTACTGTTGATTATTAAATGTAATTAGCTTTGCACTTGTCTTTCTTTCTCTTGCTATTTCTTTTTTAACTTTTGTCTTAGTTTTAGACTTTTAAATGTGTCTTATGTTTATTAGTGTTTTGCATGTGTGCATGTGTGCATCTGAGCTATGTGTATGCCTAATGTTCACTGATGTCATAAGAGGGTGTCATATCTCCTTAGGAGCTGGAGTTAGAGATGATTGTGAACCACCATGTGAAGCTGAACCCAGGTCCTCTGCAAGAGCACATGTTCTAAGCTACTGAGCTATCTCTCCAGCTTCTCTTTCATTAGTACTTGAACTAGTTAAAGAGTTAATGGGCAATTGGGACCAATGGACCCTATTTTCAGGTCACAAGTTTTTGTTTCTTTTCCATCTGTCACAACACTTGAGTGCAGCACAATTGCCAATCTAAGACAGCTTTGAATGAATGGAAAATACTCAGGAAAACATAGACGCTAGACAAAAGGAACAAACACAAAGGGGCTGCTGAAGCTCACAAACCCAAAACCATGGAAAGGCATAGCGATGTTTTATATCACAAAGGCACTGCAGGGAAATGGTGTTCATTTGCATCTATTCCCAATTAGGTAGATCCGCTTCTGGCTGTGTGTGCAGGACTTGCACTGACTACCCTCAGTGTGAAGACATCCCTGGACAAGTAGCACAGAGCAATTCAATCCCGTGTTAATAGATGTGTCTATTGAGAAGGAATAATCACTTGATGTTTTGTTTTAAAAATGGTTAACAAGGTCCCAAATGATAAGCATGTAGTTATTGAGGTTATTTTATACACACTACTTTAACCCTGCGTTAAAGTAAATGAGAATTTAGTATAAAAAAGCAATAATTCATAAAATTACTACAAAAGAAAGAACTGCAAAACTATGAGCAGCAGATGCTTTTTAATAGTTAAATATAGCTCATTTGGCTTAGCTAAAAGGTACGCTCCCCACCCTGCCCTTATAGCAAGAACTGACTAATGCTGAATCAATGTCTTCAAGCCCTTGGCGCTGCCCATCTATTTTAGGCATTATCAGATTATGAGTCACTTTACATTCGCAATTACTTCTGCAAATTCCCCCTTGTTTTACGTGAAGAATAAACTCTTTAAAATCATGAGGCTGGGACTGTGCATTGCACCGCACTCCTTTGTCCTTTCTGTTTCTGACTCATTTGGCAGTGAAGGTTTGATGCACCTTCTGAAAGAAAAAGTTTTAAAATGCATGGACCAAAACATTTCACAGCAATTCCTAACACCAAAAGGTCAATAACAAGAAAAACCAATAAATCTTTTTGGAAGTCAGACTAAGCAAGCATGTCTTGTTGCAGCTCTGTTTTCTAGGGTGATGGTAACAGTTTTTGATGTTTATTTGGGGTGACTGTGAGCTGTACTTCGATCCATCTTGCCAAACTACTTTGAGCTACAAGTTTATGATTTCCTTGCGTTATAGTCTCAAGGTTTAAAAAATTATCCAAGAATTGAAAGAGCACAAATGAAATCCACTGCACTGCACTGCACTAAAGCTGGATGTGGTGGTAGGTACCCACCTTTAATCTCAGCACTTGGAAGGCAGAGGCAGGTTGGAGCTGTCTCAGAAAAAAAGAAAGGAAAAGAAAAGAAAAGAGAGAGAAAAGAAATGCAGTTTCTAGTTCTGGTAAAGGCTCCCGTTTGGATACTAAGACCCTCGATTAAGAACCCAGATGAAAGAGGTAACACGGGATAAGCAGAAATGTAAGGGACAGGATCTCTTTGCTTGTATGAACTAATAACCTGATGTACAAAAGAAGACTTCTGAGCCTGAAATGTGCCGGTAAGTATATGGCACTTCGTAATGAACCAAATGAGAGGGAAAGGCAAAACAGAACACTGAGAATAAATACTCAGGAGCTAGAGGGTTGGAGAAGAATTGGAAGAATGTGGAATCCACGCTGGAATGAAATGAAGTCTTTAGGAGAGCCAAAATGGAGCATCATTTTGGTAGCGCTTCCAGCGAAATGCTGGGGAGGCCTTAGACCTACTTGACCACAGTGAGGCACATTGGTAAGTAGGAAATGAAGTAGAAACTATTTCTGTGTATATAAAAGGGAGAACACTTACTTGGTTTCTTATTAATAGAAAACCACTCCAAGTTTTGATTTTGGTTTTCCTTTAAGAAAAGCAGTCAGAAGGCCAGTGAGCTGGCTCAGGTGGTAAAGGCGCTTTGCCACCAAGCCTGGTGACCTGAATTTAACCACGGAATCCCACATAGATGAAAGAACTAACCTCTGCAAATTGTACGCTGACTTCCATAGGTGTAGCATGCGCGCACACGCGCGTGCGCGCACACACACACATACTGTAAAAAATAGTAAAAAGAGTACTATTTTATGAGTTATAACAAACACTTAAATGTTATGCAGTATTGTTTGGTGGTTAATGGTTTTAAGTAGAACTGCTCAGTGACTTTAACATTGTAGGTTAGTATACAGTAGACTAATTTATCAAAAACCTGAAAACTCTTTAGATACTACAAATCAAGCAAATCTGGGACAAAAGGACAATAGGATATATTCCTATTCGGGTCAGGAACATGCCTCCAAGTTTTCAATTGGACTTTTTCCAAGTGTACTATTTGTCCAAGTGCTATCCCTCGAGGCAACGTTCTTTTGAAGACACAGAAAGCTTGGGCTCAAAGGAGGATGAGACACTCAGAGAAAGCGTTGGACTTTAATAAGCATTGAATAACGTGATGACTCATCTTTCTTTATTCAACAGTTTGAAAGTTTGATGATGAAAAGGGACCATGGAAAGAGCCATTCAAACAGATGGATGAATGAAGATAATAGAGAAGCTTCCAAAGTTCCTGGCCAGTTCTTTATGACTCTTGTCTAACGTGGAGGTCACACTGAGTTGTAAGCTAGGGATTGACATTTTCACACTGAGAAACATAGTGGAGAAGGCAGATTTCAGGGAGTTTACTATGTGTGTGTGTGTGTGTTTTTTTTCCCCTAGCATTTAAAAGTCATTCCATCTTTGTCATCATGACTACCAGTCAAGGCATGCTTTATTATTTCTAGAAGATGTACTATCCAGACTACTTCGCTGCCAATAAAACATCTTCTTTTCTGAAGACCAATATTAACCTCCTTTGTTATAAAATGGAAGTCAGTAAAGTTTCAAATTTACTAGGAAAATGTGTCTAAGGTAATCTAAGAAGTGATTTCTTGATCCCGTTTACTGATGATCTAATATTTTTCTGTCATTAACCACTGGAAATAGTTCTTTGGCTCATAGTTTAATTTGCCATCTTCCTCTAATCTCTTCACCCCCTTTGCTCCTTTCCTTTCCTTTTCAGAGTCTCTTAAAATGCAGGACTTCTTCACTACAACACTAAAGACTTTAGTCATAAATCATACATAGATAGTAGTGTCTCATTACTCATTTTAACAGGGGTACATTTCCAGCATTTTAATAGTCACCACAAGATTTTCATAGCCCACTTATTTTGCCCTTAACTTAAAACTAGAGCTATCTCTCTGAGCAATGATGAAAGGAATGCACCTTCTATCTGGTGTCCAAATGGAACTATGTGAAATTGCTCTGCCTCATCTCATCTGAACGTCAGAGTAAAAAGCCTTTCGCAATTTACAGTCTGCTTTCAGAAGAGAACTCTTCAAATTCCAAGCCTGAAAAGGGCCAAAAGATAAAGCTTGGAATTCTGGTTTTTAAAGGGCTGTGTGTATTTAAGTGCATATACACACATAAATGATAATTAGTTGTAACCTCAGACAGCAATAACTTAAGCCTTTATTTCACATGTGTTAAATGTTCCCCTAAATGTAACATTTCTCTACAAAACTGTTTATGATATATTTTTATAGGAACAGGTTTAAAAAGTGGTCCAATGTAGTGATATTTCCTTTTTGTGTTCAGATGTTTACATATACATAGAAAGTTGTTCCCTATACTACAATCATTAGAATACCATCTGCTCATGTCTAGTTATTATTTTGCAATTTCTATTTCTTATTTTGAAATTTATGATAGCTATCATACATTCTGATTTATCTTATTTATGTTATGAAATATGGTTTTGGTTCCATATCAATTAATAGTCAACTCCCTCTTAAACCATAATTTGATATGGTAATCTACTATATCTTAAGTGCTTATGAGTTCTTAGCAATGAATCTGAATCAACTAAGCAAAACTCATAGGGGCTCACAGAGACTCAACCAACAACCAGGGAGCCTGCATGGGACTGAGCTAGGCCCTCTACACATATGTTATAGTTGTGTAGCTCGGTCTTCCTGTGGGACTCTTAACAGTGGGAACAGGAGCTGTCTCTGACTCTTTTACTAGCTTTTGGGATCCTATTCCTCATACTGGGTTTTTGCCTAGCTTTAATACAAGGGGAGGAGCCTAGTCTTACAGCAACTTGATATGACATGTTTTGTTGATACCCAATGGGAGACCTGCCCTTTCCTAAACAGAAACGAGGAAGAGCAGATAGGGGGTCAGAGAGGAGGTGGGGAAAGGGACTTGGAGGAGAGGAAGAAGGGGAAACTGCAGTCTGGATGTAAAAGGAAGGAAAGAAGGAGGGGAATCCAGAGAGGGAAGGAGGAAGAGAAGGAAGAAATGTAGCTGAAGGGCTGGAGAGATGGCTCAGTGTTACTAGCTGCTTTGGTAGAAGATTCATGGCAACTCAGGACCATCTGTGTTTCCAGTTCCAGGAGCTCACACACGCTTTTCTGACTTCTATACAGGCACCAGACACACACACACACACACATACGTGGAGGCAAAACATGCATACACATAATATAAAATTAAGAATAAATATATTTGAAAATAGATCAAAAGGCAATAGAATATGTTCATTTTTGATAATGTCTTGCATCATTAGAAACATACACATTTTTTGAGAGTATTTTCACTTGTGGTTATATATTCTATGGAAGATCAAATAAACAAAATCACCAGGCATAAGATGCTCTTTGGGTCATTATTTAAAAGATCCTATATGGGGCTGGAGAGATGGCTCAGAGGTTAAGAGCATTGCCTGCTCTTCCAAAGGTCCTGAGTTCAATTCCCAGCAACCACTTGGTGGCTCACAACCATCTGTAATGAGGTTTGGTGTCCTCTTCTGGCCTGCAGGCATACACACAGACAGAATATTGTATACATGATAAATAAATAAATATTAAAAAAATAAAAATAAAAGATCCTATAACGAAAGCACTAAAACACTAATGATAAGAGTAAATGAGTAATTTGTGGCATATCTATTTGATATGAAATAATGTCACCATTAAAAATAATGTAAAAGGATGTTCGATCTAAGATGGAGACTTGACCCTCTCTCCCTTCCCTTCTAGCTCATCTCCATTCCTTTGTGTCAACCCCTGAACTGCAGAAACACGTTCTCACAGGGAATCCCCATTGCCACCTTGTGAGGAGACACAGAACAGTGAGTGCCTCACTCAGCCGACATCAGAGACATTTTTTCCTGTCTTAGGAATTAACATACAGACCCACATCTCTACAATGCAAAGAGCATGAGAGACTTTGGATGTTGGGAGAACTATGTGGAGGAAGTGGTATAAGGACTGTTGAAGCTGTAAGCTTGGATGACATCAATGAAACAGTGTCTTCCAGATATAATAAGACTGGTGCACATAAGACTTCACAGAGACTGCAGCAGCAGGCACAAGGTCTGCACAGAATCAAGCCAGTCAGGTCCAGTACTGGGAAGGGAAAGTGGACAAGGCGGCTCTACTCATAACCAAGAACCTATCTGCAATTTATAGCCACTGGCAAATGAAAAAAGTTTTCTTCAGTAGAATCCTACTAGGTATTAACCACACGCCATAGCAGCCTCCATGCCCTGGAGTAGCTGGTCATATAAATTGAACTCAATGGTAATTTTGCTAACTTTTTATTGATGTGGGATTCCCCTCTGTAGGGTGTGAATGTGTTTTATTACTTCTTTATTGTTAATAAAGAAGCTGCTTTGGTCCTATGGCAGGGCAAAAAAGAGCAAGGTGGGAATTACAAGCAAAGATAGAGGAGAAAAGAAGGTAGAGTCAGAAAGACACCATGTAGCCACCGAAGGAACCTTAATGGTACAGCACAAGCCTCGTGGTAAAATACAAAATAATAGAAATGGGTGAGTTTAAGATGTAAGAGTTAGTTAATAAGAAACCTAAGCTAATAGGCCAAGCAGTGTTGTAATCAATATAATTTCTATGTGATTATTTCATGTCTGGGCGGCTAGGAAACAAATGAGCAGCTTCCGCCAACATTTTATTTTGTTTTGTTTCATTTGGGCATTTTTCTTTGTCTTATTTATCTCTGTGTTTACATTTTTGATTTTGGTTTTTGTGGGGGTTCCTTCCTTCCTTTTTTTTCTTTCAGTTTTTCAAAACAGGGTTTCTCTGTAGCTTTGGATCCTGTGACAGAGATCCGCCTGCCTCTGCCTCCTAAGTGCTGGGATAAAAGATGTGTGCCACCACCGCCTGGTGGTGGTTGTTTCTTATTTCTTTGTTTCTGCTTCTTGTTTGTTTTTATTTACTTTTAGAGGGAGAGAGAGAGAGTATGAGATCATAAAGTTAGGTGGAGAGGTGGGTGAATGTATCAGGGAGGACTTGAGACAGGAGAAAAACATGATCAAAATACATTATATTAAATTGTTTAATTAAAAATAAATGAATTACATATACATATTAAAAACCTTGCTAATCTAAAAATTTATTTTCTATGGAGATCAAATGTATTGTCGAGAGTTACCAATTCAGTATTGTGTTAAAAATATTTTCAGTGACCTTTCTTCTTCTTTTAATCTATTAATATTTCATTAATATGTGCTCTGAAAAACAACTGTTACATTTTGTGGTAGACATTTTTTTATACACTGCTGGATTTAGATTCCTAATATTTTGTTTAGGACAATTACAAAAGAAACTGGGCATTGATTTACCTTTCTCTTTTTGTCATTAGTTCCCCATGCTCCTCCTTTGAAGGTTGTCATCTTGATCATGTAGAATGAAATGGTGGCATCCTCCCATTTTTATGTTATTAGATAATTATTATATATGAATTTATATACAGACTTGGAGAATCAGTTTTTTTAAATAAAGGATTGCCAACACTCCCTGGAGAACTATTTATTTGATAATTATTCTTGGAGCCTTTAGTTCCAGCTCTTGGGAGGCAGAAGTAGATGGATCTCTGAGTTCAAGGCCAGCCTGGGCTACACAGAGAAACTCTGTCTCAAAATCCACAATTATTTTTATTATTATTATTAAAATTTGTTCATTTTATTTGAATTAAAATTTACTGGTACAAAGTTATTCACAGCATTCTCTAATTATATTTTTAATAACTGGGACATCTACAGTTATGTTCTCTCTTAACTATGATATTGATTATTTGGGACCTCTTTTTCCTTGCCAGGGGTTATTTGGTTTTATTACTTTTTCCAAAGAATCAACTTTTAAGTTAATGATCTTCTGCACTACACATATGTTACCTATTCCATTGATTACTTTTCCTACTTTAATTTTGTTTAGATTTTTAATATTTATCATGGTTTTCTTTTTCTTTTAGCTGAATATCTATATACTTAATTTTCTTGGTTTTAGTTTTTAATATAAGCATTGAATTATTATATAATTCCTCTGTATGTTTGCATTTTACTTCATGTCACAAATTTTCTTACACAGTAATTCTAGCACTTAGTCCTAGAGTTTAGTCTTCTTGACATTTTATGCAGTTTTAGTATATAAATGCAGCAAATAGATATGTCAAAAATTATCTTTTGGTGATTAACATTTAATTTAATTTTAGTGTGGTTAGATAACATGTTCTTTTGATACAATTTATTTAATTATTTTGTCATTGTTTTAGAGTACAGTATATCACACCAATTTTTAATATATGTTCTATGCCTGCCTAAGAATACGTTTAAGAAGATAGCTGTAGGAATGTTACTTTTATCTGCCTTAAGGGGCTTCTTTTTGCTGATGTCTGGAAATTTCACTATGTTTTCAGTGTGGTGCTCTCTCTTTCTCTCACCCTATTTGCAAAAATATTTCCTCAATTGGAAAATTCATGTCTTTTATCCATTCTGATGATAAATTCTCAAGAATTATGTCTATAGCTAGTAATTTCCCTCAACTCTTGTTTCCCAGTGTCGTGGCTTTAATTAGTATGAGTTAAGATGTTCAAATACCGTACTCCTCATTTTCCTTTCTCCATTGTAGATATTTACATGTTTTTTTCTTCTCGTTGCTGAAGTTTCTCTTCACCTGTGCTGCAATCTTTTATTTTGATTATTCATTGCACTGCTGGTTTAAAAATGTATTGTTCAAATACAACTGAGTTTATTTTTTAAACTTGGATCTTAGCCTCTAAAAGTGCTTGCTCATGATGTATCCTTAACTTAAAAAAAAACCACATATACATTCTCTGTGAACTTTCTTTTTTCCTTTTCTGGTATCTATAATAAAATTAAAGATCTAGAATGGGAATTCTTTTTTCAATGAATAGTCTTATTTGTCTGTGCTGAGGAAGACGTAATTCCAGCCTGGGACCACCATTGTCCCTTCATATATCCTATTTAGTGACAGAGGTCTTAGGTTTGGAGGCCCCTTCCCCGTGCCCTCAACCTCTATGCTGTTGGAAGTGTTAGTGGACTGCTAGCCCATCAACTCAAAGTGCATATTTCTGCACTGTCCATTGCTTCCAGTCTGGAATTTGTGTTTCAGCTCACAATTCATTGTGTTTGATTTGGGTGTGGTTTTTAAAAATTGTCTCTCTGCTTCTTGTAATCCCAGAAGAGCAGAAAACTAGATTTTATTAATAATCATGATGTTTTCATGGAGACAGCACCCCAAGTTTGCATTTTTGCTAGATCATATTCTTTTCAGAACTGACACAAATAAACATCCAGTCCTCATAAATTACCTAGTCTACTATTCTGTTATAACATCGCAGATAGTTCATTCAAATAACAAAACTGATGACTTGGAAATATTTACTTCATTTTTTCACTTTTTTATTTTTATTTAATTAATTAATTAATTTATTAAAGATTTCTGTCTCTTCCCCGCCATTGCCTCCCATTTCCCTCCCCCTCCCTCAATCAAGTCCCCCTCCCTCGTCAGCCCAAAGAATTATATTGTTAATTAATCTGTCTCTACTACACAATTACATAATTATAACTTGACTATTGCTTTAAGTTTGACTTCCTAAGATTTATTTCCTCTATTGATAATTCCAAAAGCTGGTATAAATCAAGCTACCTCCCATGTTAGTGAGATTTTAGTTTTGTATGATGAACAATTTACAAGGTGAAAGATTTTTTTTTTGTGCTCATGGTTTTAGAAGTTCTCGTTCTGTTACATGGTTATTTGGCCCCTTTGGGCCTGTGAAAAGGAAGTATAAACCGGTATGGAGTAAGTAGTGTAGAAAAGTTGTTCATCTCCTGGTGGCTGGAAAGCAAAGAGAAGGAATAATGACTAGGGTCCCAATTATATCCTTCAAGGGAAAGCCTCAAAGTGATCTAGCTTCCTCCAACTATGCCGTGCCTTCTAAAGTTCACAATCTCTCAGCAGCACCTGAGCCTAATGGCCAAGCGTTTAAAACATGGACCTATAAGGAGACATGCCGCATCCAACTCATTTCATTTGGTTACTGCAGCAGGATAGAAGGAGACAGTGAATATTACCCTGCTATGCGGTTCATCTACCTCCTTGAGCATCAGAAGCATAACTAATATACTAGAGTGATTCGCAGAAAGTTCATCATTTGGGAAGGGCAACAGTCAGTTCACTTCATGAGTCACATGTAACCAGAAAAACTGAGGAGTCTAAAGTACATATACTGACAGAACTCACTGGGGAGAATGAGATACAGCTCTTCGTCTGATTCTAGTCAATCTCAGAAGCATAGTATATCATAGTCTACATTTTTTGGCTCTATTTCCTGTATCAGACACTTCATTTGGCCTCTACCTCTTAAAAATATTTTTTTTTTTGCTATGTTGTATGAGCGGTGGGCCGCTTCCCACAGCCTGGCTCCCAGCTAGCTTTACTTGAAATAATTACATGGAAAATGTATTCTTTTAAACACTGCTTGGCCCATTAGTTCCAGCCTCTTATTGGCTAATTCTCACATCTTGATTAACCCATTTCTAATAATCTGTGTAGCACCACAAGGTGGTGTCTTACTGAGAATATTCTTAACCTGCATCCATCTTGGAGAGGAGAGCTATGGTGACTGGCTCACTTCCCTTCTTCCCAGAATTCTGTTCTGTCTACTCCTCCTATCTAAGCTGATATCCTATCAAAGGCCAAGCAGTTTCTTTATTAATTAACCAATGAAAGCAACAGATAGACAGATGTAGACCCACCTACATCATTGCTATTATACTTTCCTACCTCCAAACCTTTCCATATACCTCTCCCTGCTCTCCTTTGAATTCATGTCCTCTCTTTTTACTGAATTGATATTGCATATTTATTCCTAAATATAACCTCTTCAATATATATATATATATATATATATATATATATATATAAAAAAAAAGAGAGAGAGAGAGAGAGAGAGGATGTGAAGTTGCTGTAATTAAATCATCAATAGAATGCTCAAATGTGCCACAAGGAAATGTGCTCAACTATGTTCATAACAGCATTGTTTGTCATAGCCAGAACCTTGAAACAACCTAAATGCCCCTCAACCAAAAAATGAATAAGGAAAATGTGGTACATTTACACCATGGAGTACTACACAGCAGAAAAAAAAAAAACGATATCTTGAATTTTGCAGGAAAATGAATGGAGCTAGAAAACATCATTTTGAGTGAGGTAACCAGACACAGAAAGACAATTATCACATGTACTCACTCATATGTGTTTTTAAACACAAAACAAAGAAAACCAGCCTACAAACCACAGTCCCAGAGAACTTAGACAACAATGAGGACACTAAGAGAGACTTACATAGATTTAATATACATGGGAAGTAGAAAAAGACAAGATCTCCTGAATAAATTGGGAGCATGGGGACCTTGGGGGTAGGGTTGAAGAGGGGAGCGGAGAGAAAGTTGGGGGGGAGAGAAAAATGTAGACCTCTAAAAATCAATAAAAAAGGAAAAAATTCATCAATAAAAAGGCTGCTTAGCGTCATCTTTGTTCTCTAAAGCACCTCAGAAACATTGCCCTTAAGAGAATGCTTTCAAATTTATTGCCATTTTTTAATTAAAATGTGACATGCTTAAGGTCTGGGGCCAACAATCTTTAACATACTCATTCAGAATATACATGTTAAATATTGGTGTTACATCCTAATTTAACTTTCTTTTATTCTAATACCACATATTTTGCTTGAGTAAACTCATCTATTTCTAGTTTAAAAATATGCTTGTCATTCGGGTATCTATATGTGGTTGACATCTCTACCAAAAATTATTAATTTTAATAGTTTTATAGTTATTTCCATTTGCATGAACCAAAGGACAATGGGCATATCAGATTTCTACATAAACTGTGGCTGTATTTTACGTTCTAAATTGTCTCCTTTCCCATTTTGTTTATATATCAGTCATTGACATCACATAGTTAGAAAATCAGGATGAAAATTGTCCTTAATACCAACCTTTGACTTCACCACAAATGTACTAAATCGTGACATTCTGACAAATTTATCTCCTAAATATTTCTAATGTGTTTTCTCACTCAACTTCTACAATCCTTGTCCTAGTTCTTGTTCTATCTTAATCTCCCACTTACTTGGGAGTAAGTAAGAAATTTTTCACTTAACCATTCTATACAGCTTCCAGTACTCAGCCTTATATGAGAATCTTCTGGTATATCACTATCACATGATAAAAATACAGGATTCTTATTATTCAAGATTCTCCACGGTATGATTTTTACTTATCACTTCTTGGTTTACAAACACTGAATTATTTGAAATTCTTGATATATACCACTGTTGTTTCTCATCCTGACTTTGGGCTTAGTACAATAACTTCTACCTGACATAATTACTCCTTCCATCTTCACCCCCTCTGTCCCTTAGGGTACCCACTAAGACTGCCTTACATGCTTCTGTGCTGAGCTTTACAATGTTTTGTGTAATTCGATATTGTTATAATGTGGAGACAATTTGTGTGCCTCTTTTCCCTGAGAGATTAAATTCCTGAGGGCAAAAAATTGATGGTGATGGAATGTTTGTGGAAGGAAGGAGGAGAGGAAGGAAAGAAGATAGGGCAAGAGGGAGGGAAGTAAGTAAGTAGGCAAGTGTTTTCTGAGTGTTTAAGAAATAGCAATCTAATCTTACATACTAGAATGTAAGGAGATATATTAATATCTAACTCTCAGGGTTTTAATAACATCTGGAGTATTGCTGTGAGAAATCTTATCTATGGAAGCAAATTATGTGCTATAGAATGACTTTCTGTGGCAGCTAATGACTTTTAGATAGTTGCCAAAAGCAAGTTTTATAACTAGAAACTATACAGTCCAAAATCAAATGGTTCTTGCTTCCCCAAGAGAGATTAATATTAAATGAAAGATTCTTGAAAGAGCTTTAAACTCTAGTTTGAAAAGTAGGATGATTGAATGTTTAGTGATTATTAAACAGTACAAATTTTCTTTCCTTCTTCAGATGATATTAAAGCTTTAAAAAACTGGAAGTTTTAAATGGAAAGCTCCTTACCACCAAGAGTTCAGGACCCTCAATTGAGAAACACTTAGCAGTTTACAGTAATGATGGGGAAAATGGAGAGAAGGACCAAACGTAAATTTTACTTTAAATGGAAAGGTGCAATGAGGAACTTCTTTAAAATCCAGAGAAAATATTTATTAAACATTAGTTATTCATGGTTCTCCAAGAAGTTCATGAGGATATAAAATAATTATTGCTTTCAAGGAGCTACTAATCTCCTGGACAAAACCTTTGCAAAGACCAAATCAGACATCTACACCAGTGTTCCAAGCTTATGTTATGGAAACTAAACTTAATGGCTGGCAAAGAATTTGAGCTCAAGCATTTTACCTGTCACGGGAAAAGTTTGTAAGAGTGTTCTAGGTAAACCCTAAAGACACATCAAGCTAAGAAATCTATAATTTTGTTTCAATGTAATTTAAGAAATTCAAGCATATGTTGCTGAAGGTCAGGGTGGTGATGGTGATAACCACAACAGTATCAATTAGCATTTAATTATGATTGCACCTAGCACATTGCAAATTTACCATGTTCCTCAAGGAATATATATAATGATTTATTTGATTTCTTCAACCACTGAGATGGTATTTTTATGATGCTCATTTTACAATAAGGGAAGTCTTGAAGAAGTTAAGTAGCTTATTTAAGACCCTAATTTTTTCCATTTGTGTTCTAGGGTATAGTAGTACATAGATATAGATGTAGGTATAGGTATAGATATGGATATAGATATAGATATAGGGTTTCATGCATTCTAGGTAGTCTAACCAATCTTATCACTGAGGTACATACTTAATCTTTATATAATTTTAAGACTGTGGGTAACTTACTAAAAGAAAGAAAGAAAGCAAGGAAGGAAGGAAGGAAGGAAGGAAGAAAGAAAGAAAGAAAGAAAGAAAGAAAGAAAGAAATTGTTATAGTGGCACTAAAGGCCCATTCATGAAAAATTCCTGGTCAAGAGCAGAAAATCTCTGGTGTGGATGGAGATCTAACACCAGTTAGATATAAAGAGATAGGTGGAATAATTAGTCCTTTAAAGAGATACTATACTTTTCCTTCCCAGAATTCCTGTCCACCTACCACGATAGCTTACAGATCTGCAACCAAGTGCCTTCTTAAGTTGGCTTACGTTAAGTATAACTTTGCCTTTCTAAGCATACTTTTCTGATGTGGGATGCCCTTCTATATGCTGTGAATATGTTTTATTACCATTGGTTAATAAAGAAGCTGCTTTGACCTAGGGCAGGGCAGAATATAGCTAGGCAAGAAAGCCAAACTGAACACAGGGAGAAAGAAGATGGGGTCAGGAAGATGATAGCAACTGCCAGAGGAATAAGATGCCAGAGGTTTACGGGGAAGTTATGGGGCACATGGCAATATACAGATGATTAGAAATGGATTAATTTCTGTGTAGAGCCAGCCAGTAAGAAGCCTGCGCTAATAGGTCAAACAGTTTGTATTTAATATTAAGCCTCAGAGTGTTTATTTCAGGAGCTGGTAGGCAGTTTTCCATGACAGTCTGGGCATCACTCTTTCTCTAAAAGCCATATCCCCACCACATGGCTGACCACTGCCATGTGTCTGACCTCCATACAAGGTCAAACAGCGAGGATTTTTTTCTTCTATCTTCCATTTTCTTCCTCTTGGCAGCTGCAGAGATTTACAGCTTGCTTGCCCTAGCATGTTTTTATTTTAAACTCTAATAAAAATGTCCTCAAGTTTCCATTTGAGTCCATTTTTAAATTCTTTATTTATGAGACTAAGAACCCTAAAAGGAAACCCTGATTTCTCTGATATCAGACCTGGTTCTGTACCTCCTAGTACTTACTATATCTACATGAAATTTAATACCTTCACTTACTTTTAGAAAAAAAAAGAACAAAATTAAATTACAGATGTTGATAAATGACTGCAAGAGTTCTTCTTTACATCTAGTTTCATTTTTGTAGAGAATATCATGTATATACTACCTACATGAACATATAAAAAATGTCAGCTTATGAAACATTGCTTTTGCATTCTTTATATATTATGCTTTTGTATATTGTTTCAGTAGGTGACAAAGGGGAAAATTTTATTCAAAAGCTTCAAAAATCATAGATCTGGGCCACTTAAGGTGTATAGTCTTGGAATTAGTAAGGAATAATGTTTACTGAAATTAATGGAGCAGGCTGTGTTTACAGAAGACAGAATTACAATGGCTAGAATAACTGGGTCTAAGAACATGAGGAAAGGAATCTAGCAAACAGCTCTTCCTAAACCATAACAAATAGAGCATCCTAGAGGCTTTCTGTAATGGCCACAAATATAGACAACATTATTATTTGTTACTAATTGTTATTGTGACACTATGATGTTGGGAACATTCCCTCAGCAGCATTCAGTGAGTATGTTAAATAGTACAAAGCATTATCTCATTTATTCTTTTTCTCAATCCTGTGACACAGGGAATCTTATTTTACCGGTGCCCAAATCAATTCAAAAGACTGAAGCCACTTTTGCAAGGCCTCACTGCTAGGAAGTGGGAGTAGAAGAGTGGACATGAGTCTAATACTACCTTTTGTGCTTGTAAGTACTATGACAAAGAGAAATCCCCAGCAGTTAGGTAAGCAAGGACTCCAGTTCATTTTGATTATAGCCCCTCAAAGACAGTGGGGAAAGTGCTAGGCCAAGAGTAAATCAGATGGCAAATTTTGTGCTGAAGACTGTGCCTCTATCAAGGACATCAGTGACATTGTAAGATCAAAGGTGAAGATGTCCCACAAGTCTCCCATTGAATGATTAATGAGACTGTCCCCAGCCAGCCATGTTTTCCTTAAGCTGAGTATGGTCAAAGTTTCTGTTTATGTTACGTAGCTCATTCCAGCTGCATTCTTTGAGATCTGCCCCAGAGTCTTCCTTTTCGGGATTTAGGAAAAAGAACCCCCCCCCCCGCCCCCAGAGAAGGTGAGAAACTGAAATTTTAAGCAAATTCCTCAAGTAACTTGCAAACAGTAGGGCAGTGAATTTTAGAGAAGGGATCAGTATGTTTTCTGAATATTCTTATCTCAGGGGTAGAGTTCACAGTGGAGCCCATGAACTGCTTTCAGACCCGGGTGGAGAGCGCATAACAAGGAAAGCCTGGTTCAGTAGCCCTTCAGTTGATGATCCTCCATAATTTACTACTCTATAATCTTCAGTACCTGTTGACTCAGCTTCACACTTGCTGAACATGTATTCTAAGCAAGGGCATTTTATTTTGTGAAAAAGGAAGAGCATAGGAAAGCAAAGTTCAGGAGTTTGAAGAAGTGTTCAGTAAGCAGATGCTATCCTAGATTGGCCTTTACTAGCATTTTAAAGAAAATACTGACTTTCAAAGAAACACTAAATTCACTGGTTGACAATAGTTTTTTACATAAAATGTGAGAGAATTGAGAAATATCAAATTTGGAAGATCATTCAAAAGTTGTCTATTCAATTTCTTTCAGAGAGGAATTATGTTTTAATTTTAAAATAACTAGCCCATCTCATAATTCTTTAGCTATAATCATATCATTCAGATATCTTCTCAGTAAATGTATCTTTAATAAGGCATTGTCACTATTTTAGGCTGGACTGAGCTTTAACTTGCACTCGCTAGCAAACCTCCAGCCATTTATAACACTTTAGTTCATACTCACGTGTTGCCAAATGACATTGGTACCAAAAACTCAATTTTCATCTTGTTTCAATGACAAATGGGTTTGTTTTTTAAAGCTGTAACAGGGACTGTTTAATCCGAATCAATTTTCCCTGAACTTTTAATAACAGTTATCTGTCTAGACATCAACTTCATATAAAGAAAGCAGAGAAACCTGTCAGAGGGTAAAATGATCAACACCTAAAGAGATGAAAAATTTGAGCACAGGAGAAGTAAATGAAAAAATAAATAAATTGCACTCGAATGGGGTGATTAATGTGGAGGGAAAATAAGCTCAGAGCTGGACCAAGGCAGGCAGCAGTTAACGTCTCCTTTAAAAAATCTTGCAAGCAAATCATAATTACAAACCAGGGCCAAAACATCTTTTTTGGGGAGCTACGTTTCATTTGGCAAAGCATCTTAAAATATGAAGAAACAAAAAAGGACAAAAATTGTTGACATGCTTATAAGTCTACCCTTTAACTTCACTATACCAGGTGATAAAAGAACTAGGTAAATTTGTCCTCTCTGGGACATAGAAGGGAAAAATCTTAAATAAAGACTATGACAATGTATAGGGCCTTGTGTACTCATCCACTGTTATGTGGAAACTTGGTTAGAACCCTAGAAGATGAGCAGGGCAGGTCTAAATAAATCAACTTGGGAAGCGATGAAGTTGAGTATCTAAGGGTCAGAGTGGCAGAGTCAAAAGTTTTTCCCAATTCGTACTGAGTTTTCATTCATTCCAACCCACTAAAATAGAGGGTTAGATAAGATATTAGATCATCTGTTAATTTAATTGATTCACAATGTTCTAATATAATGGCAGGAAAAACAGAAAACGAGATATATACTTCAACTACTTCGAACTGCAATTATATGAGACTTGTAAGTCCAGGTGTCTGTGTGTGCCAAAGTTGATGCTGAGAACATTAAGCTTTATTTCAGAACCTGAAGGCATTTCAAGTGCATCTCTTTAGTTTCAGTTTACCCCCCTCTAGTGCTATTCAGAGAAAAGGCCTGCCCAATGTTGAGGATAGAGATGGGATCAAAGGGAACAAAGATTTATGGAGCGTGTGCAAAGGAGGCCACAGGGGTGCCTCTTGTGCAGGGCTGGATTTTACGGTCAAAACCAGGCATTTTCGCAAAAGCAAACCTGTATCTTAATGAAGACAGGGAAGAGATAAGCCTTATCAGGGAAAAGAGAAAAGTCTTACAAAATTAACATTAGTGTTTGTTTTAAAAGAAACTCAGGAAATGTGTTCTGGGACCCATCCAAAAAGGCTGTTCTGGGAGTGATGGATGATGTCAGTAGATATAAAGGCACAGCCATCTTTCTTAAAACAAGCATTGTATGTAGCACAGGCTTATAATTATATGAGAGGATTTGGCATAGCAGTAGGACAATGATTTACATCCTCACAGATGGAACATAGCACACTGGCCAGAGAGTCTTAGCACTTCCTCCCGAGGAATATGCTTAGAGATAGCCTCTTGCTTCCTGTGACTAATCATATTGTGTTAGAAAATAGTCAATGTTAGGACAGCCATAAACTCAGACAGAGCATGAAGCAGAAGTGAAGAGAAGGATGCTTGAGCCTGGCATGCCACCTAGATCCTCTCATTCTACCACCATCTGACCAATGAGATGAAAGCCTTCCATGTTTTTGGCTCTACTGTGACTCAAGCACTGACTCACTCCCCCAACTCTCCTGAATGGAAAAGGAGACTGAGGGGATAGAGGAAAGTGGCATTTGACAGCCAGTTTATAATGAGCCAACTGGGCACATTATAAACTGTGGGCACACAGCTGTTGCTCAACGAACCACTGCCTATCAAAAGTACTGCCTGGAAAAGGAGGCATTACTGGTAACCAACTTCTGGTATAATAATAAAAATGTTTGTACAGCCTGGAGGCCTCACCAATAAATTTGCTCTATTCATGCCAGAGAATCAAGGCTGAGGATGCAACTTTCTTTGGCAAGGATTTATTAGTCCCTGCTGCACAGTCTATAGTATTGGACTCATTTATTCCTGGCTGAAGAAAATAGAAGGTCAATAAAACCTTATTGTGGAATTTTGAAGAGAATGTACACCTTAAATATTTAGGATTCTTGCTTTGTGACGTTAAAGAGTTAATCTAGTGTCCATGTTGGGCAAATCCTTGCTATTTATATACATTCCCTCTTATAGGCATACAGCAGGGTTTCTATGCCAGCTAAAATAATGCAAGTTTTTTTTTAATTTTATTTGGAGCTAATGTCACAAAAAGTTCTTGTTTACCTGCTATGCTGGCCAGAAGATCAGGAAGGAGATTGTTAACATTCGGGCATTATGGTGGACTGCCCACAGGGTCTTCAAGCCCTGAGAGCACTTCCTGTGCAGTGCACTTGTTAGTACTCTGGTATTTACATAAGCCATCACTAAGGGTACTCATCAACTCATCAAGTTGAATATTCATCAACTTCAGCCTCCCCCTCCCCCTCTCTCTCCCCTGCCAGCATGCTTTCCTAGCTTCCAACCCTAGAGGCCACCACCAACAACAACAACAGAGTTGTTCAAGGGCCATCTGGTCTCCGTGGTGAGTTCAGAGTCAGTCTGGGCTACAAGAGCTAGTTTTAAAAATCATTTTATATAAAAAAAATGTGAATTTCCAAATCTGAGTACTAATGTGACAACTTGTGATTTGCTCTAAATACATTTTAGAAAAAATAAAATGATTAAGTTGATTCCATGGTGGTTCTGACTTACAGAGTTAATCATGACATTGGGGATGGTTAGAGTCATTCCACTCTATCTGAAAGTCATTCAGCACAGCCTATAAAAACCCAGATGAAAAGATGAGAGGATAGGCACCAGAACCATGTTGATGCTTCTAGCTTTCACTGTTTTGCTGGAAATAGGAAACATTGGCCATGGCTGTCTTCTTGTCAAGTGAAAATTGGTTTACCATCCTTGATCCATGGTACTCCAGAGGATGGCAAAGACCGAATGCCAAGTAGGAGTTAAACA
Organism: Alexandromys fortis; assembly: GCF_014885135.2. NCBI lineage: Eukaryota > Metazoa > Chordata > Mammalia > Rodentia > Cricetidae > Alexandromys > Alexandromys fortis. Next base: position 1,877,575 of record NW_026068105.1, read on the forward strand.
TTGATTGCTACTGGTTTTAGGGACAATGTGGGGAATGGCTAGTAGTTCTTATCTGAACAGAGGTTCTCAGAAGCATCACATTCCCCATGAGACATTAATTAAAAGATTCTATTCTCTCCTCATGTCATTTGTGACAAAGAGCGTGAGTTAAGGATTAAATCTATGGCCACTGAATAGAGCACAGGGAAATTCATAGACACAGAAATTTCACTGGGTTTTTAATGGGACTCTAATAAAACCCTTCACAATTATGCTTTGTAGTCAGCGAGGAGGAAATGATTATATTCAATCTGCCTGTTAACAACAAGACTGATCAGTTTCAATAGAAAATGCCCCGAAGAAGAAAAAAATATAATAGGACAGTGATCTAATGTCCCAGAAATCTTGATGCTATCTTATAATTTTTTCACTCTAATTGATAAGATGTTGTTAATGCTAAGGCCATCGCTAAGGCTCACTCTCCATCAACATGGAGGAAAAAGTCATCTTACTAAAAGGATCACACCTTGGAAGCCACAATCTTCTAACATGGTAGCATTTCATCACAGCAGCACACACAGAGAGCTTTGATAGGCACTGTGGCAAGCTTGTGCGCTTTGAGTCCTGTTTTTTCCAAGAAAGACAATGAAACTCTACTGCTAGAATACAGTAGCAGTGGTGAAAACAAACATGTCTTTGAAGCAGAATTGGAGTATTGCTCAGTGGTTTCTAACTGCAGTCTAGAAGACAAATTTTAGGTGATTTCAGAGAAAAGGGGGATTAATGGACGTGTGCCAGAATAGCCATTTCTTACTTTCTAGCAGCAGCAAAATTTCAATGAACCTCAGAAAATGAGTAGGGTTTTTCCTCTTCCCAGTTACTTGATTTCATGTAAACAGAAAATTTTTAAAGGACTATGAACAGTACCATACAAGCCCCTCTCTAACAGCACATATCAAACTGTACAACATCCCTTTCATTTAGAATCAGGGAAACATAATTTTTCCTACCTTTAAGATCTATAAAAGAATACATGAGGCTGCCAAACCATTCTTTCATGCTATACCTGAAATTTAAATCCTGCTAATAAAACTTCTCTAATTGTAGCAGTCTCAAACTGGTTCTTCCCTCAATCACTCCAACCAATTATACTTGGACTTAATGCTTCCCAAATATGTCTAACCTGCAGCTCCAGGATTGCTGTGAATGCAGCCTAACAAAAAAAAAGTAAACTAACTTAATGTGGGAGAATTGTCTGTATTCTGTAAATCATGTTTTAAATAAACGCTGATTGGCCAGGCAGGAAGTATAGGTGGGTCAACCAGACAGGAAGCAGAGGCAGGTCGAGGAAAACAGGAGTATTCTGGGAAGCAGGAAGCTCCCTCCGCATTCTGGCCCAGATCACCTAAGAAGCAGGATGTGAGCTGCCCCGCTGAGAAAGGTACCGAGCCATGTGGCTAACATAGATAAGAACAAAGGGTTAATATGAGCTACAAGAGCTAATAAGAAGCCTGAGCTAATGAGCCAATCAGTTTATAAGTAATGCAGACTCTCTGTTTGATTTTTCTTTGGGGTTTGCCAGCTGTGGGGAACTGGGCAGGACATAAACCCCAACAAGCAGGACCTCATGTTACAACTTAATGGACGATTTTTTTTATTAAAATATATCTACACATGAAAATACCATAATGAGACCCATTATTGTGTCTCATTAAACATTATAAAATTTCTTTACTATTTTACTTTGGGAACTTGATCACACAGTTCTCAGGCATGAGGCAAGAACTTTATAGATGATGACATGATGTGACAAAATCAAAAGATTGAATATGATTGACCCAGAAGAAGCTTTTAATAAAATAGGAAAGCTTTTTGTCAAATGGGGTGTATTGGGTCACAAGATGGATAAAATAATATGCAATGTAGAATTGTAGAAAAACAATTCAATTTGTGGCTGTGTAAATGTTCATGTTTATCATATAGGTGGTCACTTACCACTAAGTTTTCATCTACAAATGGGTATCATAATTCTTACCTAGTTCAAATCATATAAAAGGGTGCTTTTTAACCACATTTGTAATGGGATTGTTGTTATTGTTATTATATTAATAATTTTTCCCTCTGGGGGAATCATACTCATTTCAATTCATTAGTTACAAAATTATTTCTCGTTGTGTATTATTGTTTATTACTTTAGAAGCCTAACCTAAAGAGAATTTCTTCTTTGTCTTTCTTCTTTCCACTTTCTTTTTCTTTCTTTCTTTCTTTCTTTCTTTCTTTCTTTCTTTCTTTCTTTCTTTCTTTCTTCTTTCTTTCTTTCTTTCTTTCTNCTCTCTCTCTCTCTCTCTCTCTCTCTCTCTCTCTCTCTCTCTTTCTTTCTTTCTTTCTTTTTTTTTTTGAGACAGGGTTTGATTGTATAGTTCTTTGTGGCTTGGACTCACAGAGATCCACCTGCCTGTGCTTCTTAAGTTCTGTGCCACAGAATGCTGCCTTGCCTGGCTACTAGAGAGTTTCTAAGTAATGCATATTGAGCTGCGTATTGGAGATAAGACATCTAAAAGACATCTGGCTATAATATTCACGTTCTACCAGAGAGAGAACACTGGGGACCATGGAAGGCAACTGAGCAAGTATTAGCAAAAGTGAAGTGGACAGTAATTTTAAATGTAAGAGAGGTGATTACACAGAGGGAATCATGCCAGAATATCTGCTTTTTCCATTGGTCCCACAGATTTGCAGTCTTTGAAGAGACCTAAGTATACATTTGGCATGCATAGAATATTGCACCCTTTTTTATTCTTCCTGTATGCCCTTTTTTACATTCAGTGATAAAACAGTGAATGAGAATGATTAATCACTGATTAGGGCCCAGTTAGACATTGGCATAAATTCAAGTGCCTTCCCTTGGTAGCCTTGTGATCCTCAGAAAGCTGTGGGGCTTTTCTGAGAGTTAGGTTTCTCATTTGTAAAATGGAGTCATGACAGTATTTATGGGCATAGAGTCAGATGCACATATTATTTCAAAAACATTCATTATTACTGTTGAATAGCTAATAAGCATTATTTACAACCTTCCTTCACAAGTTTCCCCAATAATGAATCAGTCTTTGCAATTACTCATTAGCTCTTTCAAAACTATCCTGTCCAAATTCTTAGTAAAAACCAGAAAGAAATATATTAGTAATGGTGTAGAAATTATTTGTATTTTTGCTGCAAGTAATTCAGGGAGGGATCTATTTTTAGACAATGATAAATGGCAAAGAACATACGTGGGAGCCTTCTGTAGTGAAGAGCTCTTAGGAAGATTAATGAATAGACAAATATTAACCAACGCTAATACTATTTAGTTTATTCTTTTAACTCATTCATTTCTCTCTCCCCTCTCTCTGTCTTTCTGTCTCTCTCCTTGTGTTTGTGTTATGTGTGTAATATTAATTTGATATTACAAGAATGTTTCTTAAAGTTAAGAACCTGCAGATCCCCATGAACACACCGCTGACACCTACATGTGAAATTCTAGTAATAAGAATCAAGAATATTTTTCTAGCTCTTAAATGATTTGATACAATAAATAGGTCTAATGGAGCAATGCTAGCTCACTCACATCTAAGTTTATCGTATGAAATTGCTTATAGCATCCATAATCCAGCTGTTCTAATGATGTGCCTACTTCGGAGACTATTTTTAAATGGTCTGGATAAATTTCCCTCCATTATGTGAGAGCCTAACATTTAAACCTATAGTTACTGCATAAAAGTAAAAGGGCACTGACAGACAAGCCATGGAAATGAAATGCAAATGATTATGATAATATTCACAAAGGTCAAAGCAGATAGGCAGAGAGTTGAAAATTGTTCAAGATCAGTGATAGGAACATGGAATCATATGGCACTCTTCTCTCTGCTTTTGTATGAAATTTTCCCTAAGAAAAAGGTGACATTATTACTAAATGGATATAATAAATGATTATATTAGAAAATAGGAACGAGATCTCCATTACCACACACACGTCATAAACAAAACTGACATTGTACCGATGGCCTTGTGATTAACATGTGATAACAGTGTTTGTGTGGAGAGTAACAAGATCACCTGGTACCACAGGGATTAGTCTTGGAAAAGTATTAGAGCAAAATTTGAACTGTTTCTTTGTGACATTATACAATTATAACATTTAATTATATAAAAAGCAAATTCCTCCTATACATCCCGAGGAAGGCAGAGATGCAATACAGACTGAATGACTCTTATTTGAAATGCTTAGCAAAAGAAGTGTTCAGGGGTTTTCTTTTGAGGGGCTGGGATAGAATATTTATGTGTATATAATGAAATATCTTCGGATGGCACTCAAGTCTAAACATCAAACTCATGTATTATTCATATACACCTTATACTCATAACCTGAAGGCAATTTCAAAAAATATTTTTTTTAAATTTTATATATGAAACCAAGTTTCGTGGTTTAGAATTTTCTACTCATTGCTTCATGCTGCCACACAAAATAATGTACATTCTGGAATATCCTAGATATTGGATTTTGGACTGAGGTTTCTCAAACTATTCCTTCAGATATCCTGGACCACCCTTGTCACATGCTCTCATAATAATACTGTTACTTTGTATAAAAACATGTCTTTACAGTAGAGACATCTCCTTTATCATCTATAATTTATAGCAAAAGTCTATAAGCTGGGCCCTTTTCTTAAGCCATGATCAAGAGACAAATTACTTAAGGTAAGCGGCATCTTTGAAGAACTTTATGATGTATACAAGAGCATGTCACAATAAGCATGACTCCAAATAGAGACAGGATGACAGTACAATGATGTTTATATAATGCTTTCAAAAGTTTACTGACTCGATTTACAATTTTTACTCCTGATCATTATTTGACATCCTAAATAATAGTAAGAAATTAACCTAGAATAATACCATATGCCAATGACTTGTTTTCAAAGGAAATGCAGGAAGGGCTGTATGGATTCTTGTTTTAGTCTTAGTAAAAGTCTGGGTGTGATGGCTGATCCACATGAGGCCAGTTATTTGTTTGCTTCAAGAAAGAGCACAGTTTTTGCCCGGCAATCTTGTCTACTTCCCATAACCAGGAGGATAACTATATGTTTTTCTTTGGGATCACCTTCTTATTTAGCTTCTTTAGGATATCAAGTGATAGACTCAATGACCTTTTTTATCGCTAGAAACCAATTATGAGTGAGTACATGCCATGTTCATCTTTTTGGGTCTGGGTTACCTCACTCAGGATAGTGTTTTCTATTTCCATCCATTTGCATGCAAAATTCGAGAAGTCATTGTTTTTTACCACTGAGTAGTATTCTAATGTGTATATATTCCACACTTTCTTCATCCATTCTTCCATTGAAGGACATCTATGTTGTTTCCAGGTTCTGGCTATTACAAATAATGCTGTTATGAACATAGTTGAACAAATGCCCTTGTCATATTTCCAGCACTTCGTCTTCAAGACGCATGCTAGGACTTTATTTCTTGATTCCCATCATGGCTGATCAATACATATGAGAAAAAGTGATACACATCCCAGCTATAAATGATACTTAATTAGTAACACAGTAAAAGATCTCCCGTAGCTCCCTTTGTCTTGCCACAACAAGCAGTATGCCAGATTATGACTACTCCAGTTGGGTCCTAAACTGAGGAACAGGTACCGTCTTCCCAATGACCATGATGAGCAGGCTGTATGAACAAACCAGAAATGATCCTTGGTTGTTTCACACAACTATACTATGGAGAGTGGTTTGCTGTGTAGTGTAATGAATGTATCCTATCCTAGGTGAAGGGATAGCAATTATGAGGGTAAGGAACCTCATAGATTGGCTGTTTCTCTCTGGGCACATGAACTTCCATAAGAGCCTTGGTACTTCTCGAAGGGTTGAGCTTTCAAATGTTCTAAGACTCTGTTATGAATCTAAGCAGAAGTGTATCACTGCTACTGGCAGTTAATAGTGGACATAAAAAAATATAAAGAGGACAGCTCAGGCAGGACAGGACAGGCTCAAGGAAGGGACTGGTAACTTGATATAAATCCTTCCTCTCATTCTCTTCCAAGTAAATAGCAACTGAAAGTCATATGGCTCTTGATGGCTCCATCCAGAATAAGCGGCCCCAGGCCAGTATGAAGCAAGCAGGTATTCTTTCTAATAGACCTGGCACCTTCACTTGTCAGTCTCTTTAGCAGCAGAATGTGAGAAAAGCTGGACAAACAAGGGAAGAGGAAGTGTCTTTTTTTTATCCCTCCCCCAGAGCTTTAAGGTAATCAGGCTAAGAATAGTGTTATAAACTGGAGGATGAAATTACACACACACTCTCTGTGTCTCTCTCTGCCTCTATCTCTCTCTGCCTCTCTCTCTCTCTCTCTCTGTCTCTCTCACCAACACAATTTAACTAAACTTTACCTCAGTCAATTTCTTCCTAAGACTCAGAGGACCACAAAATCCTGTCCTAACCAGGTCCATTATTGGATATATGGCTATTACTAGGCTAATGAAGGGAACCCCAGAAAGTTGTGGCAGTAACTGTTGGCTGTGCTCTTGGCAAGATCTCTGTCGAGTAGAAGCATGTTATAGAGGTGATTAGAAAACGAGGAGTTACAGCCCAGGGACATGATAATTCACGGCCTATGGCAGCTATAGTTTACTGAGCACATACAGTGATCAGGGATATTAGGAACACTCTAGCTAATCCTCCCAACTAGATGAGCTAGCTTTTATGTTTTTCCACATAGAGACTGAGGACCAGCAAGAAGGGATAAAAAACAAACAAAATGGAAACAGACTATTGTTGAAGGTGAAGGAATAAGTGTTCAGCAGGCACAACCATATTTATTGCAGCACTGTTCGCAATAGTCAAGATACGGAACTACTTTGGGTGCCCAATAGCAGATGATTGGTTAACGAGAACATCCACACTCCATTGTGTAGGTTTATGTCATTTCATGTGTGTATGATTCATGCTCACCTGTGTGTGAGCACACATGTATAAGTGCATGTGCATGTGGAGGCCTGACGCTAACACCGAGTGTGTTTTTCTTTTTCAGTTTTCACGTTATTTAGACAGTTTCTCATTGACTCCAGGACTCACCTACTCTGGCTACTTTAACTAACCAGCTTTCCCCAGGGAATCCTTTTATCTGGAATTATAGGAGATCACCACAATTTCTGTGGACTAAAATATATGGTAATAATTGGCTAAATGGCAAACTAGCTATGCAGCAGAATGTCTTTGTTCATAAGAAATGCATATTGTCTGGGAATGATGTGCTGTCATGCTGTTAATTTACTCTATAATGGTGAAAGAAAAATCCATTTAAATTGTCATTTTACCATTTTAGTGTTGTGCATGTTAGATTATCTTCAAAAACTTTTTAAACAATCAAAAAATTACAAAAAAATTTCAAATTTAGTAGAGATAAAAGACTTCAAATAAACACACACTCTCTCAGATTAAAGGGTGAGCATTACTAAACTTAACAATAAGTGCATGTATATGAATCTTTTAAAATGCCGAAGGGAGTTGCACTCAATTGACTCTGAGGTACTGTGCTTTACATTTAAAAATTTCACACTGCTATATATACTGGCTGAAAATGAGGAATCAGTAGAGAGAAAATCATCCACCTCTCCCACATCTGTTACCTATAGTAGACAATGATTCTTCCTCTATACTTTAATAGGGCTGTCCGATATAGCTACACTTTTAATTTAAAGGTAAAATGTAAATCCAGACAAAGACAACTATATTTATAGAGATCTAGAGAAGAAACCTTGAAGTCTGGGATCAACCAGAATATCTATACAGAACACGCAATGAAGAAATGTTTGCCGTCTCGGTGAGAACCTTCAGTAACTACAATGTACACTGGCCTCCTCCCCTTTCAATCTTCTACAGTATTTCATTCTGTCCTGTGAATTTTAATGAGGGTCGAGGAGATATTTCAAGAATCCTACAACATCAGACTTTAATTTCACTACAAATCTATTTGAAACTTAAAAAAAAAACCCTGTGAAACAAAGCATATACTATGCAAATGCCTTAGGTTCCATATATTTAAACATTGGGAAATAGCACTGATCATGTTAGTATATGCTGGAAAGTTAATTTGTGCTTGCGTCTGTATGTTTGTGTATGAGAGAGTTAAAGACAGAAAAACTGAGAATTGTGTGGCTATTGACTGGGACATATAGGTTTCTGTTTAACTCAGGAATATCTTAAGATTGTAATGCAAAGTATGAATCCAAACAGCCTTTACCTGATGAGATGCATTATTAGAGTGCATCAGAGTTTTCTCAACATTATATAACCAAAAGAAAACAGAGATGCTGTGGACATTTATGGTTCACGTTCAGACGTTTTGGGTTTGTTTTTTTTTTTTTTTTTTGCATTTTTTTTCTTCTAAGTGACTTATAAACAAAATACTTATTTTTCTTGTGTTTGTATTTTGGGGGATTTTTTTTATAAGATTTGGCTTGGAAGAAAGGGTATATATGGCTGTAGAATTTGACAAATATTCTAACAAATTACGTCTTTTCCTTTGATAATATTGACTTTATTATCCATAAGAACACTCTGGCTATCTCAAGCTAGGTACTAGAAGGTGTCTATGCAGTTTGATCATGGTTTCTGGGAACTATGACTCTGCACTGTATCCCTGACTCTAAGGGAACTGCTATATTCACAAGCAGAACTGGGAGACAACAGACATTCTGGATTCTTCTCTGTTAACTTCTTCCCTTCAGGAGGAAAATTGTCACTTAAATGCTTAACAGGTCCAAAAATGTATCACTTAATGTTTGTGCCCTCAAGAGAAAAATTGGTCTTTTGAAGATCAGTTTGGCCTACAAAAGACCCACCCCAATATATTCCAGGAAAGCCTAGCATCTGTGAAAAAAATGTATGTTGCATGGTCAGAGACATTTGGAGTAACACAGGCTCCCCATGAACACAAGCAAACCAGATTGAATGATAATGCCAAACTAGCCCCATTCATGGCAAACAAAAGGACTAGGACTTCAAAGAAGCTCAGAGAGGTGCCTTTGGAAAGACTCTTTGGTGGAGACCAGGATCTCCATAGGAGGTCACAAAGGTAAGGCCAGAGAGGTGAAGCATGTTGGGGTAATCTGGAACAAGTTTAATAACAATCCGGACTCCTTTTCTCCCACAGGAAGCTTGCAAAACATACTTAACAATAATCAAGCAATTTTCTCTAAACTGTTCCCAAAATGGCTTCACCTAATATCTCTAGGAGAGTGGCAATTTAGTGAGTGGAAAAGAATAACAGAAATAGTCATTTAAAAAAAAAAGAAATGAATTTTATAATTCTCCAAAGACAATAGATTATAATGGCGTCTGCATTTGAATGTAGGTGTATTTGTCTCTAAACACAAAGCTTTGTTATGAATCATTCTACAAAGAATTAAAATCCTGAAAAGAATTGGCAGAGTTGCATACAGAACCCATAAGGAGCTTGAGAAGAGGTGCAAGGCTTTGTTACTGGGAGTCTTTTGGTTCAAAGGCTGGTATTTGGCAGTCTCAACAAGATTGGTATAGCCAGCTGCCACCAACACAATATTAAAGTAATAGTAAAAACAAGAAATTTGTTAAATGTGGCATGGTCACTTAGGGAAGAGGAACAAAGACCAGCGTCTCCCAAGTCCATCTTCCAAGTGTCAGATCCAAAGGAGACTCCATGGATTAATATCTTCAAACTTTGGACTTTTGAAGTCCGAATATAACAGTAGAAACAAAGCAAGAGGGAAAGAAATTGTAGCATTTTTCATTTCTCATACAAATCCCTTCCTCAGTCCTTTGCAGTTTGCATTTAATGGAGTTCCTTTGGACCTGACACCAAGGTCCTGGCATGAGCAAGAGGTTTGCTCAATTCAGCACTGCAGGTCCAGTTGGAATCCTACTTAGCAGTGGCCCTCCATCCTGCAGGCTCCAGCCTGTCCTGCAAGGTGATCTGATAAGTTGTCAGAAGTGTGTGAAATCTCTTCCTGGGAGACAACTTCCTTTTCAGGCTGGCCCCAGGCTTCATTCAGCCATTCTTTTTCTTCTCCCAGTATGAGATTATTGAGGAAATTCCATTTCCTTGGAGTTCATTGTTTTAAGAGACTGATAATCAAAGATGGGGACTAACAAATGTCCCTCTTTAGGATATCTTTGCCCCTGCCAGGATGGCTTCAGTTTGCCTGAACTTTGTAGATCTGGGGGGGGGGGGGATACGATTTTTTGCAGGAGTGAGTCCTCTGTGAATAAAGGCTCCCCACTGTGATTGACTCCACAGGGAATACCCAGCAATAACTTCAATGCCAATTACAACGCAGAAACTCACATAGCTAAACAAGCCAGAGTACATACAGGCCTTAAACTAATGTTTTTAGGATTCCTCTAACTTCATTTTCAAAATGTACTCACACAGGTTTAGGAGTTGACATTTTCCTTTCCATTGTCAACCAGACTGTCTAGCACTCAGTAGGTTCTAGACAAATTTTCACTGACGGAAGGGCAAAAGAATAAACAGCAGCTGCCATAAGGAACAGAGAAGGCAAAATTAAAGAAAAATCAATTCCTAAACTGGGATTTAAGGGGATACGAACACAGCCACACAAAGACAGTATGATAAGAAAAAAGTAAAGGGAAGACGCTTGGTATATTGAGGCAACATCAGAAGGACAACTGTGATCCAAACGAGTTCCATGGGACATCAAGAGAGGAGAGGGGGTTGAATGGTACTAAGGGGCGCCATGGTCCTGTTTGTTTTAGAATAAGTACTGTGGCTTTTGGAGAAGAAGGCTATCTATCAGCAAAGGGGGTGGGGCAGCAGCTGAGCACTGAAGCCAGAACAGTTCAGTTTGTTTGCAGAGACTCCAGATAAGAGATGATAAAAAGCCTCAATTGGAGACAGTGCACTGTTGTGCCTTTTCTTAGTTCTTTGAGTTTAGATAAATCTTAGATAACCCCCCCACAAGAACACTTGTCCTATTTTATCTCACAGGATAGCCTAGAGCTGTTTATGTAATGGGAGAATGCTTTGTAAACTTGAAACACTACAAGATATTTGTTACTGCTGAAAATGTGGAAAAGACAATGAGGAGGACAACATTAAAGCATGACCATTGCAGCGGATAGATTCTAGAAATGAATCTTTTGATATCTCTTTTGCGCATCTTCTTATGTATCATTTGCCAAAATCGGGGGATTCTTTTGAAATTACAATAGAGGACAATTGTCAGAGGTGGGCTGGGGGATTTAAGACTTACTTTGTACACAGTATGTTCACATTGCCTCATTTAACTTTGCAAAGCACAATAATACCTAAGGAGGGAGGTGTCATTTCCTTTTCTGATGATGAGAAAATAAGTCTAAGGCAGGTAAATTCAGTCACACAACTAGGAACTATGGGTAGAGGCAAAATCATGTTTCTATTTTCTCTTAGATATTACACCATTGAATGGAGTTTTAAAAAATATTACTATTTTATTGATGTGTGAGGGGAAGGATACACATATGTGGATCCCAGAGGACAATTTTGTGGAGTTGGTTCTCTCCATCTTACACGTGTTCTGGGGATCAAATTCAAGTCCTAAGGCTTGAAGTGCTGGTGAATTTACTTACTTAAGCTATCTCACTGACCCCAGAGGGTTTTTTGTCCTCTCTTTCTCTCTCTCTCTCTCTCTCTCTCTCTCTCTCTCTCTCTCTCTCTCTCTCTCTTTGCCATTAAAGCAACCAATGTTGGATTTGTCAATAGTAACTTTTAAGAAATACAAGGAAAAGACAATTTCTGAAGGCTATGGGGAGTAGACTTGGCTATCCACTAGAAGGTCATACACTAATCACATAGGAAAGCCAGTTCAGACACTGTAGATGAGTGCTACAATCAATGGAGTGTGACTGAGAATACCAGTCTAGGGATTTTTGATAAAATTAGGAGACGTCGTTGATGATATGGACAATGAGGTTGGTGATTGATTCTATAGTTTGTTCCTGAAACTGCATGGATGGTGAAGAAAGTGGAAAAAAGGTAGTAGTTATGTTGAAATGTCAATGAGAATGACTGGAAAACAATTTTATCTTTTAATATGCTGTGTTTGGGGCAAAACAGAGTAATAGCTGGCTTTAGTCAAGTGCTTATACTAACCTCCAGGCACTGTTTTGAGTGCTTTAGAGACAAGGCTTAGTAGGCAGTTGGAAATAAAGGGTTGGAGCTCAAAAAGGATAGCTTCACTGAGATTTAAATTTGATTGTCATCAAAATACAGAGACATAGTTAAAGTTACTAAGGCAAAAATGTAGCTAAGTATGAAATGCTGAGAAAAGTCACAATTTTGGAACATGAAACTCTCAAGATTGTAAGTTCTCTACTGAAGATTATGCCTGACTTGTTCACCACTGGAATATTAGGGTGTAACACATCCTTCCAATGTAGAGGTCTCTCAATAAATATCCATTGAATGAATAATATGTTAAACTATCAGAGAAGCATTAGTTAATGGGCCACAGTATTCTGAAGATCAGAAAGAGGGTTTGAGGAGCATTAGAATATGGGAAAGACACAATGGATACTGGGAGGAAATCATTGGACTTGGCAGTTAAGCAGACATTAATAGGTGAAACCCAGCAATTGTAGTGGAGCAAACTCAGCTGGGCTGTAATACAATACAGTGTCAAAAAGGAGAAGAAAATAAGAAAGAAATTAGTATCAATTGCATTGAAAAGGTTAGATCTACCGAAGAAAACTAAATTTTATATTTTTACATTTCTGGGTTTTCTTTTGCTTTTGGCTTTTGGTTTGCTTTTCAAATACAGGAGAGTTCAATGTTTGTTATAGAAAAACTGTAGGTAGAAGCCTGCCCTGGAGTGTGGTTAACATAAAATGGACTCCACATTTTTGTGAGTGTATTTTTATTTTGTTTTATTTAGGTACTTTTTGTCTTTTTGTTTTGATATTTTTAGAGAAAGAGATGGAGAGAAAGAGTATGAAGTTGGGTGGCTAAGGTAGTGGGGAGTGGAGGGGGGTAGACTATATTGTGTGGATTCTTTTTAAAAGAAAAAGAAAAGACAGATACTTAATAAAATGGGAAGGAAGTTTGTTGATTTCTTTCTTTTAAAAATATATATTAACTTACTTTTTGATAATTTCATGCTTGTTCACAATATTATTTTTATCAAATCCACCACCCATTTCCTCCTTTCTTACTCTCTTGTCCTACTCCATGGCCACTTCACCCTTCCAGCTTAGTCGACTTTTTCTTAACCTGCTGAGTCCACTTAGTACTGCCAGTATATGACTGTAGGGCTACTGAAGCATGAAAAACCTACCAGGGGACAGGTCCAGAAGATAACTGACACTTCCTCCAGCAGCCATCAATTGCCAATGGCTCCTGAACTCCATTAAAACAACAGTCATACTTTACTGGCTGCTGTAATGACTGTGAAGAACCAACCTGGGTATGTTTACACTTTGGGGGAAAAAAGGATCTAGTATTACAATCAGATCTTTACTTGAATATGGATGACAAACATGTTTTTATCCTTTATTATCCTCCCCACCCAAATATGTGTCCTATTAGTCTTTTTACTTTATGTCAGCTTGGGTATATTGGAGACTTCCATGAAAGCATGATTGAATACAGGCAGAATGAAATAAAAAAACATAGACTCTCACTACTTTTAGGCCATATTTTATATACTAGACATGATTTCTGGGACGCGGTTTGTGTTTCTAGTGTTTCCTATGAAGATATTTTACTATTAAGCAGTCTCCATTAAGAAACATACTGAGCAGCACTGTAGGGAAAACATGTAGGGTCCTATGTTTATTTAAATTTCTGTGCATTACGTCTAATCTCCACCAGACCCTTATGGACTGAAGCATTTAATTGAAGGATTCCTGGTGTTCTGCAATCCTAAAGTCTGTCTCACTAAGAAAAACCGTGCAGATACTTCACCTGAAGAACAAATTTAATGGATTTTAACATTTAGCTTTCTATTCCTTTGTGTAGAATTGCTTTGTAAATTCTTAAAAAGGGAAAGCTCAAAGGCAACTAAATGACCCTCTTTTTAGTTGCTTACCAATATTCCATTATCGGAAACTTAATTTTCACAGTATGAAGAAACTTTCTTGTAATGAAATGCAACAGAGTTTCTACAGATATATTCCAAGTTATTTGCATTAGTATCACTTAAACAAGGTATTGCAAATTCAAATGCCTACAAACTATCTGAAAAGCAAAACAAAACAAAAAAAACAGCACAAATACAGAGACTAAATGAAGAGAACACAATGCAAGGACAGTAAGAGAAAAAAAATCCCCTCAATAATAGCATCTTCTGGGAAGGTATTTTGCGACTCTCCTCCCTTTCTCTTTGTCATTAAAAACAGCTTTCCCACACCAAGGATGCTTTGTACAAGTAAAGAAGACTGAATGCAGCAGTTCTGGTTTTAAGGCAACAGAGTAAGTATTGTTAGTAGACTTCAAGGCTTATTCCAGTTGTACCATGTTTACTGCAACTGACAACTGATGTGATATTGTAAAACAATGAGACAAAAGTGTCCAACCCAGATGTATAGACCCACTTCAACGCCTTGAAGGACTGGAAATACTATCCTCCTTCATAGGAAATGAAAAGATATGGTATCTAGGAAATGCCTGTCCATCTACAGTGATCATATTAAAAACAATAAATCATTCTAAGTCTGAAAATACCATTTTACTGGGGGTATTCTACATTGTTTTAACCAGTGGCAAGATTGCTGGACAAAGCAAAATCAAAAGCTCCATTTTCAATAAATGTAGTATTAGACCCTTAAGGAAACTCATAACTACTAAGCTTATATCCTGGAAGAACCAGGTTACAAAAACGTGTACAAGAGCCTGAGATCAATATTTCTTCTTACAAAGACTAGCAGAAACATACTTAAAAGTTGATATTCTGACTTACAGGGTCACAAAATTTTAGATTTTATTTCTGGTAATATTCTTTATAGGAAAACTCATCTCTCCTCACTGATATTTGCATAAAGACATCATGTCAGGACAAAGTGCCTATTTTTTTTCACAAATGTGTCAGTTATCTTATTGAATCGAAGTAAGTACAGCTCTAAAATAGTATTTACAACTTGTTAAAGAGCAAATCCTTTAATATAATTTGTTTGCAAGATGAAAACTGCAAGCATGCTTATTTATTGTGTGTGTTGTAAATTACTTTTGCTGTTATAGTTTTTCTTTTAAACGAACCAATGAAATATAACTTGATAGTTAATGACTTTTATTTGAACAGCATGAGTAACTGGCTCAACTGGAAAACTGGCATTTCTGATCATTTAGTCATTTCACCTTTGTGAAATTATCCTACTAATTGTGTGGGGGACTTCTCTATTTTCTGGGATACATTAAACTTTTCTTGACCAGATAGTTACACAAATTCCATTGCCTGGAATCTCTAGGTAAGTTCATGGATAATACCTAAGCAGCCCAGTAAAGGTTACGTTTTAGAAAGCTTTTCTGTCCTAAGCATTTCAACTTTTTGATGCATGAAAAGACTTACAAGCAAACATAAAGTTAAACCCCTATTTGCCTGCTGCCACTTTCAAGTCCCGGGCCTTTATGCTTGCTTCCCACCCTTAAATTTCTGTGCCAATCCTTCTTACAAGTTAGGAAGAACTACGTTTCTTCAGCTTTGCAGATCTGCCTATCAAAAGAAGGCATCAGTGGTCAGTCATCTGAAGTTGTCCTGAAGAGATTCACAAATTGTGCATCTTGCCCTATCTACCTCTATTTCCTATTTCCCAAACCTATAGCAATGGTTTTAAGACAGGAAGATTGCTGAGTTCCAAAAGCATTAAACTAACACTCTGCTTACTTTTCTTCTTCAAGAACCCTATTAACTCCTATTAGAAAGGCTCTGCTTTGGTGCAACCCTCTGTTACCCTCAACGGAAACATAAGAGGAAAAAAAGGGGGGTGTGTGTTTTGAAGCCTTACCGCTTCTGCCAGTTCTTTGGTGAGGCATAAGGAAACCAGGAACAGCCACAATCTGAAAGGAGAGGGAGGGTGAGAAACATGGGCTCTCTGAACTACAGGGTCCTGAGTGAGCAACACCCGCCCCCAAGCCCCAAGCTTCCTTTTGATGTCTCCTCGCACTTATTTTTTGCAGTGACAGAAGTGCAAGTAAAGTTCTGGCCGGGCAATGCAGCCCAAAGTTGAAAAGGAGAAAAAGTTCTGAGCAGCAACAGCTCACCCAGGGTGCATGCTTGTGGCTCCTCCGGAGCTGGGTCCCAGGAGACTGCTAAGCTGCTCCACGGCGCGGGCTCATCGGGCTCCGTTGATGCTTGGCAGTTTGTTCCTTATTCAGGACAGTGTAAGGGGGCGAAATGGCTTAGTTTAGAAGAAACTAAGAGAGCTGCTAGATAAAAAAGTGCTCCGAAGGAAAACACACTCAGCGGTGCCCGCTAAAACTTGTAGCACTCAGGAGATAGTTCCATGCGCCCGGGGAGGAAGGAATGGAGGGGAACGGGGCGGGGTTGTCTGCTGTCAATCATCCCCCCCCACCTTGGGAAGCTGCTTGTCTTTCTCAGTTCAAGCATCTCTACACATAACAGTCCCAACGCTTCATGAGCAGGTCTCTAGAGACTTATGCATGAATAGAATTAAGTATGCTACTGCTACACAGACAGATAGACCTGAAAGTACCTGCCCCAGGAACCCAAATGCACGAACTCTTATTCTAACTGATTGTACACTAAGCGGGGGTAGAAATCTCTGTAGTTCTAAGTCTAAATCTCTAAACTAACTAGAACCTGAGGATAAATTGGTCCTCATAAGACAATTCAAAATATAGAGAGAATGTAGTTTAACCCAGGGACTGAGAATCGAAATGTTCTGAAGAGTTCCTCAGCAGATTCCTGAAAGCATTCCAATGAATCCACATAAAGTATCTTCTTGGTCTTTCGGTACTTAAAAAAGTCTATAAGATTTATCAAGGTAATATTCATGCCTACTTCATCTGGGATCTACTTCAGCTACTATTGGCTCCTTATAGACAATTCTAATGAGGTGTTGCTCTTTATAAGGAATTATACTAATGTTATTTATTTACCTGTCATAGTCCTGAAACACTATGACTGTCATATGTCATATGTTTATGTTAGCTCGATACAGGTAATAAATGTTAATTATGGAACTCAATGTATGTAAATAAAAATAAATAAATAAAAGTAGATAACTAATCTATGATAATATTAAACCTTATAAAATTATTAACCTACTTAATACATCTTATCTTACATGTGTTATAACATGCATTAAGGATTTGCAAATATATATGTTCATTTTTTTACTTCATTTATAGATATCTAATATTTTCTCATCTTCTGCTTGTATACAGAAACTCTGTCCCATGAGCACTTGGAATGCAAAGGCCAGCAAGCAGCCCAGGGAGCAGAGGCAAAAAAAAAAAAAATTGTTTCTAATGATTAACAATTAAAGGCACCATATCTCTGAAATCCATCCGCTAAAGAGAAAATAGTCCCAGCTCAGGTCTGTTTGGAAGTGGCTTTGAAGCTCAAATCAGAGGGAAAGCTGGACTGATCAGGAAATAGTTCCATTGAGAGAAGTTGCAAATGAACAAATAAGAAATCTTGGTGGCTGGATTTGAGGTGTTCAATCAACTGATCTTGAAGTTTCCCTCCCTCAAATAACTGAGCGTCACTCCCTCGCAGGTTGCTGGTGCAGTGTGAAGCAGTGGCGGAGTGATACTCAAATTCCCCAGCGCTGGCTGGGAGGGGCGGTGCAGGGAAGAGAGCGAGGAAAGTAGATTTGTAGGACGTGAGTGCGGAAAGTTTGCAAGTCCCAACAGAAGGCAAAGTGCTCCCGAGAGACCGGCTTTGGGGAAGGGAGGGGGGAGGGAAGAACAGCTTCTTCTTTCTTGTTCTTGTTCTTCTTTTTTTTTTTTTTTTTTCAATCGCTTCACTCTTATATAAAAGCTTTCTCTTCACCCAAGTGCACCAGCATAACTGGGACACTCACTGCTCCTTCCTAGCTCTAGCTCTCTTCCCAATAATCCCTCAAGATTATGTCAATCGGTCCGAACGGACCTGGGATTCCGTGCGGGTGCTGAAGGAGCTGCGGGAGCCAGAGAAGAATGCAAGTGCCTGAAGTGTGCCTGGCCGCCGGCTGGCTCTTGCTGGCCCTGTGTCTGTGGGGGCAGCCCGCAGAGGCTGCGGTAAGTCCTCCCTCCCGCCCCTTCGCCGCTCGCTCCCACGGAAACCACTGGATCCTTTACCTTCCTTACTCCTTGACCTTGGCTACGGAAGCCAAAATTAGCTTTTACTAGAAAGAAACACAATTCACAATGCTGGTCTGAGGGAGAATTTCAAGTGTTTAAAAACAGGGCCGCTTGCTTCCCTGCAGCTACCTCTTCTGGGACAAGAGTGGAACCAGGGCTGGGCAGGGCTGTGGGGACACACATTAATGGGTCACTGGGCTCTGGTGGGTGTTTAAAACTTTTCTTCCTCTCTCTACCCCCCACCTTGGGTTGCTGTCTGCCAACTAGCTTTTTTCACCACTTGTACCCAGCCCACGCACTCTTTAAACTTGGCATATAGTTTAATATTTGGTTCCTCTAAAATTTAACTACCGTCAAAGTGTTAAACAGCCTTGATGGAGATCTTCCCTTCACGTATGCTTTTTTCTTAGGCAACATGAACCTCCCCACAACCCCAGGTCGGCAGACTTCTGCCCTGCTTTCTGTCCTGTTGACATCATTCCTATACAATTGTTAAAGTAGCATACCAATCAGAGTGAAGTAGAGAAGCTTAGCCCTATGCTTCAGGAGTATTTTGCATCTTTTTTTTTTTTTTAAAGTTAGGGATTTCTGTTTGTTCACAATTTTTTTTAAACTCACAAAGTCACCTGAACAAATTGAAAATTTGCCTTTCACCTATTGACAAGAAAAGAATTCTCAGTTTTCAAATGGGCATGAGCTTTGTGGGTTAGAAGAGTGGGGGAGGATTGACATGGGAAATAACAGAGCAAAAAGTTCCACTTGCCTTTAGGAATGTAGCATGGATGCCACAGTCTGCTGTCCCAACACCCTCTCTCCTCCTGGAGGTAAGAGGTAAATGCCAGTGAACGGCTTTCTTGCAGAAAATGTTCTCCAGTTTGAAGGCCATGGTACTTAATTTCACTTAACTAAGTGCGTGACGCATTATTTAAGTGCTTTAATTGAGTAATCATAATGGGTGTTTTTTTTTTAAATTACTTAAATATGACATCATAGCAGAGGCCTTCACGTGGTTAAATGACTCTTAGTCCCTAGATGCAGATATTCTGGGTCCATTTTAAAGTTAGCTAACAGGGTCCCTATTGTACTCAGCACACCTCAGATCACATTGCCCTTTGTATATCCTGAAAAATGTGTGTCCCACCAGTATAAAAAGTAACTTTCATGTTACTGTAATCACAACATAATTATGAGGGAAAATCTGCTGAAAACACATAGCAAATGTCTTAATTATGAATGCTATCATTTTCCTCTACTGAAGTAGATAGGTGATTTAATAATGTTCTTTGGGTACAGAACATTTTTAATGGGGTAATG
This sequence comes from Alexandromys fortis, assembly GCF_014885135.2. NCBI lineage: Eukaryota > Metazoa > Chordata > Mammalia > Rodentia > Cricetidae > Alexandromys > Alexandromys fortis. The sequence goes on from NW_026068105.1 coordinate 1,897,187, forward strand.
TTTAGACAGTCAATATGGCTAAAGATTGTTAGACTAAATTATAATTGTGCTATAGAAAATAGCTCATTCGAAGATCATCTTAGTGCCTATTGTTTATAGCATTTGCCTCAGGGGCAAAGATTTTGTGGATGATTCATGAAGCAATCCTTCCTTCTAATGATCTTGCTATTAATAAATCTGCACGAGATACCAATTACACAGGTGTGTATAACAACACTGCATGACAGTTTCCAGCTGCTTATATTAAAACAGATTTTTGTGCTTGACAAAACTTATGTGTAAGGTTTTTTTTGATTCTTAAAGAAACAAGTGTTTATGAAGTAATTGTTTTTCCTCTCCTATACATTTTTTACAGGACATTTTTCTAGACAATTTCCTATGATTAAAATCTTGTCCCTTTTTTAAATCCAGGGATTTGTTTTTCCTGCTTCACATATAAAAGGCCTAGTTAAGCGAAAGTTTTAATCATCTCAAAACTATGGATGGTATCTGCTCCCCATACTTGTGCTAGGGATATTGGTGAGCAGCTGCAGAGTGAAACGTGACCATAGTTGGGTTAGTGTTTCGCTGAGATTGTTTAATATGGAGGTGTTTATATCAGAAAGAGCATTGCTTATTAAATCATTTGACTTTTTCATAATTATGTGATTTCTTTATCTCAGAAGTCATGCCAGAATTGGATATCACAAATATACGAAAACTTTTAAGGGCGAAGGTTTATTAGGTGGAGTAAAATAACCCAGGTACTGAATGATCAGCAGTAAAAATAAAGGCAACTTTAGGCTAGAAGGGTCATTTTTAGGGATGGTAATAGCATATTTTTATGTTAAGGTAATTATAGTTATACAAATTGTCAAATACAGAAGCTTGTAGACTTATGATTATAGCTCTAAAGACTACTTCTAGCATACAGATATCTGTGAGTTGTTTTTAATGGAAGAGAGCAGATGCATTTCTACAATTTAAGCCATACTGTGTACCTGGTGACCAGTGGCTAGAATTTATCAAGGGTAAGACTAAGACTATTGGCCAGGAAATAATTTTTCTTCTATGAATGTTCTGTAGGAAGAAATGGTCATCATTGTTTTCATTATCATTTTAGTTTACATTGTTCAGTGTTTATTATGTGCTAAATACTATGCTAGTATAGTAAGGTAGGTTTTCATATTTATTCTTTTTTTTTTTGTGGTGCTAGGGATTGAACCCAGGGATTCAAACACACCACATTTGCTCTGTGGTCTCTTCTTAAGAGACCTACAATGTATGTGAATATACATATATATGCACATATACATATATATAAAGAGAACTACTTTATATGTGAGGAAACTATAAAACAGAGAGGTTAAGCAACTTGCTAAAGGTCACATAGGCAATAAATTGTAGAGCTGGAAAATTTAAATTCATACTTCATCCTTAGGTCTCTTATACTGTCTCCTTTGCATGTAATCTATTTCTATTACAATTTTTGGACACAGAAGGTGCAGTGTTAATGATAATGGGATTTACATCTCTTCCTGCTCGTTTTATGTAAAGCAGTATAGCATAATGTAAATAGATGTGTACTTTAAAGACCAGCTTCATCTCTGTGTGTATACAGAGACAGGTTGTATGATTTTATGCAATCTTGATAAAATTTAATTTACTTACAACTAGTGATAGATTATTTTCTTTGAAAAATATTGCCTATGTTTCTTTTTTGCTTCCTCAATAATTTTAAGTATGCAGAAATGTGTCTGTTGTGATAAATAAGGACATACGGGGGTATAGCATTGCCAAAAATGATCGATTCAGTTTGTCGACTTTTACTAATCTACCTATATCTGCATACCTGATTTCTTTTATTCAACTATCTATGTTTATATGTATTTTTTTTGTAATTTTGAGGATCAAATTCAGGACTTTGACCCCACTATCCAAGCACTTTACAATCGACCCAATCCTCAGCTCTGTATCTGTAGTCNAGAGTGCAGAATTTTTCCCTGTGTTTTTATTTGGCCGTTGCTTTTTGTATATGCAAGATACGATACCCTTTTTTATCTTGAGTTCCCCTTGACAGCTTGGTTCAAATAGCATCTTCCAAATTTGTCAATTGTAAACTCATTTTCTTCCCCTTGCAAGCTGATATTTTTGAGACTGTACAGGGTAATATCATGAGACAGTCCAAATATCCAAATAAGCTATTTTTTTGAGACATGGTCTCTCTACATATTCTGGTTTACTATGTAGACCAGGCTGGCCTTGAACTCACAGGAATCTACCTGCCTCTGCCTCCCAAGTGCTGGGATTAAAGGCGTGCGCCACCATAACTGGCTAAATCATCTGTTTCTAATGATCATTTCTTCACCAATTCTAACATCTGTTAATTTTTCTGGAGTGAATGATTGTTTACAGTGCCATTTGTAAGGGTAGTTTTAGTTTTCAAAATTGTTCTATACTAATTAATTGAATTTTAGTATAATACATTTCCAGTTTAAATTTATTTACATATTATTAATTCTGTAAATATAAAATGAACAAAAATGAGTATTTGCCTCATTTTTATTTATAGTGAACTATTTTTTCACTACCAGTATTTACTGAAGTGATTCTAAATATGCCAAGCCTGGAGTTCTTTCCCACTGCTGTCTGTACCCTTTGATGTGTTTCCACACGCTTGGAGCATCTCTTCGTCTACTGGCATCACAAAGTGGTCATCTCTACTTTCCTTGTTCCAAACTCTGGACGAGCCACTTCTATTCTTTTTATAAAACAGGGTATTTAGAAACCAAGACGTGGTACCTGGCATGTTCACTGTAACTGTGCTGTCATTCCGTAACCCTTCTCAGCAGACAGGCCAAGGAAGTACACATTGCATTAGTTTTATCCTTAATGCCTAACACACACACACACACACACACACACACACACACACAATTGTAGGCAATATACTAAGTATAACAGTACATCTATAACTGCTTCTACATCAGTCTCCTCAAAGGTTTCTATATGTTGAAATCACAAATTCATAACAGGGTCTCCAACTGTAGTCAAAGACCACCGACTAAGCATACATACTTGATGTATTAGGATCTTGTTGTTTTTTTCTATTTCCTGTTTCTGGGGTTTTTGAGGGGAGGGGAGATGCTGGGGATTGAAAGCAGAGGCTTAAACATATTAAACAAGTACTCTTGCAGTTAGCTACATCCTTACCTATTAACTTGTTAATGAACTCTATGTGTTCCGTTCATTCTCTATGTGATTTTAAAGGCCAATCATGGTCTTTCCTGTCGTTTAGCTTGCTTGTACATTACTTTCTGCAGTATACTTTTCCCACTGTGCCCTAGGGAAAGCTTTTATAAAACACTTATATTGTGGGGTGGATATTTTGGTTCTCTTTCTTGATTCTCAGTTTTTGTTCAGTTCTAGTAGGTTACATTTTCAACAGATGTTTATTTGCGAACTCGTAATAACTGAAGAGTTGCATGTATACTGTTCTATTTAAGTACAGTGCCCACAAACACACACACACTCCCTCCCTCCCTCCCTCCCCCCCTCCCCCCCCCCCCCCCCCCCCCCCCCCCTCTCTCTCTCTCTGTGTGTGTTAGACATTATAGATAAGAGTAAGACAATGTTCTTTCTGCCTTGATGGACTGTACTCATTTCTCCATAATATCACAGCAATTGCTTACTATACCTTTCTTTGAACAAATGCAATATTTAGCTTTGCCTAGTTTAGTATGTGTTTGATTTTACAGTCATTTATTTTAGGGAATTTTGTATGTTCTCTTTATTCTATTTCCAGTTCTTTGGGGGGCAATAATTATATACTCCCTATTTAACCAATCTATGTGTTGACTTTTTTGTCTAATTACAAATGATGTGTGATCAGTGTTGGGAAATTAGAAAATATGAGAAGGTATAGTGAAACAAAGAAAAATTTGACCACCATTATACTAGTAGTCAAGAAAAAAATTTCTATTTTTTTTTTGAGGGGGGGTATTTTCCTTCTTATATACATAATCTTTAATTGTTAAATTATAAAATCATACATTGTGCAATTTTATATATTATTTTTCAGTTATGGAGTCTTTATCTTAGAGTATGGAAATTCTTAGTTTTTTTTTAAATTTTGTTTTGTATTGTTTTTGATATAAGGTTTCTCTGTGCTGCTCTGGCCTTGAACTCAGAAATCCACCTGCCTCTGCCTGAGTCACCACCACCTACCTTGAAAATTCTTAATTTTAAAACAATAATTTTAGGGGATTCTAAAAATACTATTTATATTTATACAAAACCACAACTTACACATTCCACTTCTTGTTTTGTTTGTCTTTGTTTGTCCAGCCAGTCTTTCTACTTAGCCTAAACTGCCCTCCAGCTTGCAATCTTTGTGCCTCCGAATTCGAAGTGTTTGGATTACAGACATGCACTCACCACCATGTCATCCTACTTCTGTAAACTACGTTTCTAAAATTCAAGATGGCTAGGTATTTTAATCAGTTATTTTTCCATGAACATCTTAGTCTGTATTTTAATCCTTGACCACTACCACCTCTGTCATGAGTAATTACTGTGTGAAACACTTTCGCTACATTTAGACTTTGAATAACGAAATAGACTCAGGAAATTGATAAATCAACATATGAATTATGTGAACCTTTTTAGTAGTTATGTTTGTTAAGGAGATAATACTGTTTCTAATTTTATTTGATTTTTAATTGATACATTAAATTGTATACACGAACGGACTACTACATTGTTTCAAAATGTGTTTATTGTTTAAGTCAGGTTAAATATACCTACCTACATCATTAAACATTATCATTTCTTTATGGTGAAAGCATTTAGAATCGGATTCTTAGTTTATTGAAATAACATAGTTATTACCTATAGTCAGCCTCCTGTGTAATAATGTGTTAACATGAACCTATGTATTCTCTGCAGCTTCTAAAACCCATTTCTTAATTCTCAACTTCTATAATTTCAACTTATTTATATCCTGGATATAAGGGAGATTTTTAGCATTTGTCTTTCTGTGCCTTGTTTATTGCGTATAACATAGTAATTTACAATTCTCTCTTCATGTTGTAATGACTTGTGTTTGTTCTTTTATATGGCTGGATATTATTCAATGTATATGTATTTTGCTATTTTTTCTTCCTCTGTGGATGGATACTTAGGTTCCTTGGATTTCTTCTCTATTATGAATAGTGCTGCTGTGAACATAGATATGTAGCTGTCTCTACATACAGATTTAATTCCCTTTGGTTATATATTTAGTGTTGAGACTGCTGGATCAGATGACCGATCTACTTTTAATAATTGAGGCATTTCCATATTGGCGATTTTTATTTTCACTCAAACCAACAGTGTTCCAACTGTTGCCTTTTCCTCTATATCATTGAGAGTACTTACTGGTATTATTTGTGTGTGTGTGTGTGTGTGTGTGTGTGTGTGTGTGTGTGTGTGTGTGTGCGTGTGGAGAGGACAAAGGATGACATTAGTCACCTTCTTTATTATCTTCTCTATATAAAATATTCTAAATTATCCACTTATCTTTTGAGTCAGGGTCTCTTGCTGAACCAGAAGCTCAACTTTGGGTAAGGCTGGCTCGCCACTGAGTTCCATGGATCCTCCTGACTCCCTTTCTCAATGTGGGGGTTATAGGCATACAGGGTCATGCCTGGCTTTATGTGGTGCTAGGGATTGGAAACAAGGTCCTTATGCTTTCACAGAAAGTACTCTTACTCACCAGGTCATAGCCCAGCCCCCTTTTGTTTCTTTTGCGCGGGGGGGGGGGGGTTCCCTGTGTAGCCCTGACTGTTCTGGAACTGCCTCTGTAGACCAAGCTGGCCTAAGACTCACAGAGATCCTCCTGCTTCTACCTTCCAAGTACTGGGATTAAAGGTGTGCACCACCACTGCCGGTCACTCTTTTTGTTTCTTTAAGACAGGATCTCACTCTGCAACCCACTCTGACCTCAAACTCATGGTGATTCTCTCTCTTCAGCCTCCCAAGTGCTGGGGTTGCAGGGATGCTCACTTTTTATCTGAGATATTTTATTTGATTTTGTTTTATTGAATTTCTGGATATCATATATTCTAAATATTATCCACCTTTCAAATATATGCTTGTCAAATATCTTCTCTCACTCCTCATATTATTTTTATTCTCATGATTGCATCCTTTCTGTACTTGAAGGTTTGGGTTGATAAAATGCATTCTCTTTCCGTATGTTTGTGTGTTTCTGTGAGTTACATGGAGATTAACTAACTGTCTAAGGTGATATAGTTAATGTGATTAGGGCAAGGTTTGAAGTAATGCATTCTGGCTCTAAAGCCTCATCATGAGATTATTCCCCAGTTTATACACATTAAAACAGAGGAATCAAATTATCCCCTAAAGGGAGAGACGGAAGAGATCTTTCAGTGCTTTAGAAGGCTGTTAAATTCTCAGCATCCTTGTCAGGTGGCTTGCCAACTCCCTGTAACTTCAGCTCCAAGGATCAGATACCTTCTTCTGGCCACTTTAGGTCAGAAGAGTATTTACCATTGACCGCCAATCATCCCTCCCTTTAACTGATCACTTGACTTGTCTACCTAGGTATTTATCCGCAATGGCTAAATTTTAATTTTGTGAACTATACATTCCTTCTTTTTTTCCTTAAGTGGAAGATGAAACCTGCCCATCTTGAATAACACTCTTTCTGGCTATAATAAGAAGGATATGCAAGATCTCAAGCCACTGACTACCTCCCCTAGGGGAGTTTTGTGATGCTTTTGGAATATAAAGCCTTTCTGCCTTCTTCCCCCACTCTTTTCACTATCCCTATACCATAGAAGCCTAGTGGGCATTTCCTTAAATGGCTACGCATTTGCCTAGTCCTTTTGCTGTCATTCATCTTACCTTTTGTGGTACTCCAAAAGCTTCACTCTATTAATCAATGTATGTTTCCTTATCCTTGGGGCGATAATACCAGAGCCACCATCCCTTCTGTTCAGAAAACTCAAACTGTCAGGATATATGGAATAAGTGGCTCTCTATCCATTTTGTACCCTTCCTACTTGGCTTTCTCTTTGTGCTTCCTAAATACGTAAATGGCTTTATTGCTTGCTTGCCAGCCGTGTAGCTCGTGCAATTCAAATGTATTTCTCTGCAAAAGTCACAAATTGTTATACGTTATGACTTCTCCAGGTGGCATTTGAATAGGTGAACTTTAAATGCCTGGATGATGGGTACCTGCTTTTGCCAAATTACTTTTCCACATGATTTTCCCAAATAAACTTCTATTAGTAACGTATAAGAGAGCCTGTGAAATAATCTTATTATTTTTTTTTCTATCTACTACAGGGACTGTGGCTCAATTTACAGCCCATTTGGTTGGCTGATTTGGCCCTATCCTCTAATGATTTTCTTTCTAGAATGTAATCGTTCCATCATTTCATCCCCCTTTGACTGTAGCAAACAAGGGTTGGAAGTCATTTTCAAAAATATACTCTTGCTAATTAACATTATAAATGAACCACCCAGCCACTTGGCTAAATCTTTATTATTAAAAATTAGTTTCTTTTAAGAGAAGCAGTACTTAAGGGGTTTTTGAAGAGGCATCTTTACTGAGCTGGGTGACACACAGGCTCCTTTCATTTTAAGAAACCAGATTCTCATTTTATGCATCAATGCTTGAGTGTATTTACCTTCATAATCTGTACAGGTCCAACTGTCCTTTATTCCTTAGCAGCTTCAGCTGGCCTTTAACCAAAAGGCAGGATGGCGCCTGGCACTTTGTTGAAATGGGACTCTTGAATCCCTTGTTATTTGCTAATGGAAAACAACCAAAGGCAAATTCTACGAAATGAAGCAGGTTTCTACTATAATTAATTCTTTAATTGTTCATTTAGTCACAAAATCTTACATTTGGTTATAATTTAATATAGAGAGTAAAGCATCATTTATAAAGAAGTGCCAGTCTGTTTAATCAAATTGTGCTTTTGACAGTAATTAAATAAGACTAAGAAATTAAATCAAAGTATTTGTATACTTCTCCTACATGTAGGAGAATTATGTTGTTTGATTTTAGTATTTTTATAGCATATATGACATTTAATTATGGAGGAGATTCAGATGTTTGGAGAAAAGTGACCTTAAGAAGGAGACACTACACAATCAGGTATGGTGGCGCACACATTTAATCCCAACACTCAGGAGGCAGAGGCAGGCAAATCTCTGAGATGCCAGCCTGGTCTACAGAGTGAGTTATAGGACACTTAGGGCTACACAGAAAAACCCTGTCTCAAAGAATGTCCCCTGCCCCCTAAAAGATTCACTACTGTAATTTTAGAACATGTTCTATATAATCTTTATGTGCCCCCTCAATCTCTTCTTAAAGAAAGAGAGGTCCTTCTCACAGTCTCACGATCTACTAGACATAATATGATGTCTCTTTGCATGGAAGAAAGGCATAGTGATACATTTGTATCAGATAGATTCCTTTCTGTTGTTTGTGGTTAAACATTTGAATTCTTTTGCCCTAAAATGGTGGGTTTATTGGCCCTTTTAAATGAAGTCTTTTGTAAGAATTTACTAATTCTTTTCATTTTGCCTGCATGTATGCATGTGTGCCGTGTGTGTTCCTGATGCCCAAAGAGGCCCAGAGAGAGTATCGGATCCCCTGTAACTGAATTACAGTCTGTTATTAGCTATCAGGTTGGTACTGGGAATAAATTATTGGTCTCTCTGCAAGAGCAATAAGTGCTCCTCAGTACTGAAACATCTCTCCAGCCCTAAGAATAAGTCATTTAAATGTTACTAAGTTATAATTTTAATATGGTTAAATTTCAGTGTTCCATTGCTGTGAAAAAGACACCATGAGCAAGGCAACTTTCATATAAGAAAGCATTTAATTGGGGGCCTGCTTACAGTTTTAGAGGTTAGTCCATTATCATCATGGTGGGAAGCAAACAGGAATGGTACTGGAGCAGTAGCTGAGAGCTTTCCATTCTGATCCACAGGTAGGAAAGAGAGAAGGGGTATGTTTCCCTGGTGTGGGCCCAACCCCACTGACACATCTTCTCCAATGAGGTCACATTTTCTTTAACAAGGCCCTCTTAATTCTTCCCAAACAGTTCCACTAACTAGGGACTGATCATTTAAATATATGAGCCTATGAGCGTCATTCTCATTCAAACTACCACATTCCACATAGTGATAGAAATCTTTAATCTGGTACTTTTTATGAGGGCTGGAAGGCCCCAAACTAAAACATTTTGTAAATGAGGGCTCTACAGGGAACTATTACCATACAGGGAAAACAAAGTGACTGGTGGAATATGATGCTAGTTACTTGCAGAGACAGGTGTCGAAGGTCTTTTCACAAACTTGTTCTAGTTCACACTAGTTTAGTGATTAGAGAACTGCGAGTGTGATTTTCCAATCTTATTTATCCTGGTTGGTTACAGAACCAGTACCAAAGAGAAAATGGAAGTATGAAGTTATGCTGAACTTTTCTGTTATCTTCAATTACTAGAGCAAACTCTGTTTTCAGCATTAAAAAAATTATTATTCCTTACCTGTGTTGCATGCAAGTATATGTGTAGGCTAAAGGTCAGTGTCAGGTGTCTTCCTTGATTGGTCTTCACCTCATTTTTTGACATGGAGTCTCTCATTGTGGCTCAACCCTATACTAGACGGTCAGTCAGTAAATCCCTGGATATGTCTCTCTCCACATCACCAGTGCTGAGGCTTCAGGTCTGTGTCACCTGACCTGGTTTTTAGATGGATGCTGAGGATCCAAATGCTTGTGAAGAAAGCTTTGCATCCATGTGGCCGTCTCTCCCTATTCTTCGCTTTCATATTTTTAGCATAAATCTTTTTCATTTGTACTGTCTTAAAACTAGATCTTGTCATCTATGTGTGAATGTTTGAGTGTATGTATATGTGTGTGTCTATCTCTATTTATACATCTATTCATACCTATAGTAAGAATTATCTCAAGAACAGTGACCATACTTCATACTTCTATACTTTGCATTATCCAGTAGAAGATTTCCATTAAATTAATGAAAATCAAAATTTTATGATTAATTAAATTTCTGGTATCAAAAGTATTAATTTTTATTGTAGGAGAGTGATGTGTCATGTTTCTTGTATTGTTTGTAGAAAGAGAAGACTGGATTCACACACATAGTTTTATTTTCTATACCTCGTTTTTCTTTAAGAAATTTTTTTCTTTTTTGAGAGTATTATAGAAAATGGGAAGTTAAAGAGCATATGGGTCTCACATTTAACAACTGTTAATAATATTTAAGAAAAACACTATTTGGTTTATTTTCTATAAGTGAAATTTCTCCTAACATTCCTTAGCAATGCCCTAGAGGAAATGTCCTGTCTTAATTTTTGAGTTCATTGAAGTTAATATGTCTTTATGAAGTTTTCTACAATAAAAATCTATATTTCAGCTTTGAAACCTCTTCTGAGTAGTTCCTAGCCAGCTAGAAATAAGTCAGTTTGTTCAGGAGCTATGCTTATGTTACTTTCCAGTCTGTTTTTAAAAAAGAAAATAAAACAGTCAATTCCTTTTGCATTGTGATTTTTTAAAAATTAAGCAATACATTTTCCCTAGAGGTGTGTATGTTAAAGGTTTCTACTGTCTTATAAAAATTTATATCCTCAGATAGTGAATTTTCTCATTATCACAACAAATATTTCCTAAAAATATTTGATAAATTTTGGAAGAAAAGAGCTAACAGCTTTTTTCCCCTTCCAGATCTTATGATCATGTGAATTATTGCATTCTTAATATTTTTACTTCAGAAAGTATGCTCAAGTTCTAGAAATTTGGTTAATGGCAAAAAGATTCATTCTTAGCAGTAACTTCTCTCGATTCTATTTGTTTGCTTATCTTTTATAGTCTGTTTAGGCCTTCCATTTTTCTCTTCAGTTCCAGCAAAGACTTCTTTATGTTACAGTACAAACTCATTAGACCTCTCTTCTGTCTTCTTGCCTTCATTTGTGTCTACTGTATAATGGAAAAATACAAAGACTAATGTTGGAAAATAGCAAGCAAGATCTAACTGAAAAGGTCACCTTTTTTTAGAGGCTGAAAAAAGGTTCATCCACAGAAGCTTGGATTTGTTTTCCAGACTAATTGACTGGCCATTTTTTTTTTTTTTGATTTTTCGAGACAGGGTTTCTCCGTAGCATTTTGGTTCCTGTCCTGGAACTAGCTCTTATAGGCCAGGCTGGCCTCGAACTCACAGAGATCCGCCTGCCTCTGCCTCCCAAGTGCTGGGATTAAAGGCGTGTGCCACCACCGCTCGGCTTTGACTGGCCATTTTTGAATTTGTAGTTTGACAATCTTTATATTAAAAATGCTGTTCATAGTACCTATACTCCATGATATAGAAATAGAAAAAAACAGAAATACTATATTTTAGATGTGTAAGTAATTATAAGATGAAATCGCTAATCTACTGGAAAACAATGATAAGTTCAAAATGAGGTATCACTGATTTTCTTGAGTTTTGTGAACATTATACTACTCGGTTTCATTTTAAAATCAGACCTCAATTTAATTGGAAAAGGCTGGAAATTTTTAGTGGTAAAAATTTATTACAAATTGTACTCTTTCCAAGATTTTCTTACATGTGTATCTTTTCATATATGTTTTACCTCATAATGTTTAGAATGTAATTTGTTATAAGGGAGTCGAAACATTAATAGACTAGGAAAGTATTCCAAGAGACAATAGTTTCAATATAGCTTCTCTTGAAATCAGTTAATAATAGAAATGTGTACTCATTAGAACCTTAAATTGTTTGCTTCAGGATAAAATATAATGATGCTTAATTTTAGCTCCTTTTTAAGTTTAAAAAGCCAAAACTCATGTACACACACGCGCACGTGTGCATGCACCACACACAGCAATGTTTGTCCAAATGGAAATTTTCTGTATTAGCATGTATCTAAGTTGTTGTGTCAAAACATTATGACCAAGGCAGTTTATTTATTTATTTGTTGAAAAGAGTTTAATTTAGGGCTCTTGGTTCCAAGGTCCCAAGACCATCACATCAGGGCAGTCAGGCATAACAGTGAGGCACTGGAGCATTAGGTGATGTCTATAGACAGAGAGACAGGTTGGGAAACCTCAAAACCCACCCCAAGTGATGCACCTTCTTCAACAGGACCACACTTCCTAATCCTTCCCAAACAGTTCCACCAACTGTAGTTCCAAATATTAAAATACATGAGTTTGTGGGGGCCATTCTCATTGAAACCACCACATCCCACTTCCTATAATCCTGGAGCCACATCATAATGCAAGATGCATTTAGAACACCTTCAAAAATTGCACCACATCATGCATATTCTTTATAAAAGATGAGACTAGATAGAAAACCTGGGAAAATAAGGAAATAATGTAAGTGGGAAGGAGTTCACTCCAGAGTCTGACTAAAGTCTCTCCAGCTGCTAATGAAGTATTCCAGCACAATGAACATTCAAATGAACTTCAGAAGAACATATGAACTGAAGATTGCTTGCATAGAAAAACTATTTCTTTTATATGCCGTTCTTTTTAATTATTTAGTGAAAAGTAGATAAAGGAGATTTGTATTTTAATTGAGAAGAGGAACACAAAAGACCAGCAACCATCCAAGTCCATCTTTTAGTTGGAGATACTCTAAAGAGTGTTGAAATAGCAGTCAATTGTGCTTAAAATCTAAGTGTGTATCGTCTTTCTTATTTCCTACCTAGGAATCTCATTAGAAATCCCACTTACATCAAAAGACATATGTTAACCTCCTTGTGAAACCCTTGTGGGCCATAGTTTTATCTTATACTTCCAGGGATGGTTGATTGCTCTTCCCTAGACAAGATATTTATACTATGCTCTTTTGGCTTAGGAAATTGCAGAAGACCTAATTGACAGAGTTTAATAGCTGAAAAACAGGGAAAGGAGCTGCTGAGAAAACATCTTCTGGGCAAGACATAACCATTGTAATCATGAACTCTTAGTGGTGTCAGATGCCTGCAGGATAGGTATGTCAATCTAAGCATAAATGAAAAAAAAAAAAAAAACCTTGGGAGCCCTACCACTCACTGCCCACTGCTGAAATCGATTCTGGAAAAGAGATAGTCACTGCCTTCAGCTGTCTATCCACCAGGCTCCAGTGGATAGTCCAGATCCAGTGCTCACACAGGCTACCCTGGCTAAAGTAAGTGGGTCACACAGACACATAGACACACTCACCCAAACCCCCACAAGTTGTGCATTAGGAAGCAAAAGTGATGGAGGGATAAGAGAGGGAGGGAGATAAGAGAGGATGGAGAGAGGAAGTAATTAGAGTGCGTTATATACTTAAAGAATGAACTAGATGAGAAATAAAAGGTTTTTAGCAACCCTTTGGGATGTAACTTGAAAGCCACCAAAATGCTATACTATGACATGACATTTACTGCACAGCTCTCCTAGTGAAAACCCCACAGCCTTGTTGTATATGCTGTATTCTTTCCCTGACTGCCCTTTTTCTGTTTTCAAGAAACTCCAACAGTGCATCACACTAGCCAGCTGTAATATTCTTTTCTGTGGGAAAATCAAGGATCTGACTTTACCTGAACAGAGGTCCATAAAAGGTTAGGAGGTTCCTCTGGCTGCTGAAAGCAGCTCTGGGCTGGGTCTCTTGCTATAACGCATATGACAAAAGACATTTAAAGTGAAAGAGAAGACCAGATATGATGATTTATTTCTATAATCCCAGGGCTCAAGCCGAGGCAGAAAGATTATCATGAATTTATGGCCAGCCTGTGTTACATAATAAATCCCATGCCAGCTTGGACTTTGAAGTGTTTTGTGTGTGTGTGTTTTAAAAAATTAAGGAGTAGAAACATTTAAAAGATGACATGTGCTAATACGAAATACTGGTTCTAAGATTATGAGTCATTTTTTGCTCTTATAAGTCTTTCTTTGCTAATATATGTTAATTTTACAATAAAATGTTGCTAAACATTGAATTTTAGTTTATTTTATATTTTAACTTTCTTGAATATTTTTTTCAGACAGAGCTGGCTCACTGTGTAGCCTTGGATGGCCTGAAACTCACTCTGTAGACTAGCCTGTCTTCCAATTCAGAGATCTATCTGCCTTTGCTTCCTGAGTTCTGGGTTTAAAAACATGAGAAATCTTACCCAGATTGGTTTTGGATTTAAACAAATTATTCATTAATTCTGCCTGCATTTGTTTTATGGCTTCATTGTTATTAAAGGAAAAGAAGACTAGATGAAGAAAAAAATAAAAATTTTATTGTTTTAATCACTATTTCTGCAAATGATAGCAACTTTCCAAAAGGAGGAATTTTAAATGTTTTTCAAAAAATGTTCCTGGTTGGATTAAGGACATTTTGAATTTGTAAGTTATGTGGTAATTTTCTAGTAGACATTTAAGAGGGTAGTTTAGTGGATATTAGGCCCTGTGCTCAACCGCAGTCAAACCCCCTCAACATAATAGCAACCTAAAAATAATTTTTAGTGATATAGAGCTTCTCCATGAGAAACACTTATTTAAAATCAAAGAGAAATTGAGATTTAGTACTATAGTTTATTATGAAGCCTTAATAAAATTAAAATTCTATCACTTTGCCCTTTTCGCAATATTTGTTGAAAGTATGGAGTCGTATTACCTGCTGCTACCATTCCTTAGCCAAGGTGTAAATTTTCAAGGCAAACAAATTCTGTCAACATAGATGAATTTAGTTGGGAGTCAGTTCTTTAATAACACTGAAATGAGGGTTTTGTGGATGTGCAGGGGATGTATAAATGCAATAGCAGACTCGGTATGACCTTTTGTAGTAGCACAGGACTTCCCTATAATAAATACTTATTAAAAATTAAATAGAGGGGAAGAGATTTAATAGAGTATGATCGATAGCAATAAAATACACTAGTTCTTTTTTTCTTTTTTCTTCTATCCATTTTCTTAGTTATAGTTAGAATTTCTAAGCACATTGATGATTAGTTATGTACAGCAACCTTTTTGAGATTTGAACAAAGGTATCTATTGCCAAGGGGATGTAGGTTTTCTCATTGTGTCTGAAAGTGTGAAGGGTTATGCAGCTGGGAGAAATAAGAACGGCATTCCCTTAGGCGTGCCATGCTCATGCTCTTTGAGGATTCTGCACATCTCTTAGTCATTCCTTTGTCAGGTAGTCATAAGGGAGTGTAGGAGGTCCGTTTAGCTTTTCCACATTGCTGCCTTCATCTGTTTGATCACAGCAAGCTGTTAGGCTAGACTTTATTAATGAAGCAGAGAGGGAATGCTCAGAGGCTATCTTGGATACCAAAAAAAAAAAAAATGAGTAATTGGGAAGACGGTCTGCTTTAACATTTTGGTGCTTGTGCAGTAGGCAGGAAATGTGTCTCTCTTGGAATGGTTGTCCAAAATGTATGCACTAGCTAACTTTGAAGTGCCTAAGGCAGTGTAGTGGAATGGTTTAGTTTGGAACATTAATGTCATACTTGATTTTAGTTATGGCTTCTTGTTCTATTAATCCCACTATTATTATTAGACTAAGGTGCAATAATATCTGACAAAGAGTTAATATCCCTTAAATGATAACTGACTTTCTATGGGATCTGTAATGTCTTCTTCAAATACAACTAAGATTAAATTATAATTGTATACATATATGTGTGTGTTTGTGTGAGGGATATGTGTAATATATATTGAAATACAAGTAGAATCAATCTTAGGCCTAAATTATTTGTTTCACTTTTCAGTCAATTTTCTTTGTCTCTAGCATTTTACCATAAGTCCAAAGGATGGTATTAAAACAAGTTTTTAGTTTATCTCTATGGATATTTGTTAGTCATCTTATCATTTGTGTATATACCGATATTTGATGTAATTAAAAACAGATGTACTTTGGGAAATGTGGTAGATGATTGGAAATGAAATGTTGCCAACAGAGAAATAGAAAAATGGAGCAATTGGAATAATTCTAAAGAGAAAATTAGAGCTAACAAGTTGGTAGGAAGCTCCAGGGAAGATCTGTGGAAAGTACTTTCTCTAATTTAGTATGAAACATCTTTAGATTTTAAATTGCTAGATTATTTTTGGTTAAACTGAGTAATAATAAAAGGAGAGCTAAGAATGTCTCTCTGCATATATGTTAAACATATGTTGATTATGCCATATTACCCAAAGGCAATTTAAATAAATACTTTGAATATTTCTGTAAATACAGCATGGCATTTAGCAAATTTAAGGAAACAAGTGAATAACTTAGCTATTCCAACAATGTTTTGCCTCCGCATTCCTTGGCACAAACAGAGACCTCAATGAAGCATCCCTCATGGGAGTTGCCTGGGGACATCTTACTGAAAGAGTCCAGGTCTCAATTCTGCCTCCTCTTTTATTTTCTTTTTAAAATCATTATTATTGGAGTATAATTTACATATGATAGCATGCACCAAGACTTATCAGAAACACTAACAAATTTTGACAAACATGCTTAGTCACAACAATTAAGTACTGACCAGTTTCAGCACTCTAAATAAAGTCACACACATTCCTATCTTTGCAAATTTCACTCTACCCCGGTACATTAAAAAAATGTCAAACTGCTCTGTCACTGTGAATATTTGCATACAAGACACTTTGGACATGTGATTTTCATTTCTCTTGGATGAATGAAAAGCATAAAATTCCTGGGTCATACAAGTATATGTTTAACCTTATAATCAACACTAGAAGCATTTGCTGAAGGGATTGTACTATTTTATATTTCCACCAGCAGGTTTGTAGGATATTTTGCCTACTGGGAGTGGAATGGAGGGACTTTCACATGATAGGCATGCTTTCTATCCTGGAGCTGCACATACAGAACAGAGGTCTTTCCTTTTTCTATTGGTGAGACGAGGTCTCATGGTGTAGCCTGGAACTTCTAGTGTAGACCAACCTGACCTTGAACTCACAAAGATGCACCTGCTTCTGCTTCTCAAATGCTGGAATTAAAAACATGAGCCTCCACAACTAGCTCTCAATCAGGATCTTCTTAATTATAGACATCTTGGTGGATATGAAGTAATTATCTTATTCTTTTAAGTTGCATTTTCATTTTTGTTGGTAATCTTTTCAAGCGATTATTGAAAATTTGTTTTGAGACAAATATCTTCCTAAAATGTTATAAATATTATAAAAATTAGAGTATATTTGTAATTATAAGATATTTACACACTTTAATTATGCATTTTTGTCATGTGTGTATTAAAATATATGTTGTTTGTGTGTGATCCAAGGATACACAAATTATTTGCCTAGTCTGTGAATAATATTTTCTTTTTCCTAATTGTATATTTGAATTAGGAGAATTTAAAAATTTTGATGATGAGCTATTGTTGTAAGGAGACCGCTTCTTTATTTCCCAGCTGCTCAGTCATGAAATAATCACACAAAACCATATTATTTGCAATACTGTTTGACCAATAGCTTAAGCATATTTCTGGCTAACTCATATCTTAAATTAACACATCTCCATTTATCTGTATATTGCCATGAGGCTGTGGCTTACTGGGTAAAGTTCCAGCGTCTGTCTCCAGCAGTGGCTACATGGCCTTTCTCTGACTCAACTTTCTTTCTTCCAGAATTCAGTTTAGTTTTCCCCACCTACCTCTCTCTATTCTGCCCTGCGCAGGCCTAAGACAGTTTCTTTATTAATTAATGATGTTCACAGCCTACAGAGGGGAATTATACATCATCCCATTTTTTAATTTTTAAAAATTTATCATTGCTTTTTGCATTGTGTACTAGAATTCTTTATACTTATTCTATATACTTAATGCTTTTGAATCACTCAGAATTGTTTTTCTGCACAGTATGAAATAAAGGCCCTAATTAGCTCCAAATATTTTTATTATTGCAAAATAATACCTGACATCAAATAAGTACATTGTGTCCATTCTGCCCATCCCTAAGCTCAGAAAACCATCATGCAGTATTCCATCATTTTAGATTTATCCATTCTGAATATTTCATAGAGCTAGAATCATATATTCCAGTTTTAAATTATCTTTACCAGTATCTTTAAAATTTTTTAATATGGTCATCCTAATTAAACATGTTGCATTTATTTGTTATATTTTCGCTTTTCATTTTTATAATGTTGAATAATAACCTGCATAGGACCAAACTAGGCTCTGTGAATGTGGGTGACAGTTGTGTGGCTTGGGCAGTCTGTGAGGCCACTGACAGTGGGACCAGGATTTATCTCTAGTGAATGAACTGACTTTTTGGAGCCCATACCCTTTGGAAGGATAACTTGCTCAGCCTAGATGCAGGGGGGAGTGGCTTGGTCCTTCCTCAAGTGATGTGACAGACTTTGTTGACTCCCTGTGTGAGACCTTACCTTCTCTGAGGAGTAGGGGGGAGTGGAAGGAAAGGTGGGGGGAATGGGAGGAAGGGAGGGAGTGGTGACTGGGATTGGTAGGTTAAATGAGAAAAGATAGTTTTTAAAAAATAGAATAAATAAGCAAAGGCCTTGAATAGATATTTCTACAAAAAGGATGTACTGATAGTTATGCAACACATGAAAAGATGCAGAGTACATCAACTCTATGCAGGCTCTCTGGTTGTCAGTTCAGACTCTATGAGTTCCATCGAGCCCAGATTAGTTGTTTCTGTGGGTTTTCTTGTGATGCCCATGACCCCTCAGGCTGCTACAATTCTTCCTCCCTTACTTCAGCAGGATTGCCAGTTTGGCCTAATGTTTGGGTGTGGGTTTTTGCATCTGTTTCCATCAGTTACTGGATGAAGGCTCTCTGATGACAATTGGACTAGGCACTTAGCTGATCACAGGAGATGGCCAGCTCAGGCCATGTATCCATTATTCCAAGGAGTTTTAGCTGGGGTCATTCTTATAGATTCCTGGGAGTTTCCCTTGGACCAGGTTTCTATCTGACCCCGAAATGTCACCCCTTTCCAGTCGTGTCTTTCAGTACTGTCCTCCTCCATCCACCCCACACACTTGATCCCTCATATTCCCATCCCTATTTGTTCCCAGTCTACCCAGAAGATCTATTTCCCCTTCTCAGGGAGATGCATGTGCCCCCCCCCCCCACCTCGCACCTTGAGCTTCCTTTGTTACCTGGCCTCTCTAGGTCTGTGAATTGTAGCATGGTTATCCTTTACTTTACAGCTAATATCCACTTTTGAGTGTGTACATACTATGTTTGTCTTCCTGGGTCTGGGTAATCTCAATCAGGATGATTTTTTTTTTCTGGTTCCATTCATTTGCCTTCAAATTTCCTGTCATTTTTAAAAACAACTTAGTAATACTCCATTGTCTACATGGACCACTTTTTCTTTATCCATTCTTTGGTTGAGGGATATCTAGGTTGTTTCCAGGTTCTGGCTATTACGAATAATGCTGCTATGAACATATTTGAGTAAGTGTCCTTGTGGTATGATTGAGCATCCTTTGGGTATATGCTCAAGAGTTGTATATACCCAAGCTGGGTCTTATGGTAAGTTGACTTCAAGTTTTTTGAGAAACTGCCACACTGACATCCAAAGTGTCTGTACAAATTTGCACTCCCACTAGAAACAGGAGTGTTTGTTGCTTCGCATCTTTTCCATCATAAACTGTCATTAGTGTTTTTGATCTTAGCCATTCTGACAGGTTTAAAATGGAATTTCAGAGTCATTTTAATTTGCATTTATTTCCCTGATGTTGAACATCTCCTTAAGTGTTTCTCAGCCATTTGAGGTTCTTCTGTTGAGAATTCTCTCTTTAGCTCTGTACCCCATTTTTAAATGGGTTGTTTGGTCTTTGGGTCCCTTTGCAATTCCATGAAATTTGAAGACTGACTTTCATGCAGTTTGAAGACTGACTTTACAATTTCTGAAAAAAAAAACTGTTGAAATTTTAACAGTAATTTCATTAAATATATAGGTTGCTTTGAATATTGTAATTCTTTAAAAAGCTAAATTGTTCAATCTAGGAACATATAATGTCTTTCTATTTACATGGGTCTTTTGAAATTATTATTTCTTGATGTTTGGTAGTTTCATCTCTTAGATTAAATTTTATCCCTGAATAACTTGTTTGGATTATACTGTAAGTGTAATTTTTAATTTTATCTTATGTATATGGGTGTTTTGTCTGCATCTATGTATGTATACTCCATAAATGCCTCCTGCCTGTGGGGCCCAGAAGATGATGACTGATCCCCTGGAACTAGAGTTACAGATGGTTGGGAGCTACCATGTGGATGCTGGTACTTGAAATTGGGTCCTTTCAAGAACACCTAGTATTCATAACCAATGAGTCATATTTCCAGCCCCTAGAATTGTTTCATTGTATTTGTGTATAAAAAATTCTGCCATGGTCTTATACAATCAATTATGCCAAATATTTTCATTGCTTACTAATAGATTCTAATTATTTGTGCCAAATGTTTTCTTTGGCTTATTAACAGATTTCAATCAATTCTGTCAAATATGTTCATTGTTTATGAGGTTGTATGATATTTTTCTTTCTGATTATCATGTCATCTGCAAAATTAATAGTTTACTTATGTCTCTTTATAAAATTATTTTATTCTGAATTCTTGTGTATTTGGGTTTACCTTTGTGGTTTTGACAGTTGGATTATAAGGGATCTCTGTGGATTTATTTGAGGTTATTCTGCATGGAAATTTTTGATGTGCATAGTAATATCTTTCACCATATTAGAAAAGCCTTCTGATACTATTTATTTAAATGTTCTTTGAGTCATTCTCTTTGTCCTTTTGTTGCAGACTACCATAAAGCAAATGCTGGTATGTTTAATGGGTTCATTTAAGATAACTCAGGCTCTGCTTAATTTTCTTTAATTTTCCTGTTTATCTTCCAAACAAGATAATTTTAATTGTCTTAGCTTTAAATTTTGTGGTAGTTACTTTTGATAACTTGAATTTATTGACTCCCTAGATTGAAATTTTCATTTCAATATTGATATTTTTAGCTATCAACTTTCTGTTTTGATTCAAGGCCAGTAGGGTCTACATAGTGATTTCCCAAATAGACAAGTCTACATAGAGAGACCCTGTTTCATAAAACAAACTTTTGACTTTGTTCCGTGTAATTTTGTTGATATTCATTTCCTCTTATATTGATTTTATGGTTACAAATTTCCTACAGAATTTTCTTTATTTCCTTGAGCAAAATTAAGACAGATATTTTAAAGTTTTGTCCAATAAAGCCAATGTCTCAATGTTTTCAAGAATGAAACTTCCAGATTTGGTCATAGTTCCATTTTTCTTTGCATGTAATAAATAGATGTTCTAATATTTAACGGGAAATGTTTACCCTGCACTAATATCACTGTTATTGAGTACTGCAGCTAGTCATTTATATAGTCTTTCCAATATATTTTCAATATATTTCAAGATCATTTCCCTTTCTATGTCTTCTATTGAAATTAGTGCTCATTTGCTGATAGTTAACTTTTATTTTTCTTATGCAATGTTGACACTCAAAACTATTGCCTTATGTATGCTAATCAAGCATTGTAACAACTTATAGCTTCTGTTAGAATAGTGTTTTAATATACAGTTCCTTGAAGGACTATAATGACAGAAGAATAATCAATGGTCAAAAAGAAGAAATAGCTCTTCTTTTTATATTGATTTTGCTTTTTGGTACTTCTTTGTTGACAGAGGTTTCTGTCACACCCAGGTCTACAGCTGTTCAGTCCCAAAGAAAGCACACAGAGGTCTACATTAATTATGAACTTGTTGGCCTATTATCTCAGGCTTCTTATTAACTCTCATATTAGCCCATTATACTTGTCTATGTTAGCCACATGGTTTGGTACCTTTATCAGTGAGGCATTCTCATCTTGCTTCCTTTGCCTCTACCTTAAGACTGCAGACTGATTCTTTCCTTTTCCCAGAATTCTCCTGTTCTCGTTGACCTACTTCCTGTCTGGTTGCCCTGCCTATACTTCCTGCCTGTCTACTGACCAATCAGCATATTATTAAAATACAAATACCACGTCTTTACAGGATATTTCACAGCACTCCCCTCCTTTGTTTTCAAAACAAAAGCTTAAAATCTAATCTCCCTTGTTTAGCTTTCTTTCTGACTATTATCCATAACAACTTGTAATCGACACTCTAAACAAAGAAAAACATCCATAATCCATTTTTTGGGAATGTGGACGTCATTTTCCAGAATACTTCCTGCTGATTGGGGTTGCTGAAAATCTTCTTGGGACCTAAAGAAAATTGAGAATTATGATCAAGTTCTGACTGGAGTATTCTGTGAGACTTGGTCATCTCAGCCAGCAGTCTTGAAACTGTTCTGGATGTAGAACTTAGACATCTGGGCTATCTGCTCCTATTGGAGATTTTTCAGAGGTCTTTTTTGATCAAACCTGATTTTTTCTTAATCCAGAATGAACCACAGCCTCTCATTTACTTTGGAAACAAAAGCAAAACCTCTTCTCCAAATTAACACATCTTTTTTTTAAAAGATTTATTTATTTATTATGTATACAACATTCTACCTCCATGTATCCCTCAGGCCAGAAGAGGGCACCAGATCTCATTACAGATGGTTGTGAGCCACCATGTGGTTGCTGGGAATTGAACTTAGGACCTCTGGAAGAGCAGCCAGTGCTCTTAACCACTGAGCCATCTCTCCAGCCCCTTAACATATCTTTTCACTTAAATTTTGAAGTGAAGGCATTTACAAAATATATATGTTAAATTAATTCAGCAACATTTATAATCAAATGTCCTTTAGCAGCTGTTGCTCCTTCTTCAGCATTCAAACAATTCACAGACAACACAATAACATACAGTATCCAGACTCTCTCTGTATTTTCCATCTTTACATGGCTTTTTTCTTAAACTCTATTTTTTCTTTTTCTTTTTAACTTTTTGTTTTTTAAGACAGGATTTCAGTGTATCTTTGGTTATCCTGGCACTCACTCTGTAGATCAGGTTGTCCTTGAACTCACAGAGATCTGCTTGCCTCTGCCTCCTAAGTGTTGGTATTAAAGGCATTTGCCACCACTGCCCAGCTACTCTCTCTTTTATTTTAAGGACTTTATCCTTTTACTTTTCTCTTCCAAGCCTACATATATTTTAAAACACTGTAAATCATTTAGAGATTTTCTTCATCTGAATCTATCTTTACTGTATATCTCTCTTTTCTTGACCACATGAGTCTTTAATTGGCTAAGCAATATGGGTAGGATTAAAGCCATGGCTTTGATGGCTGGATCCATCCCATTCCTTAGCTTTCTGTGAGTCTAGCCTCATGGCAGAGGTACTGGCTGGAGCCATGTTTATTGCCACAACTCTATGGCGTTTCAAGGTCCCTGCTACCACTAAGAAGCATGCTGATGCTATTCATAAACACCATCTAAGTGTTTTCTGACAGGTCCTTTTAAAACAGCTGCAAGGTTTTTGCAGCTAAAACGGCGTCAGGAAGTCTCTCTTGTTATTTTTGTATTTATCTTATAAATTCACATAATTTTGAGTCATTTATACACAGCTCTTGTTTTTCGGCTTGTTTATTCTTTAAGTTTTCCAGCAGTATCCTGTATATTTTGGTGCAGTAGTTCTATTATTTATTATTTTTACAACTTATTCAGGAATTTTTATATGCACAATTTTGGAGTGATTGGTTTTGAAATATCTCTTGAAACCTCATGCTTTGAAATCTTGCTCCTCAATGCACCAGTATTCAGAGATGAGCTCCCAAGAGATTATTGAACTCATAAGGGCTCTAATTTAATAAGTAAGTAGATCAGTCCTAGTTTTGAGTTCAAAGTTGAATGAATTTAATAGCTCTAATGGAAATGTGACCTATACGGAGGAAGTTGATTACTGATGGCTTCACTTTAAAGGGTGATGTCCTTCATTTTGTTCTCATTGTCTGCCTATCCCAACATACATCTTGCTTTCTGTCTGGCCACCTTAAGGGTACTTCTATACCACATGTACCACACCCTCTACTGTAATTTCTGTCCTGCTTTAAACTCAGCAATTGAATCAGCCAGTCAGGCTAGATAGAAGCCTGTGAAACTGCAGACCCAATTAATCTTGCCTTTTTCATATTCACTTATTTTATTCTTGTTATTTTAGAATATCATATGTGTGTATAGTGTATTTTGATACTATTCACCCTTCACTATTCTCTGTATCTCCTCCAAGATTTATCCTTCATTCACCAGCAAGCAGTTGGCAATATCTGAAGATATTCTTTACTGTTAAAACTGTCTAGCGATTCAGGCTAGTGATGCTGCTAAGCATCCTACAATGCCCAGCATGGCTACTCAGTCAGTTTCTATGGCAACGAATCAACCAGCCTGCAATACTGCTTCTGTAACTAAATACTGTGTTAGGTGTTGGCTTTAAAAACATGTAACATTTTGTAAAGCTTTTATATGCATATATTGAATGGTGAGCATATACCTTCTCATATACCACTATTAATTTCTTTCGTTTCTTGATTTCACAAATGCAGACTCTATTCTTTTAATAAACCTGGACTAGCAAGCACTTTTCTTTGACAATTGTCTAATGTTGAGAACCAGAAGAACTTTGTGAAAAACATTACACATATTTTAGTAAAGATAATTTTTCTCATGTTTGAATAATTTACTAATTTTAAAGTAGTCTATATTGAAGGATGAAGTTTTAGAAATGTCAGGCTCTGTATAAGACAGTGACCATGTGTTTCTCTGTGGTTCTGGAGTTCATAGGTTAAAAGGCGAGCTAGCTTGTCAAATGATAATGTTTAAGCTGAAATTTGATTGACTCATTTACTTAACCTTATATGGTCCCTCAGCTAAGAGCACTGCCTATTCTTCCATAGGTCCAGGTTTAATTCCCAGCACTCACATGATGCTTCACAACCATCATGATCTCTAGTTCCAGAGGATATGATGACTAACTTTTGTGGTCAAAAGCACAGGGGATATACAAATATACATGCAAAGCAAAACATTCATATTCATAAAAATAAAATAAAAATAATTTTAAAAGATAATCATTTCTAAAATGTTTAAAATAAGGATTGATAATGTGCTTGGATAGGAGGTATAATAGCAAAGAGGAAATGAGTCTTTATTTTCAACTTAAATAATTTGAAACCTTCCATGGGAAGTTTAAACTGATGGTAAGTTTGAAAATCCTTGCCTTATGAAAATATTGATCAGAAAGATGTCCACATTAGTTTTCCCCTCTTTGAGTGATGCTAAAATTTCGGATTGAAATTCCAGTTTACAACATCTGTCAGAATGTTACGGATGCTGAGTATTAGTTACTTTTCTCATTTCTGTGACATGATACTGGTAAGAGCTACTTGAAAGAAGGAAGAGTTAATTTGGGCTTTCAGTTACAGACATTTTAGTCCATTGTAGTGAGTAGGGCAGAACAGAACAGTTCATGCCCAGTTCCCAGAAGCAGTGTCAGAGTGTCCCTTTCCCAATTAGTTCTTCCAGGTCCTGATTAGGTCATGGTGGCATTCAGAGGCTGCTCTCAATCTTTGGTCAATTCTCTCAGAAAGCAGCCTCACAGAACCATCTAGATGCTAGAAGTGTTCTTGAGTAATTAATCTTCCAGGTGCTTCTCAATCTTGTCAAGCTGGCAGTATAAATTAACCATCACATTATCTAGCTTAAGATTATTCTATGAGACAGAAATGAAATAACAGTATTTGTGCATATATGAATGATATATAGTATATCCATATATTATATGTGGAATGTATATGCACACACATAATTATATGTTGCAGTGTGTGGTAATGGGGATCAAACCTGGGGTCTTGTGCTTACTGGGTCAGGCTCTACACTCAGCTATAGCCTCTAGACCTTTAGAAAATATTAGGATATGGTTTCACTAAAGGTGCTCAGGTTGGCCTGATACTTAGTGTAGTCCAGGCTAGCTGCTAATGCATGATCTTCTTGCCTAAACTTCCAAAGTAACTGAAATTTAATTAATTAGTTTTTTATCTGTGTATGTGTATATACATGTATTGATAAATACATAAATATAACCTTCCCAGTTTGTATGTTACTTCTTTGTATATTACGGGGACTGAACCAATCCGTAGCATAAAACATTCACTTCTTATATAAGATATGTCTTTAACATAGTCCAGTGGAAGAGCAAGTGCAAATAGATTTGAGTATGATATATTTTATAATAAATTTTATAAATCCATGTAAGTTATTATTTAGGGACTGATTTTAGAATTGGACAAAAATATGTTCAAGAATTTCTTATCAAGGGGTATTTTCAGTATTTACTGTGACCTCTTTATGTTGAGGAATGCTTCCAAGACGTGAGTAATATCAGAAACTACCCTTGGAAAAACAGTTAAAAAGTAGACTGGCCCCGTGAAGGGATATAGCGGTACGGAAATTTGAGAGAGGGGCTGAATTGCTGAAACAAATCTGAAAGCAGGATTGTGCATGATTTCTGAGACGAAACTGGCTAGCAAATCTACATTTTTGGTAACATGGAAAAATTGTCCTTACTCCTTTGTTGAATATGTTATCATAATTGGGCTTGGAAATGTTGCAATGCTTTTCAAATGTACGCAGTGCTATTAGCACCAGCTGTTCCATTTTCCTTCCTTTGGCTGCTTCGTTTTCCATGTGTATTCATTTCTGAGGGCTATTCCAACAGTACAAGCTCAAAGTGTCTGAAAATAGTAGACTTTAGTGTCACACAGTTCTGAAGCTTAGAAGTCTGAAGTCGATGCATTGGCCAAACTAATTTTTTTAAAGCTGATTTCTCCTTTTCCTTGCTCCTCATAGTTGTCAACATTCCTTACACTATGGTTTCCAGTTTGTGACTCTGTCATCTTGGTAGCATTCTCCATCTTTGTGTTGCTGATCAAATTCCTTCATTCTTTTAAGGATATTTTTTACTGGGTTAAGGCCAAGTATGAACTCATATGTGCTAATGACATCTTTAAGATCACTTTCTGGGATAGTAAAGAGTGCATGCATTGGAGGACACTATCCAATTGAATACCCAGTGCATAAGAGACTTTTGTTCTCCTTTCCTTCCTCATTTTGTTTGTTTACTTGACAGTTGTGAGAGCATTGATTCACAGCTTTATCCAATTTTGTATCTTTTAAACATTATTTTACTTTCATTTGATGTGTGTTTTTGCTACATGGAGGGATATACACTATACGTGTGCCTAGTGCATACAGAGGCCAGAAGAAAATGAGAGATCCACTGGAAGGAGAGTTACAGAAAGCTGTAAACCTCCATATTGGCGTGGGGATCTGAACTCAGGTCCTTTGTAAGAATAGCAAGTGTGTGATCTTAACCACCGAGGCATCTCTCCAGCTTCCCATATCTGGTGTTGTCTTGGGACTGGGACCCATTAACATGCCATAACTAAGCTTGATCTCACTCTGTAGCCTAGAAAAAAATTTGAGCTCTTGATCTTCCTTATTCAACATCCTAAGCAGCTAGGATCATAAGCTACACCTCCAAGCCTGCACCCCTAAGCCTGACAAGAATTTCTCAGCTGTCTTTTTTTTTTAAAAAAAATTAAAACATTTTTACACTTTAATATGTTTGACCCAATGCACCAAGTAAAAAAGTACTATTCTTAATGTTCAGAGAGACTGTACAAGGATAAAAGTAGAATTTTTTAAAATGTTGCAATTCAAGGAAGCATATATATCAGTGTGACTTAGTATAATAAGAATGGTTGAAAACATAAATAAATAATTGAGCAGGACATTGGCAAGGTTGTCCTCAAACTTTTACATTGCAATGCATGTGTTTGTGTATGTGTGGGGGGAGTTATAAATAAAAATTTAAAAATCAAATGAGATGTTTTATTCCATTTAACGAATTAAAAATAATTATACTTGTGATATTATAATGCAGCTCCCTCACCAATATATAATAGGACCGTGGGTTATTTATTCTAGAATATTGTTGTTTTTTTTCTGACGAAATTCTGTTTGGGACTGAAGGAACAGCTAAAGCTAAAGATCTCTTAGCATTTCATCAGAAAATTTGAGTATGAACCATAAAAGAAGCAAAATAAACTTGTCTGCTTATTGTGTGACAAAATAAAATGGCACGTTTGGTTCTTGTCTTTCATCATGGTGTTCTTTAGATGGAGGAAATTAACTATATAATTTGTCTGGAAGATGGCTTGTGCTTTGGATTGCTTTTCTTTTTGCCCCCCTCCATTCATTTTTGATTAGGTTATATGTTCCTGTGCTTCAGAATTTTAAAGTTATCTCACGACTGTAGCTCTGTAATAGAGTTTGAAGTCAGGGATGGTAATGCCTCCATACGTTCCCAAGCCAGCTGGACTGGGACTGATGGAGCTTGTGATCAAACCGGACTCTCTGAATGTTGCTGACAATGAGGGCTGACTGAGAAACCAAGGACAATGGCACTGGGTTTTGATTCTACTGCGTGTAATGACTTTGTGGGAGTCTAGTCTGTTTGGATGCACACGTTCCTAGACCTGGATGGAGCAGGGAGGACCTTGGACTTCCCACAGGGCAGGGAACCCTGACTGCTCTTTGGACTGGAGAGGGAGGGGGAGAGGAGTGTGGGGAGGGGGAGAGAAAAGGGAGAAGGTGGAAATTGTTTTTTTAAATTTTTTATTGAGGAAAAGAAAAAAAGTTTCTGCCTCCTCCCAGCCTCCCATTTCCCTCCCCCTCCTCCCACCCTTCTCCCCCTCACCCCACTCCTCTCCCCCTCCCTCTCCAGTCCAAAGAGCAGTCAGGGTTCCCTGCCCTGTGGGAAGTCCAAGGTCCTCCCTGCTCCATCCAGGTCTAGGAACGTGTGCATCCAAACAGACTAGACTCCCACAAAGTCATTACACGCAGTAGAATCAAAACCCAGTGCCATTGTCCTTGGTTTCTCAGTCAGCCCTCATTGTCAGCAACATTCAGAGAGTCCGGTTTGATCACAAGCTCCATCAGTCCCAGTCCAGCTGGCTTGGGAACGTATGGAGGCATTACCATCCCTGACTTCAAACTCTATTACAGAGCTACAGTCGTGAGATAACTTTAAAATTCTGAAGCACAGGAACATATAACCTAATCAAAAATGAATGGAGGGGGGCAAAAAGAAAAGCAATCCAAAGCACAAGCCATCTTCCAGACAAATTATATAGTTAATTTCCTCCATCTAAAGAACACCATGATGAAAGACAAGAACCAAACGTGCCATTTTATTTTGTCACACAATAAGCAGACAAGTTTATTTTGCTTCTTTTATGGTTCATACTCAAATTTTCTGATGAAATGCTAAGAGATCTTTAGCTTTAGCTGTTCCTTCAGTCCCAAACAGAATTTCGTCAGAAAAAAAACAACAATATTCTAGAATAAATAACCCACGGTCCTATTATATATTGGTGAGGGAGCTGCATTATAATATCACAAGTATAATTATTTTTAATTCGTTAAATGGAATAAAACATCTCATTTGATTTTTAAATTTTTATTTATAACTCCCCCCACACATACACAAACACATGCATTGCAATGTAAAAGTTTGAGGACAACCTTGCCAATGTCCTGCTCAATTATTTATTTATGTTTTCAACCATTCTTATTATACTAAGTCACACTGATATATATGCTTCCTTGAATTGCAACATTTTAAAAAATTCTACTTTTATCCTTGTACAGTCTCTCTGAACATTAAGAATAGTACTTTTTTACTTGGTGCATTGGGTCAAACATATTAAAGTGTAAAAATGTTTTAATTTTTTTTAAAAAAAAAAGACAGCTGAGAAATTCTTGTCAGGCTTAGGGGTGCAGGCTTGGAGGTGTAGCTTATGATCCTAGCTGCTTAGGATGTTGAATAAGGAAGATCAAGAGCT
>NW_026068105.1:1927145-2026398 GCF_014885135.2 Alexandromys fortis
TAAGATGATATCTCAAAGTTGTTTTGATTTGCATTTCCCTGATTGCTAATGAGGTTGAGCATGACCTTAGGTGTCTTTTGGCCATTTGAACTTCTTCTTTTGAGAATTCTCTGTTCAGTTCAGTGCCCCATTTTTTAATTGGGTTAATTAGCATTTTAAAGTCTAGTTTCTTGAGTTCTCTATATATTTTGGAGATCAGACCTTTGTCTGTTGCGGGGTTGGTGAAGATCTTCTCCCAGTCAGTAGGTTGCCTTTTTGTCTTAGTGACAGTGTCCTTTGCTTTACAGAAGCTTCTCAGTTTTAGTAGGTCCCATTTATTCAATGTTGCCCTTAATGTTTGTGTTGCTGGGGTTATACATAGGACGTGATCTCCTGTGCCCATCTGTTGTTGGGGAGGGGGAGGGAAATGGGAAAAGGTGGAAATTTTTAATAAAAAAAAAGAAAAATCAGCAAAGATAAAAAAGTTATCTGTAGTAATAAGCTGCTGCGGGGCTGCGGTTCGGCGGCCCCGGCTCCCATGTGGCTAGCTTATGCCTGAAATAATTACATGGAAACTGTATTCTTTTAAACACTGCTTAGCCCATTAGCATTAGCCTCTTACTGGCTAGCTCTCACATCTTGCTTTAACCCATTTCTAATAATGTGGGTAGCCCCACAAGGTGTGGCTTACCAGGAAAGATCTTTACCTGCGTCTGTCTGGAGTGGGAGAATCATGGCAACTGCCTGACTCGGCTTCTTTCTCCCAGCATTCTGTTCTGTCTACTCTGCCTACCTAATTTTTTGTCCTATCAGGCCAAGCAGTTTTCTTTATTAGTTAACCAATGAAAGCAACAAATAAGATACAAGACCCACCTCCATCAGTTATCTCACACATACACACACATATACACACACATTGAAAGCTTCTCACCCTTTGCACCCCTTCACAGTTACCCTTGCCAGGCATAGCCCGTGTTAATATTTCTTGTTTTTAACTTCATAAAAATTCCATATGTATTCAAGCATGGGTACCTGCAAACGTATTCATGCATTCCTTGTTTCCTTGTTTTTTTTTTTTACATATATCTCTCTACTTGTTTTACAGTGTTTTGTATTACATTGGACAAATTTATGATCTCATAATATTTGATCATACAGTCATACAGATGCATCACAGTTTATCTAATGAGTTCACTATTGTGAGATATTAGGCTTGTTTCCTGTCACTTATGATTGCATTTATGTAATGAATATTTTTGTAAGACGCTGTATTAGATATGTGTATCTTTAGATTGAATTTCTGGAAATGGAATTGTTGATTTGGATGGTAGTTACCTTCATCATTTTGATGAATACTACCAAAATGCCCTTTTCAAGGTAGGGTTTTTATATGTGCACTGTATGTGTTTTTTTCAATTGTCAGCAACACAATGAGTGAGGAAATACTACATCTTCACAAATATGATAAATTAAAAGCATCCCATTTTGGTTTTACTTTGAATTCATTTGTTGTGTAATAGTAAGCATTTTTCATATATGGAAAATGTGTGCTTATAAAATATGATGTGTATATATATATATATATTATTACAATTTAAATAAATGCTATAATGGCTAAGATGCTTCTGAATTGATGAGCACAGTGTCTTCAATTTCATGTTCTTTAGCGCAAATAAGCAGGATGTTTCCAGAGAGCACATTTAGATCAAACTCAAGCTAAGAGTGCTTTATATATTCTATGGTTTAATCAACTTCTCATTGTACAGTTTACATATCATAATTGACATACAAATTAATCAGAATTCCCTGTAAATTTCTGTTAAATATTTGTTTGCAGAGGATGGAATATCAGTACATTTTAAGTGATCTGAACTACTCAAGAGATTTATCTCAAGCTTTTGCTATTTATTACATATCATACTTATAAATTTATTTTATTTTCCACAAAAAATAGAATTTCCCTTATTTAGAAATTTACCAATGGCTAGAATTTGCATATCATTGTTTAAAATTGTGACGTGTTTTGCAATTTTTTCCCTCAATATCTAAGACACATTCCAGAAAGGTTAGGAGTTCAATGTATATTTACTAATTCATAAATGACTCTAGACTTTCTTACATCAAACAATAAATCATTTTTCTAGCCTTGTCTATGGCATTGCAGATAACTTCCATTATAGCACTTATCAGCGTCAGTAACATTTCTTCACTCCTTGTGTCTTTTCACTATATTATGAAGGCATATAGGATATAACTATGTTCATCTTTAGCACTGGATAAGTGAATGAACTTGGATATAACATTCCCATAATACCAACATTAAAGTGGTGAAACCATGTGGTCTCTAAATGTGAGGGCAGCCTTGGCTTCATACTGATTTTGAAGCCAACCTGGGTTATGTAACAAAAGTTTGTCAGAACCGGAACATCCCCCGAAAATAAACAAGGCCTGTCAATCACAGAGGGCAACATGCTACATTATTATATTTACATAACATTTCATATGATAAAATTTTAGAAAGGAAGAAGAGATTAGTGGATTCTGTAGCTGAGGACAGTTTCAAGATGCATGCTTATAGTATAGGAATCATTAGGATTAAACTGTAGTGGTTGTCAATAAAACTGGTATAATGTATGTAATAATTAACACTAATATCCTAGTCATGAGTAGATTCAATCATTTGGTGAGATGTTACTCCTGAAAGGAAATGGACAACTTGTATTAGGGAGGTCTCTCTATATTATTCTTCATAGCTACCTATAAATCCAAAATCTTGGTATTAAAGACAGCACACCATTTGAAAGGTTATTCAGTCTGCCCTATAAATTTGAGTTGATTCTCAACAGTGAGCATTTTGTAAACTCAAACTCAGTATGTAACCAAGGCTGGCCTCACACTTATTATTCACTTGCTTTTACTTCCTTATTGTTGGGATTATAACAGTGTGCCACTGTGTTCCCCTACTTTTCTGTTTTCCCCCTTTTTCACTCTAAAATTACTGCATCACATTCCACATTCTATATGTATTAGCTTGTTAACTTACATGTTGAAGGAAATCTGTACGGATTCCAATTTGGAACTCTTTCAAATGCAAGTGCTATAAATATTATTGCACATATTTCTGTGTGAACATGTTTTCTGTCTTTAGTATAAATGAGTACAGCTGCAAGTGCTCTGTCATTTTGTAGTTACATATAGAAGCCACAATCTTGTAATCCTGAAATCTCACTATTATCGACATCTGTTGCTGTCATGACTGTTTTGTATTTTAACTCTCCTTTTGGGTACATAGTGATATCTCAGTGTGCTTTTAACCTGCTGTTCCCTGGTAGCTAATGATGTTGAGTACCTTTTATGTGTCTGTTAGCTACCTGTCCTTCCAGTTCTGTGAAAGAGCTCATCAGGGTTTTCCCAACATTTTCTAGTTGGACTGTCTGTTTTTTTTTGTTTTTGTACTGTTTGTTGAGAGCTCTTTGTATATCTTAGATACCAATACTCTGTTGACTATGTGATTTGCAGATATTCTTCCTGAGTCTATAGTCTGAGAGTTTTTTTTTCTTCAAGCAAAACTTTAATAGAAAGATTGTAAATACGGCTAATGTAGCAAAGTTTAAGTCAAAACTATTTCCTTTCATTGATTTTGCTTGTGTTGTAAGCTAAAACTCTCTACCTGACTACAGATAGTGAAGATTTTCTCCTATACTTATTTTTCTACATTTGCAATCATATGATTTAAGTCGGTGGCTCATTCTGAATTAATTTTTTTCATAGAGTCTTTTGTTTTAGAATTTGGAGGAAAAAATTTTAGAATTTGGAGCTACATTGTTATCTTTTTAAATTGTAGAGGTCCTCTTGTGCTGTGTATCTATGTTCCCCCATGTTTTAGCCGTTCATTATGTTAATTTTTGAATTGAACATGCTGTAATCAGGTATGAGTCCAACAGAAATGGCATCTTACAGATCCTCACAACTGTATCCTCCTATAAATTCCCCCATCAACTTGTTTGTAGCATCCCGGAGTTTAATTAGAAATTTACAGCAACCAGAAAAATACTTGAGAATTTAAAAAAAAATAACCCTTGAATCTCACTAACAGGAATTTGTACCATTGTATGTACCCTTCTTTAATTCTCTACACCATGACTTAGAAAGGCATTGAAGGGAACCATCTACTTGCCCCTACATTCGTCTGTTTAGTATAGTTTCCTAGAACAGGAGATAATAGAAGTGACCTTATTCTTTTTTTATTGTTCTTATTGAGCTATATATTTTTCTCCACTCCATTCCCGTCCTCTCCCACCCTTTCTACCCTCTCCCATGGTCCACAGACCTTGTTCTTAAAAAAAAGTGTTTGCTTCACTTTGACCAGTATAAACACCTCGTAAAAGGTCAGCATCTAGGGCTTGTTTTTAAGAACTCACAACTGTCTCAAAGAGAAGGTTGGTGCCTAGGTGCATTTATGACAAATATTTAAAACTAATACACTATCAGCTGTTCTTGGGGCTAAGGATACCAGCTGGAAAAAAACAATTTTAAAAACTTGATATGAAAGCCTAAAAAATAACGTAGTTGGAGGAATCAGGGCAAAGTTTTTTGGAGGAGACTTGAGAAGGCTTCAAACTTTCAAGTCTGTGCGACTGAAAATGAGGCCTAACATAGAATAGGAGAATTCCGGTGTGAGTGGTGGAAGATAGGACTTTGTTTTAGGCATCATAAGAAATATGTCTCAAATGGTTAATAGCCCCTGGCTGACACAATCGTGACAGATTTTAGTGAGCACTCACAACATAGACTGGAGAATAGAAACGCAATTCAGAAAAGTACCAAACAAGCAGTAATGAATTCAAGCATTGTTAAGAAACCCTGGAGATGGTTGGAAATATTATTTATTTCATTGTAATATGAAGAATGTCATTTTTTCTTTTCTGCTACCTGGTAGGTAAGCACTACATGCCTGAGCTACATTCCTAGCTCAAAATGTTCTGTTTTCATAAAAAAAAGAACCACACAAAGAGAAAAAATATAAAAATCCACAATCTTCTCACAAAGTGGTACAAATATATTTACTAAGAAATGTCATTTTATCAACACAAAGAGAGCTATATATAAGTAATTCAGAGAAACTTTAATGATGACCTCATACTCAAAAGAAAGATACAAGTATCCATTTAAGGGCCACTTTTAATAATTTTGGACATATACCCAAGAGTAAAATTTCAGGATTATAGGATAATTCCACTGTTATGATTTAAAGGATCTGCCTGCTGTTTCAAAGCTCTACCATTTTTGTATTCTAACCAACAATGGATAAGAGTTTCCGATTTCTCTGTATTCTCAATAACCCTTTGTTTCTTAGAGTGGACACCATCATGTCTCCTATGGTATCTTCTTTGTGTCTTTGATCTCATTTCCTCAGTGGTAGTTGATGGCTTCTTTTTTCATGCATGCTGATTAGTCCTCTATGTTCTATGAAGAAATATATTTGATTCTTCTGTTCACAGTTTAGAGGCAGGGTCTTTCTTTGTATCTTATGCAGGCCACGAACTCACAACCTTCCTATAGCCACCTCTGAAGTACTGTTTACTATGTATTTGATATTTTTCATCTATTACCATCCCTTTCTCCCATGCTCCTCTCTCCCTGTTCCTAGTTATGTTTCCAGTCTCCTTTCTATTTTCATGTCAAAGGTATAGGAAATGTACTTGGAGAACTGATCGGCAAGATTTTTTTTCCTCAATTAAGCCATTTTGGGGATAGATTCAACTGAGTGGCTTGGCATCTTCTTTGCAGTGTCCTAAGCTGGCTTTTGTTTGCATACTCCACTTGATGAATCTTGCTCTTAGTGGAAACTGTGAGACAATATATGTAGCGTAGAGGCCAGCAGGCCTGCTTTTCATCCTGCCCAGCTCCCGCACAGCTAGCTTTATACCCGAAATAACAACACGCAAATTGTATTCATTTAAACACTGCTTGGCCCATTAGCTCTATCCTCTTACTGGTTAACTCTCACATCTTGATTAACCCGTTTCTATTAATGTGTGTAGCACCATGAGGTGGTGGCTTACTGGGAAAGATTCTAGCCTACATCCATCTTAGAGAGGAGAGCTATGGCATCTGCCTCATTGCCTTCTTCCTCCCAGCATTCTGTTCTGTCTACTCCACCTATCTAAATCCTGCCCTATCAAAAAGCCAAGGCAGTTTCTTTATTAACCAATGAAAGTAACACAACACATAGA
Organism: Alexandromys fortis; assembly: GCF_014885135.2. Classification (NCBI taxonomy): domain Eukaryota; kingdom Metazoa; phylum Chordata; class Mammalia; order Rodentia; family Cricetidae; genus Alexandromys; species Alexandromys fortis. The sequence goes on from NW_026068105.1 coordinate 1,933,361, forward strand.
CATATGACCCTCCTCCATCAAATATATGCACTAATTTTTAATTTCAATTCTGTTTCTTAAAGGAGATTACATGAACACCCCATCTGCATAGTTATCATAGTTATAGTTCACTTGAGGGAGCTCCTCAGTTGATTAGGGGAATTAAAAAGCACTTTGTGTCTTAAACTCTCTTTCTCATGATAGAAGGATGTAAAGAATGCTGTCTGTGGACCTTTGACTGGTGAGGGATCAATGAGATGAGGAATGTTTAAAAAAGCCATAGGAAACATTATTTTATATTTACCTAAAATACACATGTGTGTGCGTGTGCACACGCACACACACACACACACATTTTTGACACTTGGTGCTACTTTATTTGGAGTTAGGATCTAATTAAAGTCAAATAAGACCCTAATGTCATAGGATTTGTATCCTTAGAAAGAGACACACAGTTTGCTTTCTCTCGGCCACATAAAGAGACATCAAAGAAATTAAACCCTGAAGGAAGAGTTTTAAGCCTCCAGAACTGTGGGATAATAAATTAATTTTGGTTTAGTCACCCAGTCTGTGATATTTTGTTATGGCGAGCAGAATAAACTAACATGGTTGTGATATTAGTGAAAATTAAATATTCCAAATGTCAAACTTAAAACCAAGAGCAAAAAAAAATTGTACAGTTTTTCATATTGAAAAGCAGGGATAAAACTTTTATTATTCAAGATAATTGGTTCTCCCTCATCCTGTGAGCATGACAATTTTTTGCAATTATGTACTCTTACACTTAAAGGTATTTTATGGGATTCAGCCAATATTAAATATGCTTCTTTCTAAAACAAAGTATTCGGAACCTGAGTAATAGGAGTGTTAACAAGTTGGCTTCCTGATCTTTTTTTTTTTTCAAGTCTTGAAAAGCTTTCTTATTTATGCCCTGGATATAATTCCCTTTGGAGATAAACAATCTACATATGTTTTCTCTCATTCTGTAAGTTGTCTCTTCACTTTGTCAATTGTTTTATTTATTGTATAGAAGCTTTTTAGTTTGATATAACCCCACTTTTTAGTTTTTTTTGCCTTTGTTTTGGAACTCATATCCAAGAAGTTGTTGTTTATACTGATAGAATCCTTCAGAAAAATTTTATGACGTTTATTGATTTAATGTGTGGGTATGTACCATGATACAAGTGGAGCTACAAGGACAGCTTTCAGGAGTTTCCTCCATCCACCATGCGGGTGCTCTAGACCAAACTCTAATCATCAGGCTTAAAGACAAGTGCCTCACCTGCTGCTGAGTCACCTCTCTGGCCCTTACACTACTATTTCAAAGTAGTTTCGTAGTTGGGTTTTTTTAAAACATTTTTATTAATTCCTCGATAATTTCTAACACTGTATTGTGAAATTTTCACCTTCATTTATCTTCTTCCATACTTGCCCTGTTCCATAAATATCCAAGTTTATGTTTAATTTTAAAAAAAAAAAACACATTAATACTACCTATATACTTTTCCACTGGAATTTGTTAGCCTTGCCAGGGACCACAACTTAAAGAAAACTAGCTCTGTGTCCCTCGGAACTTTTCAATTACAAAAATTCCTTAGCTAGGGGCCCAACTCCCTCCTCCATGATGGGATTTTCTCTTGCTGAATGCTGTCACTCCTGCTGTATGTTTGTGTGCCCTATTGTACCTGGAAAACCCTTTTTTTTGTAGTCACCCACTACCTATGCCCCTTATTCCTCTACCTCTTCTTCAATAATCCCTGAGTTTTGGGAGGAAGGGGTATGATGTATATGCCCCATTTAGGACTGAGCACTCTGTAGTCATTCGCTTCATCTTGACTAGTTATGGGTCTCCATATTAATTTCCCTCTACTGAAAAAAAAAGCTTCTCTGATGAGGTTTCAGAGATATGCGTATCTATGGATAAAACCAAAAGCCAGTAGGAGTTGGTTTTTAATACTATGTCCCATTACCAGACTACAAGTAGTAGGCTCTACCCCCAGGGCCCATGAAAATGGCTGGTTACTCCAATGACCTTCTTGTCACTGTTTTACCAGGGGCTTATGCTACCAGGCAGATTTTGTTGTAGCACACAAGGTTCACGGCTAGGTAGTATTGATGAAAACCTTTCTTTCCAGGAACATGCACAGCACCTTCTAGCACTATGAAATCTGGCCAGTGGCAATGGTGCCTCAAAGGTTTTCTAGTTTTAAGTCTTACATGTAGGTCTTGATAAATTGTGGATGTGATTTTTATACCAGGTAATAGATATGTGTTATAAATAATATGTCCTTTATTTGATTGTTCCATCTCCCAAGCACCATTTATTCAAGAGACTTTTTTCTCTAGTCTATTTTTTGATACTTTTTTTTTTTTATCAACAATCTGTTTTTTCTTTCAGTGCCAAGAGTTACCACTAGGACCTGGCATATTTAAAGTTCTACCATTAATTTACATCTCCATCTTATATGATGTTTCTTGAAAATAGTTATTGCGGTACCTCTAGCTATGGTTTCTTATTTCATATCTCAGAGTTGTTTGATTTTCATTTCTCTGATGGCTAAGGGTGTTAAGTGTCTTTAAGTTATTTGAGATTCACTGTTAAGAGTTTTCTGTTCAGGTCTATCTCCCATTTTTTATTGGATTATTTGTTCTTTTGATGTCTACTTTCTTGAGTTCTTTGTACATTTTGGAGATCTGTCAGATGTGGGGTTGGTATCACCTGTGTTTTAGCAAATCTTTTTTCTTCAATATCTTTTTCTGTGTTAGTTGAATATATTGTTTTATAACTTGTAATTATGTTCTCGTTTGGTTTGAGTATTAAGATCTATAAGAAATTTACAAACCTTAACAAAATAGAACAATCCAATTTAAAGATAAACAAATGATAGTACGAGGCATTTCTCAAAAGAAGAGATACAATGGCTAACAATTGCATGGAAAAATACTCAGTACGTTTATTTACCTAAAAATTCAAATGAAAAACATAGAGTGGTAAAATTTCACCTAATCAATGTTATATCTTGGATATTCAATTTTGCTTTATTTGTTTTGGTCAGATTATACATTATAAATAAGTGTTTCCCATATCTGTCCTACCTATTAAGCATATTAAAGATGATATATGTTAATTAATTCAATTTTGAATTTTGATAAAATTTTATTTGATGTTTTATTTATGCCTATTCTATGTCTTGTTCAACAATCTTTGTTTAAACTTAAATTATAAGCATTTGTTCTTCACATTGGTTTATGAAATTTGTTTTGATTTTTTTCATTTAATAACATTGTTGGTTTGAGTTTTTGTTTCTTAGTCTATGATTCATTCCAAATTTGGTATGAGGCAAATATTGAATCTTATTTTTCTATATAGGGGCATCCGATTGTTCTAGAACCATTTGGAAAATATTTTTCTCTTTGATTGTTTTTATTGCTTTATTTAAAACTATCCACATGCCATCTCACTTCTGTTTCATTGATTTGGTTATCCTAATGCAGATATCTCTCTGTCTTAATTACTGTCCTTTTATGGTATATTCAGTACCAAAATTTTGACTACTCTAAGGATAATATGCAAAAATCTAATAAATACAAGCAAACTTTTAACAAACTTTATTTAATTTAATTTTCCTGATAACAATTGTGATTCTCTGGAGTATTTTCTATGAATAAATCAACCATTATAAGTTTCAGAATGTTATTACTATTAAGTGTGGACATTTCTCTAATAATTGAGCATAATTATCAAGTAAATTTGAACATCAGGTAACATTGCCTGGAACTCAAAAATAGTCTCAGCCACTCAGGAAAACTGTACTAATTTTATGTTTAACTCCAGGAGGTAGGTAATAGAATAAAATTGGAGAAGAGGATAATATTAAGAAATGTAGCTGGGGATATAGCAGATAATGTAGGCATTGCAGAACCCCCTTATGGTTCAAGGGCAGGACATTAGGGAGTATATAGAGCTGAATTTTAATTTTTTTTTCTTTTTTTAAATTTATTTATTTCTTTATTAATTAATTAAAGATTTCTGTCTCTTCCCCACTGCCGCCTTCCCTTTCCCTCCCCCTCCCCCAATCAAGTCCCCCTCCCTCGTCACCCAAAAAGCAATCAGGTTTCCCTGCCCTGTGGGAAGTCCAAGGACCACCCACCTCCATCCAGGGCTAGAAAGGTGAGCATCCAAACTGCCTAGGCGCCCACAAAACCAATTGGTGCAGTAGGATCAAAAACCCATTGCCATTGTTCTTGGGGTCTCAGTAGTCCTCATTGTCCGCTATGTTCAGCGAGACCAGTTTTAACCCAGGCTTTTTCAGACCCAGGCCAGCTGGCCTTGGTGAGTTCCCGATAGGACATCCCCAATGTCTCAGTGTGTGGGTGCCCCCGTCGCGGTCTTGAGTTCCTTGCTCGTGCTCGCTCTCCTTCTGCTCCTGATTTGGACCTTGAGATTTCAGTCCAGTGCTCCAATGTGGGTCTCTGTCTCCTTTCATCGCCTGATGAAGGTTAATATTCAGGAGGATGCCTATATGTTTTTCTTTGGGTTCTCCTTCTTATTTAGCTTCCCTAAGAACCCGAATTATAGGCTCAATGTCCTTTACTTATGGCTAGAAACCAAATATGAGTGAGTACATCCCATGTTCCTCTTTTTGGGTCTGGCTTACCTCACTCAGGATAGTGTTTTCTATTTCCATCCATTTGCCTGCAAACTTCAAGAAGTCCTTGTTTTTTACTGCTGAGTAGTACTCTAATATGTATATATTTCATACTTTCTTCATCCATTCTTCATTTGAAGGGCATCTAGGTTGTTTCCAGGTTCTGGCTATTACAAACAATGCTGCTATGAACATAGTAGAGCATATACTTTTGTTGTATGATAAGGCCTCTCTTGGGTATATTCCCAAGAGTATTTCACTTATATGTGCTTCCTGTGAATTCTAGTAACTTGGCTATTTCAGTTCCCGTATATGCAAAACTATTGTCTTACTTAACTTGGTTGTGTGATGGTTTCTATATTCCTTGTAATTTATTCTCTTTTTAACACTAGCAAAAGTTTTTCTGATTGTATTTTATCTTATTGTGTTGTTTCCTACTTCTCATATTTAAAAAATACTTTAGCTGTATTTATGAAAAGTTCACATAGCTTAGCACAGAATTTATTCAAATCTAAAAATGTGGCTATTTTAGCTGTTACATTGTCTACCCGTAGATAAGGAATTGCTTTTTATGCTCATTAGTTTGAAGGCCACCTTCTTTTTTGCAGATAAACTGAACAAAATGTTATTCAAATACCAGGGCATCCAATTCTTTGCTGCTTTTGTTTTTCCCAGCAGTTTCCCCAAAGACTTTGGTCTCTTTTAGATTTTGATTTTTAGTTTTCTTTCAGATTTATGTCTCTCCATCTTTATAGTTTTATTTTGATTCTGCCTCTCTTCATTCCCACATTCAATGTTCTTACATGTTTTAAAAGCTAAGTCGGTCAGGGTTCTCTGTTTTTTCTCTGATTTGGTTATGTGCCTATTTTCTTTCCCATTGTAGTTTGCTTGCCAAGTGGATTTCTCATTTTTGCAATTCTTCATAGACATTATCTTTTCAAAATGTTAGCATTTGAGAGTAAGATTTACATTCTTTAATTCTTCTGTATAGATCTCATTCACAGAAAATCTCAACCTGGACTAGTTTAATTATAGATGTTACATAGTCTAAATTCTATTGTATTGTATTGACTATAACATTCAAATATATAATTGACCATATTATTTCCATTAAAGTTTTCAATAAGAATCAGATTGGCTTTCTTTTGTCATTTTCCCTTCCAAATTACAGTATCTCCCTTTTTTTCTAATACCTATTTATTTATTTAGTTTGTTTATTTATGCTACAACGTTACCACTATGGAGCCTAAAATGGCCTCAAACTCACAATCTTTGTTTATCAACCATACAAGCATGTGCCACCACACCAAAGTCACATCAGTTAATTTATTTACACTTCCTTTTATTACAGAATTTTGTTTCCTATTGGTATTATTTCATAACAGTTATTTATTTGCCTCTGTCCAGCTGAATTACAAAATAGGGTGGATTCTGTATTGTAATTCATATTTGTATAATATTTCTCTATCTCAAACAATGCTCATGGCTTTTGAGCTAATTAAGATTCATGTAAATGTTTATAGAACCAACCTCATCTCTTTATGTGCCTATATATTATAGGGTATTAGTAACTAGAAATATATCCTGTGTTTTCTTATTAACAGAGACATTTCACTCCCACAAATCTAGTACATGTAATAATATCATAAATTCTATTCCAATTTTGTCTGATTGCAGATCTGTAACTGTTCTTCATCAGAGGTACTGTTTTAGTGTCTTTTTTAAATTTTTTATTTTATGTGTAGAAGAGTTTGGTCTGTGTGTATGACTGTGTATAACTTGCATACCCGATGTATGAAGAGGTCAAAGGAGGCATAAGGCCTCCTGGAACTGGAGTTACAAGCAATTATGAACTACCATATTGGTGCTGAAATTGAACCCAGGTCCCTTGGGGGAAAAGTCAATGTTCCTAACCACTGAGTAATCTTTCTACCCCTCCCCCATTTTAATTTCTAATATATCACATTTATTTCATTGTTTTTGTTTCAAGTTCAGTGTTTCAATGAATGTGGGCATGCAATAGCTATCCAGTTAGGCTTGAATTTCTAAAGTTGTTGTGCAGATATTAGACCTTTTCACACAGAATTCCCTTCAGGGAGTAGTGATAGTGATGATATATAACTTCATGTTAAAGTGAGATTTCAAAGCCAGTTGCTGAATGGTTGCTACTTTTATACAAGCCTATCCTAGATGATTCCTTTATCTCATAAGAAACTCTATATGTCCATCTTCTATATCTGTTTGCCAGCCATCTCCTTCTCAACTGTGTTCACTGATCTCATCTAGGCAAGGCTAAGAAAAAGACAGATTTTTTGTCATTATAATAATATAAAGTGACAATACATTTTTGAAGAGCATACTGTTGTAGGAGGCCCCTTGTTCGTTTCTGGCTTCCCAGACTTGAAATAACCACACAGAAACTGTATTAATTAAATCAGTGCTTGGCCCATTAGCTCTAGCTTCTAATTGGCTAACAAATCTTAATTTAACCCATTTCTATTAATCTGTGTAATGCCACAAGGCTGTGGCTTACCAGGTAAAGTTCCAGCATCTGTCTCTGGCAGGGCTACATGGCATCTCTTGACTCCACCTTCTTCTCCCAGCATTCAGTTTAATTTTCCCTGCCTACCTATATTCTGCCCTGTGCAGCCTAAGACAGTTTCTTTATTAACCAATGGGATTCATAACATACAGAAGGGAATGCCACATTACCACCTTTTTTCTGTTTAAATAAAACGGAAGATATCTGTTATATGAGGATGCTTGTTTGTTCCTAGCTGCTCAGCCCTGAAATAATCACACAGAAACCATATTATTTGCAATACTGTTTGGCCAATAGCTTAAGCATATTTCTGGCTAGCTCATATCTTAAATTAACCCATCTCCATTAATCTGTGTATCACCATGAGGCTATAGCTTACTGGGTAAAGTTCCAGCATTTGTCTCTGGTGGTGCTACATGGTTTCTCCTGACACCACCTTCTTTTTCCCAGTATTCAGTTTAGTTTTTCCTGCCTCGCTAAGTTCTGCCTTGCTATAGGCCAAAGCAGATTTTTTATTCATTAACCAATACAAAGCAATATATAGACAGAAGGACCTCCCTCACCAACATGCAAACAAATTAAATTGTCCCATGTGACTGAGTATGGAAAAAGTACTGCCAACTTTACTAGAAAGTTGTTAGTTGTTTTCTAAGTATTGACAGTATATAGGTGGTGTCACATATATAATTTTAGGGTATGGTACTGGGCTTTTGTGTTTGGCTGGGTTTGTGGGAATGTTATATTATTTTCCACACTTCATATGTTGTAATTATGTAACTAGTGACACAGTTACATTATTTAAAATAACTTGTCTTTTCCCATTGTTCACTAATGAAACAAGCAGAACTGAAGCATTCTTGTTTTATGTGATTATGTGATTTCTGTTTCTTGGAAAGCATGAAGTGAGGAGATGTCATATAGAACATTTTCTGACTAAAAGCTGTAGTTGAGTTTAATATCATATTAGCTCCTCTGACTGTGAATAGCAGTTGCTAAGACGATCAGCAAGTAATTCCATTCAAAATATTTGAGTACACTCCTCAGGGAAAAAACAATCTCTTCTTTTTTTTTTTTCCTGTAAGTAGGCAACAAGTAGGCCTAGGGCATCTTAGTGGATTTTTACATGGGCATAGAGCCCTGGATTTGGACACACTGGGTCTTAAATGCACTTAGAACACAGAATTTGATTGGTTCATAGGAGACATTCCAGACATATTTATGCTCAGCAGAACTCTAAGGTTTTATTCTTATAATCATGGTTCTGTTTTTTTTTTTTTTTGCTTGCTGATTTTATCTATGATGTTAGTACTTTTCCAAGGCCAAGTTTCTTAGTCAGGATTGTCTAAAGGGACAGAACTGATAGAATATATTAAGAGGGGATTTATTAGGCTATAGTTTGAGTAATCCAAAAAAAGGCTGTAACCAAACAGAAAGGCCAAAGAATTAAAAGATGTGAGAGTTTAAGTATCACCTTACTCTGTGGTCTTAAACAGTCATTTGAGTCCTGTAAACCTCAATTTCTTCATTTTAAAAACATAGATCACTACATTTGGATACATTCTAAAATTATTACAGAGATAAAATATTTATCATCTTGCCTATAAATTGCAAAGAGCTATACAAGTGGTATTTTTATTGTTTTGTAAGGTCTTATCACAAATTTCCTAATTTATTTACCTTATATGTGTAATTTCATATGTGATAAGGAAATATGACAACATACTTGAGAATCCATGTGTTAAGAACAGGCTAAATTACTAAGTTACCCTGTATTGTGCAAAACAGTGTTTTTTTTTTTAGACTTTTCCTGTCTCTTAAAGACTCCATCTTACAGGCAGCCTAGAAACAGAGAAATGAATTCTAGTACACAGACTTCTTTCTCCTTTTTTATTGCATCCAGGATCTTAGCCAGTGGAATTATGCTCCTGACATTGAGGGTTCTGTCTTCCCACCAAAACACAAGCTATAACTCCGTCTCAGTGATACCTAGAAGTTTGTCTCCTTGGCAGTTCTAGATCCTGTCACATTAATAATATTGACAATCACAGTAATTAATACATGCATCTATTAATATTTATAAGATTTGCATATTAGTTTAAAAATTTGTAATTGGAGGTTGTGGCACAACCCTATAATCTCAGCTACTCTGGAAGCTGAGACAGGAGAATTGCAATTTCAAGGATGACTGATTGGAGCACCCTGTATTCAAATAAATAAAAACTGCTGGTGATGTAGTTCTGTGATAGAGCTCTTACGAAACACATGAAGGAACGCGCCTGAACTCCCAAAACTGAGGACACTGAGGAAGGAAGATTGTGAGTTTGGGAGCAATGTGGCCTAATTAGCAAGTTCCAGGTTCAGCCTCAATTATGTAGCAAGATCCTATCAACAAAGAAAAACTTTGTATTTATGCTTTTTTTCGTGTGTGTTTTGCCCATATCTCTCTCCCTTCCCTCACCTCTTTTTCTCTCGTGTGTGTGTATATATTTGTGTGTGTGTGTGTGTGTGTGTGTGTGTGTGTGTGCAAGCACGTTTACCGTATGTGCACCTGTTGCCCCTGGAGGTCAGATAAGTGCATCATATTCCCTGGAACTGGAGTTATGGATGATTGTGAGTTCTCAGAACCAAATCTGGGTCCTCTGTAAAAGCAATAAGTGCTATTAACCATTGAGAAACTGCTCCAAACACCTCTCCAAACATCATTTTAAAATTAAATCTGCCATGCTCCATCCAAGCTTAAATATTGAAAGACAATCATTACAACATGAGTTTTTTTAACAGTTCTATATTAATTAATGCAGAGCATATGATGATAGTAAACATTTTCATCTCTGTAAAGCATCTATAAACCCCAATAAGAGACTTTACCAAACATGTTCTATTTTTAGAGTTTAAGTTTTCATTTCTTTAAAATTATTAAGTTTAATTCATTATTAGTATCATTTGGCTGGAGATTGAACCCAGGGCTTCATGATGATAGGATTTTTTATATATAAAAATTACCCTAAGTCAGAATGACATTCATTAAAAATACACTTTATGATTATAACATAAACAAATTATCCAAGTATAAGGGTAGATGCCTCCAATTCTTGTATTGGGGTGGGGTACGAGGCTCAGAAATTCAAAGTCATTGTCGTGAACACAGAAAGTTTGAGGCTAGCCTGGGCTAAATGAAATGCTGTCTCAAAAAATAAACTCAAACCAAATACAAGTTACCTTAAGCAAGACCAATTTCTTATCCCAAGTTTGAGATAACAAGAATATAAATTAGACTAGGTAATTTTTGTATATAAAAGTCCTATTTATCCTACCTAACTAATCAAAAAAGTGTGTCATTTCATGTAAGTTCTGTTAGAAGTATTTGTAAATAAAAGAATTACCCAATGACTGGACAGATGTCTCCAGAGTTAAGAGAACTCAGATGACCCAGGTTCAGTTCCCAGAACTCACATTAGGTAGCTCACAGCTGCGTGTAACTCCGATTCCAGGAGTTCTAAAGCCCTACCTATTCTACATTAGTACCACATGCATGTGATATACATATGTGCAGGTACATACTTACACAAATGAAATAAATTTAAAAAGAAATACATCTTTATAAAAGTTAAAATTAACAAAAAAAAAAAAACCTCTACCTAATGGAAGACATAGGCTTGTCTTCCTTGTACCAAATGTAAAGTTACAGTTGCTAATCTGAGAAACTTATTTGTGGATTTCGAAGATTACAGTATTAGTAATGAAGTAATTGCTAAATCGTCCAGAGTAAATGCTAGAAATGCCATTATTTGTGAATTGCTGTTGTCCTTGAGTTTCTATTGCTGTGAAGAGACACTGCAACAGTGAAGCTCTTATAAAGGAAAACATTTCATTGAGGGGGCTCATTTACAGTTTCAGGTTCAGTTCATTATCATCATGTTACTGGAGAAGGAGCTGAGAGTTCTACATCTGTGGAGGCAAGAGGAAGTGGTCCATCTCACTGGGCGTGGCTTGAGCATATATAAGGCCTCAAAGCCTGCCTCCACAGTGACTCACTTCCTCCAACAAGACCACAGCTGCTCCAACAAGGCCATGCTGCCTAATAGCACCATTTCCTTAAGGGCCATTTTCTTTCAAACCACCACAGATGTCTTCAAATCTTTGGACTCACTTTGATCAATGTGAGTTTATAGGCATCCTTCTATAACCCCCATTTTCTTCCCAATTCCAGCCTGTTCCCAATTAAATAAACCATAGCAACACAGTTTCTAGACTAGAAAGAAATATATATTATTCTTCAACTATCTTAATAAATTTCAAAGTTTTAATAAGAAGTCAAGTATCATTAGTATATTATATATTATAATTGTAATTACTTGTAGGCATCGACATTTCATCTGACAAGTTTTAATTGTTGTATTTTTGTGAGTGATGCATGTGTGTCCATGTGGAGATGTGTGTGTGCCACTCCATGCTTTCAGAGGTCAGAGAGAAACTTCAGGCATTGGTCCTCATCTTTCATCTTTGTTATCTGTTGCTCTTCTGCTTACAACAGACTAGTTGACCTTGGGAGCTTCTAGGAATTCTCCTGTCTCCACCTCCCATCTTGCTGAAGAAACACTGGGATGGCAGATACCCAGTGCTGTAGCACTGCTAAGTAGTGAGGATTTGACCCCAGTTCCTCCCATTTGTTTGGTTTTTTGAGACAGGGTTTCTCTGTAGCTTTGGAACCTGTCCTGGAACTCACTCTGTAGACAAGGCTGGCCTTGAACTCACAGAGATCCACTCTGCCTCCTGAGTGTTGGTTTTAAAGGTGTGATGGCTCAGCTGCTAAGAGCACTGCCTGCTCTTCCAAAGGTCCTGAGTTAAATTCCCAGCAACCACATGGCAGCTCACAACCATCTGTAATGAGATCTGGTGCCCTCTTGAGGAAGAAACCTGGTCAGTTGTCCTCATCAACTTAGACCGTGAAACCCAATATGGACAGGTTCAATAGACCTGCCTATACGGGCTCCTGTGGCATGCTTCAGCATCTCCAGAGTATAAATTCATTTTTTCCTCAAATTTGTATGAAAGTGCTGTACCCACTGAACAGTCTCCCCTGCGCCTGCTTCACATTTTAGTGAGTCACTTAATATTTTTTGATCTGAATATAGAGAAACTGGCAGGTGCTGTTTTGGTTAAAAGGCTTTCCAACTAATTAATGTGTTCATCAATAATTTGATTTTTAAAGAACACTTTTATGATAGTGAGAAGAAAATGTTTCCTCTTCATAGAAAATCTGGCAAGATGTCTTGGCTTTTGCTCAGGATTTGGAAGCAAATGAGAATCATTTGGAAATATTGGAGAAGTCAAGGGAATGGTTCTGGCTCTGCCTCTGCTACTGATGGGATCTGCATTTTTCTGCATGTTTTTCACATTTATAACTATAGGAATACATTAGTTAATTTATAAGATCTATTACAATTCCTCTCGCACCATTTTATTTTTAGCATTTATTATAAAGATATATGATATGTTTAAGGCTTGTGGTAGGATATCAATGAAAGACTATAGAAAAATATCCAGAAATTTTAGCTTTGAATTCAATAAGAATTTTACAATTGGAGACTTTGTGTTATCAGGTTCAAAACAACTTCTTTTAAAAAATTCAATTTGAAATAATATCTTGGCCTGGAGAGATGGATTGATATTTATCTTTTTAAATTGTTTTTATTGAGCTATATATTTTTTCTCCGTTCCCCTCCTTTTCTCTCCCCTCCGCTTCTACCCTCTCCCATGGTCCCCATGTTCCCAATTTACTCAGGAGATCCTGTCTTTTTCTACATCCCATGTACATTAAAACCATGTATGTCTCTCTTAGGGTCCTCTTTGTTGTCTAGGTTCTCTGGGATTGTAGGCTTTTTTTTTTTTGCTTTATGTCTAAAAGTCACTTATGAGTGAGTATATGTTATATTTTTCTTTCTGGGTTTGGGTTACCTCACTCAAAATGATGTTTTCTAGATTTATCCATTTGCCCCAAAATTTGAAGATGTCATTATTTTTTTTTTCTGCTCTGTAGTACTCCATTGTGTAAATGTATCACATTCTCCTTATCCACTGTTTAGTCATGGGGCATTTAGGTTGTATCCAGGTTCTGGCTATGACAAACAATGCTGCTATGACCATAGTTGAGCACATGTCCTTGTGGTATGATTGAGCATCCTTTGGATATATTCCCCAAAATGGTATTGCTGGGTCTTAAGGAAGGTTGTTTTCTAATTTTCTGAGAAATCGCCATATTAATACCCAAAGAGACTGTTCAAGTTTGCACTCCCACCAGCAATGGAGAGTGTTCCCTTTACCCCACATCCTCTCCAGCATAAGTTGTCATCAGTGTTTTTTTTTTATCTTGGCCATTATTACAGGTGTACGATGTAATCTCAGAGTTGTTTTGATTTGCATTGCTCTGATGGCTGAGGATATTGAGCCTTTCCTTAAGTGTCTTTCAGCCATTTTAGATTCCTCTGTTGAGAGTTCTCTCTTTAGTTTAGCACTGTACTCCATTTTTTATTGATTTTTGTTCTTTTGATGACCAATTTCTTCAGTTCTTTGTATATTTTGGAGATCAGACCTCTGTCCTATGTGGGATTGGTGAAGATCTTTTCCCCTTCTGTACTCTGCCATTTTCTCTTGTTGACTGTGTCCTTTGCTTTACAGAAGCTTTTCAGTTCAGGAGGTCCCATTTATTAATTACTTCCCTCAGTGTCTGTGCTGCTGTGGTTCTATTTAGGAAGTGGTCGCCTGTGCCAATGCATTCAAGTGTACTTCCCATTTTCTCTTCTATGAGGTTCAGTGTGGTTGGTTTTATGTTGAGGTCTTTGATCCATTTGTACTTGAGTTTTGTACATGGCAATAGATATGGATCTATTTTCATTCTTCTCCATGTTGATAGAGATGGATCACCATTTAAGAGCACTGGATGCTCTTCCACAGGAACTGGGTTTAGTGTCCAGCACCTATATGGCAGCTCACTACCATTTTTAACTCAAGTTCCAGAGTATTTAATGCCCTCTTCTGGCCTTTGTGGTCACCAGGGACACAAGTGGTGCACAGACATCCATAGAGGCAAAACACACACACACATAACAAAATAAAAATCAACTAAAATAATGTCTTCTAATTGTGTCTTAAACTCAAAAGCATGTTAGGATGACATGGTACTGTACATACTTATGGTCCCCAAATTCAAGTTGTTCTAAAAATCATTAGTCTTGTTCTTCATCACTCTTGAATCCCTCAATCAGTTATTCAAGGGTAAAAACTTGCAAATAATTTTTTTGTTGTTTATCAACACTTATGTCCTCTTTTCAGTCTTCACCCTATTATTATTCTATTTTCAATTAAATTGGTAAGTTTTCATATTTTAGGTATGTGGATATTACTGCTATACTGTTGGTTGCAATTGTGGGTCTTTTATTTATCCTTGCAATGCATTCATTAAGCTATGTTTCAAAAAGTGCTATAGTGTGTCTGTTTCACTCACTTTCGCCCTAGCCTAGGAGACTACACTGAAGCATCTCTGGACACGATCTCTGTTACTGTCTGGCATATGAAAATCTAATTCATGTAAATATATTAGCTTATATTCAACAGCTTTATCAAACTATTATCTGCAGAAATTCTTTTGGATTTTCTATCCCTTCATTTAATCTGAGTGACATTTGTGCTTATTTACTAAACTTTCCTTTCCTCGGAAAATTGCTAGTGCTATGTAAATCTAGCTTCATTATGTTTTATGTAGCGTTTTTACATCTATACTCTTTGGGAAAACAAATCTGTAACTTATCCTTCACACTCACTCCTATGTAAGTTTAGTAATAAAATTAGGCTAATTTTATCTGTTCTTTTCTGTTCTGTTCTCTGATATTGTTCAGTTAGATTGGAATGCTGTACTCAAGCTCAATAACATTATGGTTAAATATTATGTTGTATTTGATCCTCTGACCTTTTACATTAGTTTAAAATACTTTAAAGAACAGTGTATGGTCAATTTTAGGAAGTTTCTAAGGTTTTCCTCACATCAATTTGTGTTCTCCATTTGTGGAATACATTGTATTATAGATGGTCATTAGAATAAGCTTGTTAGTGATGTTCAAATATTTGTATGCCCTCACAGATTATTTTCTTTACATGTTATATCAGTAAATTATGAGAGGTTTCTTTAAGATCTTCAACTACATAGATTTGTGTACTTTTAGAAATCTGTTGGTTTTTACTTTATGTATTTTGAAGATGTTATTAATGTATATAATTTAAGCTATTTTAAAGAAAGTCATCCTTGTGAACCAAATCTTTTATCATTCTGAAGTGACCTTGTTTTATCTTTTGTAATGTGTTCTGCCTTAAAATCCATTTTTGTCTAAAATTAATATAGTGATACCAGCTTTCTTTGGTTATTATTGTGCATAGCTTTTTCATCTTTTATTTCAACTTTTCTATGTAATCTTAGGCTTTTGATGTCTCTGATAAATGTCATATCATACATTCTGAAATTTGCTTCCTTTTTTGAAGTTCTAAGGATATTTGTTTCCAACATTTTTCTCAAGGTACTTACCTAAGATTTTACTAGCATTTTCAAAACATAGTAAGACTATGTAATGAAAACAATTATATCTTCATATAGATGCGGTATTTGTCAGTGTTTTTTCCTATATTTACCTTACACTTCTTACTCTTGATGCCTTGAGTTTCTATGTATGTGCATGTCCAATGATTATTTTTAAAGTAACTTAGAGACAGCATGACACCATACCTGACAACCTCATCACAAATTATGTATTACATTAATCACTAATAAATTATCACTGAAGGAAAATGAATCATCTCAAAGGATAGTGCCATTTATAGCTGTCTATTATGTTCTGCTTTTGTTTATTCTTTTAAAATTTCAAATTTCAAGATGTTGTTTGATGAAAACTTTCCATGGACCTCCTCTGTCCATCTTGGGAATAGAGGAGCTGTCCTCCCAGTGAACTTTACTTTCAAGGATGTTTTCTAATAAATGACTTGAGGAATAGTGATAGTTATTTCCATTTGCAAGAAAAAGTCAGATATGTTTACCTTATACTATAATAAAAACAAGATATTAAGAAAAACATTTACTGTGCCTTATGAGATACATAAGTTCTTTAAATACATGATTTCTCTTCAGCAAGAGCCAGCAGTGTGACCTGTGTGAAGGTTCATTTGTCTGCTTAGCATCACCCTGTGGAAAGGGGAACTTAGTGAAGCCCAGGCTATGGCTTTGGGTAGTACATTCTTATGTCTGATTCTTAGAACTGTCCCATAATACTGGAGCAAAGCTCATTTGTTAATTTTCAAGTAGACAAATTTCTTAACTTCCTTTTAATTTTTGACTGTATATTTTCCTATATTTTATTTCTTTACATGAATTTTGGCGGGATATTTGATACACAATTTACACAGTTCATTTTATCCATTTAAAGCATATGTTCAGTAGTTTTGGAGAATATGTACAGAATTTTATAGCCATTCACCAAATAAAATTTAGAACATTTCTTAGCAATATGATAAGAAAACCACATTCATTAACTTTCTCTACCCACTGACAACAGTCACAGGCAAACGCCTGTCTCTTTGTTTCTATAGTTCTGTCTATTCTCAACGTTTAACGTAAGTAAACTCATGCCAATGTGAAATTTTGTATTTGTTTTCTTTTACTTCATGCCATGTTTCCAAAGTTCATGAGTGTTGTAGCATGAGACAATATCTCCCTCCTCTTCCTTGTCAAATGATATTTTATTGACTGTGTATACTACATATTATTTAATAAGTTCACCTTGATGGATTTTTTTTATCCTTTCAAATATTATTTGTAATGATGTTGTGAAAAGTCACATATAAGATGTTTTTACAGACATTACTCTACTTCTCTTGGATATATGCCTAAGAACGGAATAGTTTGGAATTCCAGGTGGTTGTGAGCCTCTGTCATGGGTGCTGGCAACTAAACTCTGAACCTCTTCAAAAGCAGAAAGTTCATTTAACTGTTTAGTCCTTTAGATGAATTTCTACGTGGAACTGACTAAGCAAAAATCAAGAATATGTATTCCAATGTTTTCTTTTAATTTTTATAATTTTACCTTTCAATATGTTTCCCATTTGAAGAAAAAAAACATTCATATGGAGTCATAAAAGACCCAGGATGGCCAAATACAATCCTGGACAAAAAGAACAATGCTGGAGAGAATACCATTCCAGATCTCAAGATGTATCACAGAACCTTTGCAATTAAAACAATAGTGTACTGACAAAAAGAGATGCATAGACCAATGGAATAAACTTAAACAGATAGATTTTAAACACTTTATATTTGTCAGAGATGTCAAAAATATATGCCGAAGAAAATCATCTCCCACCAACAGTGCTGGGAAAAGTATATGTCTGTGAACTTTAGGGAGAGTAGGGAGGAGTATATGGGATAGTTTAGAGGGAGAAAAGAGAAGGGAAACATGTTGTAATTAAGTTTTAATCTAGAAGATTACAAATAAAAGTGTACTCTTAATAAATAAAACCTGAATGTCACGTGCAGAATGAAATTAGACCTGTATTTATCTTCATATTCAAAAACTAATACCAAATGGACCACCGACCTCAACTTGAAACTTGGAACACTGAAACTGTTAGCAGAAACTATCCTATGTGATATTGGTATAAGAAAGGACCTCCTGAGTAAGACTCCATTTACCCAAGAATTAAAGCCCAAAAAATGATAACTGGAACTTCTGCACAGCTAAAGAAACAATCAACCAGGTGAAGCAGAAGCCCACAGAGTGGGAGAGACTTTTCCAGCTGCATGTCTGACAGAAGCTGAATATTCAGAATATATAAAGACCTAAGAAAAAATAAACAGTCAAACAAACAAATATGACCCTTTCAAAAATGGGCCCGACCTGAAAAGAGAGGTCTCAAAGGACAAACCAAATAGCAGTGAAACATCTCAAAAAATTCCCATTGTACCTAGCCAATGGGGAAAAGAAGTCAAAAGAAGGCTGAAATTTTGCCTTACCCCAGTCAGAGTGGTAAAGATCAACAAAATAACTGACAACAAATGCTGAATCGAATTGGAGGGGAGAACACTTACTCACTGCTGGTGGGGTTGCAAATTGGTCCAGTCACTCTGGAAATCAGTGTGGAGAATCATGAAAAATGTAAAAATAAATCTAGCCTATGACTCAGAAATACCACTCCTTGGCATGTGGTCAAGTGAACCAATATCGTATTCCACAGATACTTGCTCAGTCGTGTTCATTTTTGCTGTATTCAAAATAGCTAAAAAAAATGAAAATGTGGTACATATCTACTATGGAAAACTATTCAGTTATGAATAAAAATGAAATCATAAATCATTTTCAGATAAATGGATAGAACTAGAAAAGATCATATTGAATGAAATAACAGACCTAGAAAGACAAATGACACATGTTCTATCTTAGCTGAGGTTCCTAATTCCAAATCTTAACGTGAAAAGATAATCTGATTTCTTTTTCCCGTGTCTAAAAGTAGTGGCTTGAGTGATAAATGCCCCCCCACAGACTGATATTTGAACATTGGCTCCCATTTGGTAGCTCTGCTTGGGAGGGTGTTGGAGGTATATAAGAAATAGAAAATGCACTCTATGTTTAGACTTGGGTCTTACCCTCAAGATATCTCATTATCTAGATACAAATGTTTCAATCTGCAAAGGACAAAAATGCCCATAACATTTCAGGTACTATCCTAATCTATGTTTTTATTTTTATATTTTAAGATCTAAAAGTATTACCTTCTATACTTAATGCCATATACTACATGATTAGTTATTTTTTGAACAATAAATCTTGGAGCAGTTCCATACTGTTTTAATTATTATAGTTACATACAATTTTATTATGTATTTTAACATGGGGTAATAGAAACCTTCTTTGATTTTTATTTTGACATTTTCTCACAGAATAAAAACTAAAAACATTGCTATAGATTAGTGATTTTCATGCATTAACAATCATCTGTGCTGTTGGAGAAACAAACTTGCGCCCTCGGTATTGAGAAGATGAAGCTAGGATTGATGGCTCTGCTCCCTTGCTATCACTTGGGAGGCTGACGTGAGAGCAGAGCCAGTTCATGCTCGTCTGGGCTATAAACTGTCTCATCAAGAAGCTAACTAACCACATTTTCCTATCATACTTTCCGTGTGGACTTACAAAGTCTTTTAAACTGAGATACGCAATGGTTCTTTTATCTCACTATTTGCCTCACCCAAATTTGTCTTTAATCATGTTGCTTGCTGTAATGATTTTTTCCTAGTTTAGAAAGATTTTCTGACTACCTTCCACGTGATATTAATAATTCTCAGCCTCAAGGCAACTAGCTTTATTAACTCTCATAACCATGGATACCAGTCACTTTCTTTTACTTGGTGAATCTACAGAGTGAAATGGTCCTATCCATGACTGGCTTTTTCTAAAGGAGAAACAAGCCCTAGAGTGTGGAGTCAACTTATCAATGGTCTCAGAACGATTCACTTGCTACAGAAACATCGGAGAATATTTCTTGAGTGTTATTACTTTTTCATTACTGCTGTAGTATTGTTCCACTTAGTTTTAATTACATTTTTATTTGTTTATGGCAAGATTCTTAAAAAAACTAGATTGCAAATTTCTTAAAGGCAGCAAGCACCCAGGTCTCCATATTTTGTGCCAGTCATAGTTATACCATTGTGTTTTGGATTTATTAGGCACCTTGTCGATATGAATAGCTACTGCTTAAAAATGGAAAGCTCCTCCACCTAATGAGATGTCTGATTAGGGCCGTTCCCTTGTCTGCATGGAAAGTGCCACCTAGTGGTTGGTGTGTATTACAATGAGTTGGCTTTTATGGTGGTCTTTTTTTTTTTTCAAACCCCATGAGTAACAGAGTCGTTTTTATAGCCTATTTGGTATATATAGATTATAATTAAAATTTTAAATTAAATTCAAACAAATTTTCTATATTCCTAAGTGTTTTAAGGAGAATTATCTTTAAAATATACTTCATGTTAGTTGATAAAGATATTTAATATGATGAAATCATTAATCTTGAGAAACATTGCATATACAAGAATATAAAACTTTATTTCCTCATAAATTATATTTTAAGAGTTATGTACTATTGTTAGATATTTCGAAGGAAAAGTATATGTCTCATGGAAGTAATTTTTTTTAGTAAAAGAATTCTATTAGGCTGGTTTTGCATTATTTTCAATTTTGGAATCTGTATTTTGGGGACGATCTCTTAATTCAAATGTCTGAAAATGCAAAAGATGTAATTTTATTTCTAACAAAATCTCATGTGCATGCTACTTTAATTTAGATCCACTTCCTGATGTCAAACATTAGTCTCATGTTAGTAGCCATTGTGCATTAGCATTGCTCTGTTCCTCTATGATGATGCAATTAACTGTTGACAGTATGCACGGTCTAATCCAGGTGTTAGGACTGTTGACAGTATGCACAGTCTGACCCAGGTGTTAGGACTGTTGACAGTATGCACAGTTTAATCCAGGTGTTAGGACTGTTGACAGTATGCACAGTCTGACCCAGGTGTTAGGACTGTTGACAGTATGCACAGTTTAATCCAGCTGTTAGGACTGTTGACAGTATGCACGGTCTAATCCAGGTGTTAGGACTGTTGACTATTCTTTTCTCAAGAATTTGTGAATGTGTGGTTTCTAAATTTTGTAAATTCATAGTTTAGAATCAATAATTCATCTTTGCATAAGCCAGAATTAGGTATCTTGTGTTAGCTTCTGTTCCTGAACTTACTGTTTTGTATGGGTTTATTTATATTTATATCTTTGTGCCTAACAAGTTTTCTTGTCTTCACTAGTAACACTTCTCATTTGAAGGATGATTAAGCCTATATGAAACTCTTAGAGTTAAAATGTAGTTAACATGTAATCCCCAAAACAGAGTGTATTCTAAGTACCTGTGAATAGTAGTAATGATTGTATAACTAATATGCCTTGTATTATTATGATAAATACCATGGCCAAAAGCAACTTGCAGAGGAGTGGGTTTATGTTGATTTCATGACCCAGTCACTGTCAGTCATTGAGGGAAGTCCGAACAGGAACTCAAGGCAGGAACCTGGAGGCAGGAACTGAATTAGAAGCCCCGGAGGAGCGCTGCTTACTAGCTTGTTCTTGTGGCTTGCTCAGCCTGCTTTCCTATACAACTCATGAGCACCTGCTGGGGGTGGCACTTTTCACAGTGGACTGGGCCCTCCCAAATCAATCATTATGAAAAAATAATTCTCCATAGGGTTTCCTTCAGTGGTTATTTTCTCAGTTTCGAGTTCCCCCTTTTCCAAATGATTCTTGCCTGCGTCAAGTTGACCAAAAGCTATCTGGCACACAACAGATTTAAGTTGAAGTATCAGAGTACACTTTTACTGGAACACACTCACAGTGGGAGGTATGCTTCTATCATGAGACCATTTTAGCTTTCTTTTAGAATCAAGAAAACAGGTTTCAACAGGATGCTGTCTTCTATTTTGAGCAGTAGTCAGTTGATAAGGGTTTCGGGAGGTTCTTCAGGAATGACTAGAAAAAGGAAAACTTGGAAGACAAGACAGGAGGCTGGCTTACTTGTTAAACCATGGGCTATGAAGATGGAACAGTGATTAACGATGTTTTATATTTTTCTTTTACAAATGTTTTCAGTAGTTGGTTTGACAAAATGTGTTTTGCTTTCTTATACATCAACACGGTGTTGTCTGTATATATTATTCCAATTATTATTAGTTTTTCTAAGCATTTCAGCTTGACAGTAATATAACAGATAGTTCTGGATGTTAGATGTCGCTTACTCTTTTCCCATTCTCTATATGTTTTTATATTAGAGAAATATATTTCTCTGGCTTCAGGACATCACTCCCTAGTGTAGTTAAATTTAATTGTTAGTAATGATTCAGAGAATCTAGACTTTGTGGTAAACTCGGAAAGGTTAAAAAATCGAGCTATTATTGATGAAAAAGCAGGAGCAAGGGAAAAAAGGAGGTAAAATACAGCATTACATGTTTTATGATCCTTGTGTGATTACTTATGAATGCCAGGAAACAAGCTGACTTCAAGTGGTAGCTAGTCTTGGCTAGTTTCCAAGGTCATTTGCTGATACAGATTGAGAAGTAATTTGTTACAAATGATCTTAGGATAAAAAGTAAGGTGCTCCTACAGCCTGGGCAAGGACAAACCATACCAACCAGAATGTTATACGAATTTTCTTTCCATTTTAGCATATTTAAAAAAGATATTCAGCTGGGCATTGTGATGCTCACAGTTAGTCCTGTCACTCAGCAGGCAGAGGTAGTGGAATCTCTGTGAGTTCAAGACGAGCCTGGTCTACACCTTAAGTTCCAGGGCGGCCAGGGCTATGTAGAGAGACCATGTCTCAAAAAGAAGAAAATAAAAAAGATAGTTCTCGACAAGTAAAGGAGATGGCTATTAAACCCAGCAACTTGATTTTTATTCCTGAAACTTATATAGTAACCACTTCATGTTAATTTTTTTTACCACCACACTCATGCTACAACATGCATGCACCCACCCACCCACCCCCACATACAAATGAATGTAAAATGTAAAAGATATTTATTAGTTTAAAATTATAGAACTTCCATTTGATCATTGTTAAAAAGGAAGTTAAAAGGGACGTGCATATAACAAAAGCTTGAATATATATATAAAATGCCATTGCCGTTTGTATATATCCTTTCAGATTTTTTTCTTGTATTGAGTCTACAAGTCTGAATTGCTTAATCCAGTTAAGTTCTAAGTCATATTTGCTTTCAAGTTTGTATTCAATGATTTCTCCTTCTCCTCCTGTAGGCCTGCCATGGATGTTCTCCTGGATCAAAATGTGACTGTAGTGGTATAAAGGGGGAAAAGGTATGTTCTAAGTAAAACCATCAAATCCTGTTTATGAATGGATTTAGGCTTTTGTCAGCACACAAATAAATACAATGAATTCTACTGCATTGCAGGGGAACTTATAAAGATGAGACTGTATGTAGGATCAGCAAACGTCCTCCATAAGACACCGTATAATAAATATTTTAGGCTTCGTACATAGAAGTTCTGTTAAATTTTAGGTTTTTTCTTTGTTTTTTGTTTTGTTTTGTTTTGTTTTTGCTGGGAATTGTATCCAGGGCTTTACACAAGATAAGCAAACAGTCTCCAACTGTGACACATCCCTGGTTCCTAAAAGTAAAAACTCCAAACAATAACAAAACCCACAAGAGCTATTGAACATTGACCCAAAAATCTTAGGGGGTAGCAGGGGAAAGGACAAGTAAATGAGAAGAAAACAGGGAGTAGGAATTGGGGAGAATCAACAAAATGAAATATAGATGAAAATCCTTTCTAGAAACCTTTTACTTTACCAGTGAATTGGGTTTGTTTTGTTTTAAAATAGAGTCTCTTTATGTAGTCCAAGCTGGCTCGGAGCTCACTAAGTGGGTCAGGATAACCTTGAATTCACAAATAACAAGGCTCTGCCTCCCAAGTCCTGAGACTGAAGGTGTGAGGCATCATACCCAGCCTTACAGGGATTTTTAAAAATTTAATAATAATACTAAGAAGAAATCCTAGCTCTTAGTCCAGTCCGAATATGCCTCAGATGACATTTAACTTCAGGGTTTTTTTTTTTCCAGCCTTGTATGTCAGTAACGGATATCAAAATTAGAAATTTAAAATAGGATAATGAATTGCAGAATTGTACTAGCAGACAGAGAGAGATCTTCCATTATTACTCTTCCTTCTTCGTAACTCAATAAACTTGTTTAAATGAGTAAAATGACTGGATATTGCTAATTATATATGAGGAAAAGTTAGAGACTGTATCTTTAGTGAACATCCCCATTAGTTATAGAAGTATTCATTAGCATAATAAGAGGTGTTGAAGGTCCTGGTGGCTTTAAGTTCATTTATTTATTTTATTAAATCTTATTTTCAAGTCCCATTCTGCCCTGTAATACACTGCCTTCTAACAGAACAGCTATTAAGAGTTGCTGAATGCTGTTCTACATAACACTTATGTGGGGAACATGTTTAAGGGAGTAGCTTTGCAAAAAGAATGTTTTATATAGTGTCAAAATATTAAAAGGAGTTCATTTGGGATCATAAGGGAAGGAAGAAAGTGAAAGGGACCATCTTTTGAAAGAAAAGAAGCATATAGTGAATTTCCATGTATGTAGTTATTACTGCTTAGTTCTCTCAGTCTGCAAGATGAAGGATGGCTAAATGCTTACAAAGCCTCATAGTCACGGTTAATCAGTCAATTAACCTTTTTAAACTGGTAAGCTGGGTTGTGCTCTGTGGTAGAGGGCTTGGCTTGTGTTTGTGAAGCTGGCGGTTTGATATCAGCGCACGAAAAATAAATTAGACTGTCACAAAATGGTTTCCTTTTGTATAATTTGCCAAAATCTGAATTTTTACCTTTTTCTGGATTTGAATTAAAAATATTTGCTAAAAATTTTGTGTAACCCATTAAGGAAGTTCATTTATCGAATAGATTGTTTCCTGAATATTTGTTCTTTTGTACACTAAGAATCCAAAGTTGAAGAAGCCATGATGGTTTCCATGCAGGGCTAAAGGAGAAGGTGGTGTCCAGCATAATATCTGACCAAAGCAGATGAGCAGATGTGGTAGAAAGACAATGGGGTGTTCTATATATCAAGTTTACATTAGGAAAAATTAGAAAACTTCTCCTTGTCATGAATTCACACATAAAATGGGAATAACAATTTTACTTTGTCTTGTCATGGAGAGTGGCAAGTGAAGTAAAACTTGGAAGGAGTTTTAAGAATCTGGCAAAGGAAAAACACTCAATACAAGCAAACTATTTTTACGGTCATTGAGCTTGAAGTGCCAGTGGAAATCCTTGAGATTTGCTATTAAGAACTTACCTTTACTATTTTCGACTTCCCAGGGAAAGAGAGAAGTCAATGGCACAATCTAGAGTAATACTAATATTTAAAAGATAACAAAGGGTGAAAAATACTACTTGACGAAGAATTTTTAAAACTCCAAACATGGGCATTCAGGATAAGTCAGGATTATTTTTACTTTTTGATTTTTTTAAAAATGTTTTACAGTTTGACTTTCAGAAATAGGCATACCATTTCATGTTCAGTCTATGAATGTGTGAAAATTATACTCAAACCTATAATGGTTTAAAAGGAGTAAATGAATACCTAGGAAGCAAAGGTAGTCACACAACTACCTTTAACGTTTCTTATTATTCATTTTATAAATTAGGTGGAAAACCCTACATTTAGCTCATTCTTGCACAGGAAACATATATATATATATGTATATATATTCACTTTAGCAAATATTCTACCTTTGAAAGTCTCAGAATTGCTCTTCTAATTCTTCTTGCTACTATATATTATCTGCTTTTCTTGAGTCCTGTGATAACGTGAGGGAATTTCAGGATATAACATTAAAAAGGTATAATATCTTAATTGATACAAACATAATTAAGCATCCTCCCTTAAAAATTTTGCTTGTGCATACATATACATATATGTATATACCAAAAATCATTAGAGAAAAAGAGCCTATCAATTTGAGAGTGGAGGGGATGAGAGGGTTGAAAAGGTGGACACCAGATGGAGGGAACAAAGGGAAAGGTCTAAATGACGTAATTCAATTTCAATTAAAAATGCATATCATTTTTAAAAATTAATTTTTAAATTTGTGTTTGTGTATGTGCACACGTGCATGTCACAGTGTCTGAGTGGAGGTCAGATGACAACTTTCAGGAGTTGTCTTTCTTTCCACTCTATGGTTCCTGGGGATTGAACTCAGTCAGATCATTAGGCCTGGTGGCAGGTGCCTTTACCTGCCTAGCCACCGTACTAGCCAGCATCCTCTATTTTCAGCCTTTGCTTTATTCTTCTTTATACTTCTAGCCCAGGTAGCACTTTGGCTTTGAAAATATACATTGCTGTGCACATGGCGTACTCGGTGCTTTTAACAGAGCTGTTTTCTAAATACCAGCTAAAATCCAAACATGCAGCTGTTTTGTACTTAGGGAAACAGACTGAATCTAGATTTTTTTCCTTCTCATTTTTCTATCTGAGTGGGATGTTTGATCAGAGTTTTAGTCCTAGTTCTGCTAGTAACAGACCATTCAACAATCTGAGATAATATAGCTCTTAAAATGGTGAAAATCTTATTTTTCCCTCTTCTTTATAATTGAGTTGTGATTAAAACTCTTGCTATTGTATCCTCATTTTATGTCTGATACTGTTTAATTCTTCAAGTAGTAAAGAGGTTACATTTACTATATATTATATACATTTTGGATGATTTATGTTTTTCTGCTCACGTCTTCTGGATTTGTCCATATTAGTAGATACTGTGGACATATAGTATCAGTATATTATGTTACATTCATATGGCAGTCATTTGAACTTTCTGAAATTCAACTATGCTTGTATTTAAAAGTTCACAAATGACTTTCCTTTACATTCTTCTATATGTTCAATTATAGGGAGAACGAGGATTTCCAGGTTTGGAAGGCCATCCAGGTCTGCCAGGATTTCCAGGTCCAGAAGGACCTGCAGGACCTCCGGGACAAAAGGTATATTTGTTTCCATAGCAACCAACCACCATAAATGTCAAACAAACTGCCAGTCCAACTAAAAGCTCACTGAATTGTAATAAGAAATTACTGCTTAAACCAAACAACAGAATTAAAGAGACAATTGTTTTCTGTACACTTTATATATCATAGAATTTGTTTTGTAAATGTTTTTAATTGAAATAGATTGCATTTCTTTTTCTCCTGGTTTTCCTCCCTCAAGCTCCTCCGAACTGCCCTCCCTCAAGCTGCTCCCATAGCCCCACGTTCTAAAGTTGATGGCCACTTTTCTTTATTATTGTTACATATGCATACATATGTATGTCTGTGTATGTGCACACAAACATACATGCAACCTACTGAATCTGTTTCTGTTATTTCTATGCATATGGTTTCAGGACAGACCACTCTCACCGAACAGCTAACAGGGGGGTTCATCCCTGGGAGAGGCCAGTAGTTCTTTGTAAAGGACTGGGACCCCATAAAATTGTCCCATACTGATATTATGGCAGTCTTGACTGTTTCACAGCAAACTTCTTGGTATTCTGGCTCCTAGACTCTTTCCATCCCCTCTTCTGTGATGTCCCATGAGCCATAGATGCAGGAATGGTTATGTAGGGCTGGGCTCCCCACAATGCACTAATTTCCTCCCTTGATCCCTCTGACCAGTTGAAGTTTTCTATGATGTGCCCCATTTGCTGTGGTGAGATGCTCTTTGGGGGAATTTTTCAGCCACATTTATTCAGGAAGGGTGGCTCTTCACCTTAGTGAGGGCTTTTGTTTGTTTGTTTTGTAATTTGGACATTACTACCAAATTCAGATTGTTTTTTGAAGACGTTATTTGTTGTATACGGCCTTTGGAATTGTTACATTAAACTTCTCCTGGGGAGAGGCAAATAAACTTCTTCTCACCCCAGGTGGGCACCAATAACAGACCAAAGTAGGATTTAGCCAAATTCCAAGTTGCTGACAAGGACTTTATTGGGCTTGCTAACTGAACATGAGTAAGGGATTGCTTATAAAAGTGTGGGTAACTCTAAAAGAGATGTGTCGTGGATAATGATCTCCTGGAGGCTGCTGTTGACTACCACTTTGAATCAGCCTCCTAACTTTCTGTGTACTCTGCCATCTCCCTGGATCAATTGCAGCTGCTGGGTGGGGGAGGGTCAATAGCTGGACTCTATCTATCAGAGTGTTAAAGCTCCATTATCACTATCATAGACCATGTAGGTTAGTTAGGCTTCTCTCTCTCTCTCTCTCTCTCTCTCTCTCTCTCTCTCTCTCTCTCACACACACACACACACACACACACACACACACACTCACACACACACACACCCTCGTGAGTAAGGGTAGCATCTTTATGTGTATGTTAAGATGGGGTAGTAGGAAAGATAACAGTGAGTCTTGAGACTGAGAGAAGTATCTTTTAGTTTATAGTGGTTCTTTTGACTTAGTGCTCTTTTCTATCTGTATTAGATAGAGTGATGTATGTATATCCAGTTGCTCAAAAAGCAAAATTTGACTTAATGACATTTTCCTTCTAGCTTTATTATTGCATATAATGAAGCTGTAGCATATCATTAGAGGAGTAAGAAAATCAAATGGATATCACCAGGTAGTTGTACAAAATGGAGGAAACTTAAGTGCATGGAGATTTTTTTTAAAAATATTTATTTATTTATTATGTATACAATATTCTGTCTGTGTGTATGCCTGAAGGCCAGAAGAGGGCGCCAGACCTCTTTACAGATGGTTATGAGCCACCATGTGGTTGCTGGGAATTGAACTCCAGACCTTTGGAAGAGCAGGCAATGCTCTTAACCACTGAGCCATCTCTCCAGCCCCCCACATTTTNCAGACCTCTTTACAGATGGTTGTGAGCCACCATGTGGTTGCTGGGAATTGAACTCAGGACCTTTGGAAGAGCAGGCAATGCTCTTAACCACTGAGCCATCTCTCCAGCCCGACATGGAGATTTTTATATATATTTAGTTATAGCCGAAGTTAGATGTTGAGAGAATGATGGAGTGATTGTGAGGAGGTAGTTTTGTGGCATTCAGCAGTAAGTGGGACCTGTGCTGAAATTCACTGGATAGAACGTGAACACCAAGGAAATACCAAGCCTCGAAATGACTGTATAGAATTTTGTAGATGGGCCATTCAACTGAGTTTCCTAGGTGCTATAACACAGCAAGAGCAGCAGGATGATGCTTGCCACCCAGGAATGGCAAAGAAATAGCACAGAGATCTAAAAGCAACAAAGATGATGGAATCGGGCACTAATATAGAAGCACAGCTAAAGCCTCCCCCTTCTCAACACACGGGAACATAAGCACAGCTTTGGGAAACTGAAGTGGGAACACAAATTGATTAATTTTTCCGCTTTGTTATGGAATTGGGTGTGTTGAAATAGAATGTAATTTGAATTATAGAAAAAAACTACATTTTTAACATTTGTGTTTATCTGGGATCAAGGTCAGAGTTTCTTGCATGCCATCCAAATTAAGAGTAAATATTTGTGTTTCATTAAAGTAAGTTATATTAAAATTATTTTGAAATAATTTAGCATTAACTGAGGCTGTTTAGTGTTAGTATAATAGCTTATGAAGATGTGTTTCTATACAGATAAAGTCTGGAGAGCATTCTAATCTTTGGTGCAAGTCGTTTTCATTATTTATAAAGTGAGAATATATACTGCAGTCTAAACATCTTAGATTCTACATCCAAAATATACTTTTTGTGTGGTTGGCTATTTGGGTGTTTGTAAAGCGAAAAAATATAGAATTATGCTTCATTGATATACTCCAGTTTATGAAAGAATAAACTTGTAAAATAAACCAGGCACATAGCTTAGTTGGTTAGAGTATGGTCCTGAGATACATACATACATACATAAAACAATACATGTATATATATATGCATGTGTATAAATGTATATAGAATATATATGTAATGTTGCAAAAGAGTTCTTTATTGAATAAAATGTGGTTCCTGTTTGATGGGTATTATATTCATTTTATTCAAGATAAATATAGTGTATACAAAATCCTCTTTTCCATCTATGTTCATTGGTCCCTGTGTATATACCCATACTTTCATCCCCTTTATTTTTAAAATAAGATGTCATGTTTAGTTTTTAGTTTGTTTTTTCTTATAGCAGTGTACTCAGAACATGTTAGTTTCACTACACTTAATTTCATTGTGTGTATATATGTTATAATGTCATATATATGTTATAATGTCATAACCAGTTCCCTATATATTATGCAGTTTTCAATAGTTTGCTGCTGTAAACCTAACTGCTAAGATGTAAAACTTTGATTTACTCTTTTTGTATCAATAAGCATGAATCTGTAAGATAAATTATGAGAAGTGAGTTCCTGGATCACTGGACACGGATACACACACACACACACACACAATCTTGCCTGCATATGTATGCACCTGTGATTTTTTTTTTACAGATCTTACCAGATTACCATTTGTCAGCTATATATAATTTACCTTTGATTCAAAATCAAAAAAGAAGCTACATTTCCATCCAGCTTTATCACCATTACTGTGAAACGTTCCCATTTGTCAGTATGGTAGGAGGGTGATCTGTCAGTGTACTTTCAGCTTGCGTTTCTCTTTCTATGAGGAAGAATATGCTTCTCCCAGATAGAGGTGTCACTTGTTTTTTCTATGACCGATATACTCATAACATTTCCTTTTTTTTTTCTGGTGGAGTTTTGGTAATTTCCTATTTTGCCGAGCTATTTGTTAGTAAGATTATTTCTGTGCACATACTGTGAGTTGCATTATTTTCCCCTTTGTCCTTGGTTTTGCTGGGTATGTGCATGAAAGCATATACATTTGTAAGTCTCTGTTTCTCAAAGATCCTTTTCTTAAGTCATATATATGGATTTCTAGCTGAACAAATCTTGAACACTTTAAGGTTATATATACCTTACTTCTCAAAGATTTTCTTTCAGTATGTCAATTTATTTTTTACCCGTGGGATCCGTCCTGGTATCTTTTTCTCCACTCATTTCCAATGCCATCATCATTATGCAGGAGTCATCCCTGTTTTGTCGTTTTATTTATCATGATTTCAATTGTGTGAAGCCAGCCACTTCTAAAAATAATAAGCTAAAAATTATTAAAATTAATGATTTATTAGTTTTAAAGAACTTATTAAAATATACTGCTATACTTGTTTCATATTATTCTTAGTTATTGTTAAGTTCTTACAATGTCTATACATTTTGCTATATCTGTGTTTTGGTTTGTTGCTGTGTTCTGTGACTCTCTCGTACATTGAGTTTAATTTCAAATTTTATTTCTTTCTCTCAGTGTGCCTATGTCTGTCCCTGAGTGTGTGTTTGTGGGTGGGTGGGTAGAGGGGGCTCACAGTTCAAAACATTTTAGTGAAGGCCCTTTGCAGACAGCATGGGTGTTGACCTTACCAAGATGGAAGCTTTTAAGAGGGTGGCTCTGGTAACCATCTTGAGTGCTGACCTCAGCAAGATTGTAGCCACCATGAGACATATTTTCAAGGTCCATTTTGTTCTCTGTCTCCTTGCTTATAGATGGCCACAATTTAATATCAATATCTCCAGATTGAGGCAATACACTCTACATGCAAAGAAATTAGCTTCCAGTCTTGGGTAAGGGGGAAATAAAGAAAAGGAAAGGAAAGAAATGAAAGGAGAAGAAAAGGGCACTGGAGAGACGACTTGGTGGTTAAGAGCACTGTTCTTCAGGGGAACTGGTTTCAATTCCGAACACCTACATGGCAACTCACAACTGTTTATATATTCAGGATCAAAAACCTTCTCAAAGACATACATTTAGGAAAAGCAACAAGAAAATAAACATAAATAAAAGCCAGGTGATTGTGGTGCACACCTTTAATCAAAGCACTTGGGGGCAAATGCAGGCTGATCTCTGGGAGTTCGAGGCCAGCCTGATGGCAGGCAGGGAAGGTGTCATATTTCCAAACATTTTCATAACTGCACTTAGCACTGCACTCTTTTACATTTAATTTTACTTTTATTTAAGAGTGTTTCCCGTTGTGTAGGACTTAGTTTAATTTCAAATTCTTAAAGATTTTTTAATAATTTATTTAACTTTATTTTACGTGCAGTG
The DNA here is from genome assembly GCF_014885135.2 of Alexandromys fortis. Lineage (NCBI taxonomy): Eukaryota > Metazoa > Chordata > Mammalia > Rodentia > Cricetidae > Alexandromys > Alexandromys fortis. The sequence continues at coordinate 1,965,313 of NW_026068105.1, forward strand.
GTGTGAATGTGTCAGATTACCCTGTGTACATGGAAAAAATATACAGCATACATAAGTTTGGGTACTTCCCAGTTTCAGGTACCTATGTGGGATTTTATAAATTATCCTTTTTGGATAAAGAGTGGCTTCTGTATACCAAATTCATATGAACTTCCTTTCTGATCATCTTCCAGTATTGTTTATTCAAATCTAAGACTCAAACTATTTTAATAATTGAAACTATGCTCCACTTTCATATCTGACTGGTGGAGGGTCCACTCATTTCTTTCTTTTTACATTTCTTTATCCTCAAAGATATTGCTGAGTATTTTTCCATATAAACTTTACAGCTGCTATCTAAATCTATTTTCATTGTACAAAATTTCTAATAAAAATTTGTGGTTTACTTTTGAAATGTTGAATTCCTTTATTTAACAACATGGAATTTCTTTTTTTACTTATTTGTCTGTGAACTTCACAAGTGTTTTAAACTTTTCCTCTTATAAATCTTGTGCATTTTCTTGTTAAATTCACTACAAAATACTTTGTTTTACCATGTATAGGTGGGATATTTTCTCCTATTAAGTCTCCTAAAGTGGTCCTATAACAAGGCTGTTGAGTTTTTAATGTTAGCTTTTTATATAATTGTAAACTCATCATATTGTTATAGTAGTTTAAATACCTTGGTTTTCAGGCATACAGTCATATCATTTGCAAATCGTGGCTTTATCTCCTCCGTTGTAATGTTCTCCTTTTGAATGTAGTGCTAGGGATTGAGCTCAGGGCCTTGCAGGTTTTAGGCAAATGCCCTATCCAGATGTAACCTCAGCTCCATTCTTTCCCACTCTTTCTTGTTTTGTTTTAAAATAGTCTTACTCTGTGGTCTACCTGTCCTGGAACTCTGTATGTAGATAATGCTGGCCTCAAACTTGTGGCCATTTTCTTGCATTAGGCTCTTGAGTGTTGAGATGATAGATATCCTCCATAACTTCTAGCATTCCAATTTTCTTTTCTAAAATTATTCCTCTCTTTTAACCTTGCTGCTTGATCTAACTGGTGCATTGTTGAAGGATTCTTGTCTTATTTCTGCCTACAGTAAGCAGGCATAAAATATTTATTGAACAAGAGGTCTTCTAGTTATTTTAACTGGGAATCGGAATTCATTTAATCTTCTTGTAACTGCATCTGCTTTGGAATGAGTATATCATTAAACTTTTAAAAAGGAGAATGTTTCATGGAGACTTATGGTCTTTTCATTAAGAATATCCATATCTTTGCTGCCAGAACCTGTGGATATGCTGCTTTACATCAAATATTAGTTTTTCTTTATTAAAAATTTAAAAGAAAATCCTTAACAAAAAATTCACTGAGGTTAGATTTAAAAATGTCAGTGAACAGGCATGACTTGAAATGGTTAGGGAGTATTTGCCAGAAGTAGAGAGCGGAATCTGGAAGAGCGAATTCATGATTGTTAAGCTCTGCCAGTAGAAGGTGCTTTCTGAAATAAATGAAAAGATAAAAGCAGAAATTCAAGAACAGCACGTACAACTGCAGCTTAAATATGCCATAGAAATTGTCAAAATTTTGAGGTTGTCTTCCTTCCTTTCTTTTTTTTATTGCACAAATGATTTGGGAAATAGCTGCATTGCTAGCTTATCTTCTTTTTCTTGTGTGCCTTGCATACAACTTTATGCATGTAAAACTTCTTCATGTCAGCACTTTCCCCAGTAAAATAATGACTTTTCTTGATGTTGTTCATATAATTTATGAGTGTGTTTACTCTTAATAATAAACCTTCTTTGGGTGTATGATTTTAACACAAACTTTCAGATATTTTTACAAAGTTTAAGGCTGCTATAATGGAGAATTAGTCATTTGATGACTGATTTGAAGGACAAAAGTACTAAACATACTGTGTTTTTCAGGGTGATGATGGAATTCCTGGGCCAGCAGGACCAAAAGGAATCCGGGTAAGCAATAGGCAGTGTATGGTAAATGCTTTGTTGATGTCAACAGATAAAAACACGCGAAATGATAGGAGACAACAATGATAAACTAGTTATTGTTGTACACACATATAAATATATTAGATACAACATGTTGAATCTATTTAGTGTTGCTTTTATGTGTACTAATGTTTACTATTTCAAGGCTGACCAGTTGTTACTGAATAATCAATTAGAAAGCTCTTCCCTGGGGCTCATTAAGTCACCCTCTCTCAAAAGTAATTAATTATCTATAGTTTTTCCTTGGTCTAAGACCGGGGACCTGTGAAATTTTCCCTATTCATGTTAGCGTATTTTTGTCTGAGTCACAATTGAAGGGTAATATCCTTTCTTGTGGGGAAGTCAAGGAAGCAGGGGTTTGAAGCAACTGATCACATCACTTTCACAATGGAAAGCCAAAATCAACCAGCATACTGTGCCCCTTTTACTTTCTCTATCATATCTAGTCCAGGATCCCCTTCCCAGTGAACGATCCTGAGCACAATTAAAATGGATCTTCACATACCAACTAATGTAATCAAGATAATCTTCACAGGCATGTCCAGATAGCTGTTTCTCTGGTAATTATAGATTCTGTCAGGTTGACAACTAAAATAAAAACATTACAACTTTACTCCTTCTAAGCTTGACATCTAAACCCGTCACTTTTAAGCCATAACTTTCCATGCCTTGCTCTCATAGACCCATGAGAATGCTATAATGTAAAATGCGTTCAATCCAACATCTAAAGTCCCCATAGTCCTCAGTGTCTTAACTGTGAGCATCTGTAAAATAAAAAAAAAAAGGTATATACTTCCAGCATAATATTGGCACAGAGTAAATACCCCTATTCTAAATTAGAAGAACTCAGACATAGCCACAAATAATCACTTCAACATAAAACAAAATCAAACAGAACAAACATCAAATCCTGCAGCTTCAAGTCCAAACTCTGGGATTTGTAGTCTCATCAGCTGGAGTCCAAACCACTTGATCCGCCCCATGCATTCAATTCTGCCCCCTGAAGCACACATCTAGTCTTTCTAGGCTGGCTTAGTTCTATGCCCACAGCTTTCCTTGGCAGCTGTCTGTTATTCCTGGTATCTCCACTATTCTGTTGTCTTAGCTGTAACTTATGGTTTACCTTTACAACTTCACACACTGGCCTCTTAGGGCTTCTTTGCAGGAACTTCATCCACACCACAAATCCTCTGGCCTTACATTCTTTTTCAAGCTTCCATGTCTCTCAAATGAGCTACATTGCCAAGTTCTACTGCTAGCTCTTGAAGGACCTCTGGTGACTGGAGTTTTGCCTTCAGGACACCTTTTCTTTTGTCCCGATGCAATGTATGATGCTTGTTTTCAGTAGTTCTGACCTTTGTAACAATTATAGCTATGTTACCAATACTAAACTGAATTCTCTCCTGCATTGAAATGTCCTTTGCCAAACAAGTTAACCCATTATCTTGAAATTTATCTTCAATCGACTTTTAATAAGCAGCATAGAGGCAGATTGTTAGCCAAAATATCACATGAATGGCCTCTAGCCCAGTTGCTAATTAGAGTCCTTTTTTACTCTGACATCTCAATGACCAGTCTCCACTTTACACATTCCCCGCCCCCCTTCCCCCCCAGTGTTCTTGTCTTCCAAGTTCCCAGCAGAAAAGGCTTTATCCTCTGATTATAGCATTCAGGGACTTTTCCAAGTCACTATTTTAACTCTTCCACATTCTTCCTGAAAACCAGCTCTAAAGGCCTGAGAACTGCATGGTCAGTTTTATTCCAACAATGGTTCTAATTCTAGTTACCAATGTCTGTCTTAATTCTTTTACTGTTGCTATGAAAAAATTCCCTATAAAGCCAACTTAAGGGAGAAGGGGTTTATTCTGACTTACAGTTCATGAGTTCAAACTTTCCATCATGATGGACAATAAGAGTTTTTAACAGTTGGTCACATCACTTTTCCAATCAGCTGCAGAACATGGTGAATACATTCATACTAGTGTAAAGCTTACTTTCTCCATTTTATCCAGTTCAGAATCCCCTGCTTAAGGTAAATGCCAACAATTTCGATGTCTTCCTACATCAATTGATGTAATCAAGATAATCCTCCACAGACATGCCATCTCCCAGGTGATTCTAGACTCTGTCAAGTTGACAGCTAATGCCTACCTTTCTTCAGTGCTGGTATGCATATGGCTGGTTTTAGAATTATAGAATACTGAGGCCTGGCTTAATTCCAGCATTTGGGAGGCAGAGGCAGGCAGATTTATGAACTAAAGACCAGCCTGGTCTATAGAGTGAGTTCTAGGAAAGGCAGAGTTATGCAGAGAAACCGCCTCAAAACCCCCAAAGAGAATAATAAGAAAAATTAGAGGATAGTGGTTTATTACCAATAGTGGTGATTTTTTCAAAGACAAGATCTATTTTCTCTGACCTTCAGTTTCTTCACTGCAAAAGGTAAAGGGTATATCTCCAAGGTCTCTTTTAGCTCCAAACTTCTGTTTATAGAATAATATCTCTTACTTTGACTATTAGGTGCCTGCTCATATATGAATTATTATTACAGCCCCAAAATATTGTAATTCTTTGCTAGTCAAACATTTAGATAAATAAATCTTGCACAAAATATCAAAAATATTCCATTGGCTGCATAATTTTTTAGTGCCATGTGGTATCCCAGATTGGTACATCGTATATGTAATATTAGCAGTTGGAATACTAAGAACAAGAAGATTGTTTTGAGTTCCAGGCCAGCATTTTGTACAGAATTGGGAATTTGTCTCCAAAAAATTCAAAACCAAAATAAAAAAAACTATGTAAATTTCTTAAGTGGTATTTATGACTGCTGTGGATACAGTATGGGAAAAAATAAGAAAGTCGAAACCTTTAGTTTAATTTGTCAGGTATAACTGATTTTTGTAGTAAATATATATATATATGCACATATATACAGTTAAAGCTCTTTATAATACTAACACTGTATCTCTCAATAGCCATTTATAGCTACTGCATGATACATACTGCATACTGTGGAAACTAAAAAGAATTAATCATTCTACTAATGGTTGCTTCTAGATAGCTGGGAGGTGTTCAATTAGACCCCGTTCCGGTTTCTGAAGTATAACTTTAGAAGTGCTTGATATGGTAGCCGTATCTTTAGGTCTCAGCTTACAGACTACTTTTATCTTGTTGTTCTTTATTTCTCTTGTTTTCAAGACAAGGTTTCCTCTGTGTAACAGCCCTGGCTGTCCTGGAACTTGATTTGTAGACCAGGGTGGTCTCAAACTCATAGATATGCACCTGCCTCTGCTTCCCAAGTGGTGGTATTAAAGGCGTGTGCCACCACCATCTGGTATTGTAAAAAAAAAAAAAAAAAAAAAAAACAAAAACAGTGCTCAAGAGAAAGACACCATGCAACAGAGTTCACTTGGAGGCGTTATTAGTGCAAAGGGAAGATAAAAGGGTGAGGGAGGAGGGGAGACCACCCTCTGGGGACAGGAGTGTCAGAAAAGAAAAGAAGAGAGAGATTGCTTTTGTGTGTAGAAGAATATGTGTGTAGAGGGAGAAATAGAAAGAGAGCGATGGGAGGTGGGCGGGGCCTTTTAAAAGGGAACTTTGTGAACGTGCACAGGAGGAGCTCTTAGTGGCTACACCTAAGGACATATACCCCAGGGTCAGGTCAGTACAGGTATCTGAATGCTAACAGCCGACTCAAATTACTCTTGATGTGCAGTTTAAAAGTGAAAAAGATTACGTTTAGACAAATGCAGAGAGCACACAATAGATTCAACTTCCTTGTGCTTAGTTTTGTCTTCAAAACAATGGAACATTTTGACATTTTGTCTCTAAACAAGCACTATTTATGCAAATATTTTAAAGCAAATCCCTCACATCTTTCACTTTGCTACTGAAAACTTCAGCGTGCCTCAGTACCGATTAGCTACTCTATTCTTGCTTTACGGTAACAATTTGTAGATTATTTTTAAGTCAGTCCCAATTTCCTCAGGCCACCATTTTAGCTGGAATGTTAATAAATGAATGAACTGTTCGAACAACTACTTGAAGTAGTGTTCAAGGAAGGATTTTTTGAGGGTTTTTTTTTTCATTAAAATACATTTGATTTAATGTTTCAGTTAATTGTAGTTATTACTTTTTTGAGATAAGGTCTTACTCTGTAGACTTGGACTTAATTAATCTCACACACAGTGCTGAGAACACTGCATATTATTTTTTTGAACCCCATTTTGTCCCATTTTTGACCTGGTAGGAGTCTATTCAAGTTTGATTCCTGCCCATATGTTTTTACCGAAGTCACTGGTCACTGTGACTTTCTTGCTTTCCGGCATACAGTCTATCAGAAACGTCTTCTGCTCATTTTGTTCAAACCTTGCTGTAATGGTGCTGCAGTCACAAACCTTAAATATCATATTGTGTTTCCTAATTTGTAGTGTGCCCCTGGGATACAGACATAGAAGTGAGTTGTTAGGTTAAAGGTTATATGCATGTCAGTTTTGGTAGCTCTTTCCAAATATTCTGCCATAACACTTGAGTCTGTGTTTACAGTACTGATGAGAGTACTGTTTTCCGTATATCCTCGCCAACAGAAACAGTTGTCAAGTTGGATTGTGCCAGTCCTGAAAGGGAAATTTAATTGAAAGATGTTTGAGGTTAGTTACATTAATGTCCTCAGCGGAAGATCCATTTGTTAGCCTCTCATCTCCTAGTAAATTCATTATTCACAGATCTGAAGGAATTTTGTGTTAAGACAGACATTTCCTCCATGCCTCTAGTTTTCTGTAAAAGGGATTTTCAAAACATCTCAAGGAAAGAGCTCTTCTGTGGTTATTGAAACAACAGTGGTTGGTAATAGCCTCGTCACTACCTCAAGGGATTTACTTATTGTTATAGGGTCCTCCTGGACTTCCAGGATTTCCGGGGACACCAGGTCTTCCGGTAAGTATGATTTTGATTATTGTAAGATCTTCTGAAAGATAATTAAGGAATGCTATAAGTGTGTTGTATACCTTTTTAAAGGGAATGCCAGGCCATGATGGAGCTCCAGGACCTCAAGGTATCCCTGGATGCAACGGAACAAAGGTGAGGTTTATTGAGCTTAATTGTGGACAGTATGTGGATCATACTAGATTTAAAAGTCTGAAAAGCGATAAAGTGACTTTGTGTCTAAGTCAGCCTTTTCAGTATAGTAGATTAATTTATTTCAGCCTGTCTAACTAGTGGCAATAGTGCATTGGATTAGAGGTTACTTACAAAACCTTCATGTAAAGTAGTTTGGATATTAAAAGTGAATTAGGATATATGTGTTTCACATACTATAGAAGTTGCTATAAATAATACTTGGTAATATCGTTTATTAATTTTGCCTTACAAATAGATGCTGTCTATATTTTGAATAGTCTATGTTTTGAGTTTAAAAATTTTATGGAATGTTATTTATACAGTGGAGGAAGGGGCTCATGTATGCTGTGGAACACACTTGGAGGTAGAGGACAACTTACGCGGGTTGATTATTTCCTTCCATCATGTGGGATGTGGGTATCAAATTCCAACTGTCTGGGTCTTAGCAGAAAACTAAACTTCTACTGAACCATCTCACTGACTCATGCTTTATTTTTCTTAACTTCCTTAGCTGTCACCGGGAAAACTACAAGTTTTTCATCAGCAAAAATGATTCACTTAACTGCAGAAGAATTTGTTAGATAATGGCACTTTTCTTGTTTTGAGTCAAAAATTTGACATTAATATACAGCAATAGAGAGAGGAAAATTTGCTCTTCTTGTAAAATGATATATTGTGGCCTCCTTTTTTCTTGTTTTGCATTTCCTTTTACATAAATGCACTATTTATTTTTTAAAGCATTTTCTGTTTTCTGCATAATATTTATAAAACTACATCTACCCTATATATTTTTAATGAAGACATATGCCGTATTTTTACATTAGGGTATATACTTTTTGCATTACAATGAACATGTTTTCTGAGAACCTTTAAAACATACACAAAACCAACACAATAATTTTCAACCTTAGTATTTCCCAGGTCTCTTTAATGATTGCCAATAGTAACATATTTTTCTTGACACAGAATCTCACTATGTAGCCTTGGCTAGCCTCAAACTTACAGCAATCCACCTGTCTCTGCCTCCCAAGTTCTGGAACTAAATGTGCACCATGTGTGCCCTAACACTTATATTTTTTAATTTATAGATTTATTTGTAAGGCAAATATCAATAGTTAAGAGATTTATTTGTGTTCTTCATTCTAGTTCAGGCAGTCTTTGATGATAAGGTCAGTATTAGTTATGACAATAAACAATTTCATGAGGAAGTAAACTACTTTCTTGTCCCTGTTCTGGTGGAACAACTATGTTTTTGTTTCTTTGTTTTTTAAGTGTGGGTGGGTGTGGGGGATGGGACGTATGTATTGCCAGCATGCCTTATGCAACAAGAGAACCAGTACTCAAAGCTTTAAAGAGGAAAGCCAAACGCATGTGCAGGTATATATTGTATAATTAAAGATATCTTTTTTTCCCTTTCACAAAATAGTTCTTTCCAATATCTAACAATTAATTTATGTTTTAGGGCAGGCATCATTTATGTAATAAGTTTTATATAAATTAAATAATTTTGTTGTACATACTTTCAGATTAGAATTTTCTTACATTTCTCACTAGGTATGTAAAATATGAATGCTGCATCCACGATGTATGGGTTCTTTTTCTTTAATGTTTTCTAAACTTGATATGTACACTCATTCCTTTCTCTTTGGACCTATTTTTTTCCATGTGTAAAAGGTGATACAGAGAAAGCCATTGATACTCAAAAGCACAAAGGTGTAGTAATTTTCCCATTTTAAACCTTCTGACAGGTTTGTTCCCAGAATTGCTATAGCATACATGGGTATTTGGAAAGAATTTGCATTGGTGTTCTTCTCCCTCTATTTTAACTGCTTTCTAAACTAAATGTCTATATTGGTACTTTACACCAGTGAATGAGAAAAAATGGGTACCTAAAACTGTAATGGCCTGCAATTGCTAGAAATGTTGTTTCTGCCTTCTTGGTGATATTAATAGCCTTCTTCTTTGCAATCTTTTCCTTTTTACAAAAATAATTTGAACTAGTTTACAATAAAAGAAAATGAAGTGATAGCTTTGGAATAAGAAGGTATACAACACATGGTTAGGAAATTGGGGCAAATCATTAACTATTAAATGTGACAATAATCAGAAATCTTCGCTGTGATGGTGTCAAAATAGAGTTTTGGAAAGCAAATGACTATGGTAGAGTTTTTCCTTTAGTTTCGGTTGGGGAAGATGAGTAGGGCTAAAAGTATCTCGGTAGGCTGAATTGCTACAGATAGTTGATTCTGAAATAATTGGGAAGTTGATGCTAATGAATTTTTGGTAATCTGGTATGTTTCAAATGGCATTTGAAGAGAGTCATTGTTTGCTTATACAGTTATTTACTCTTTCTTCATTCTCTATACTCTTTGTTTTTAATGCCTTCTAGGGAGAGCGTGGATTTCCAGGCAGTCCTGGGTTTCCTGGCTTACAAGGTCCTCCAGTAAGTTCTAAAATTCAGAATTAAAATGAACTCAAGATGTAACAGAAAAGGTGTGAATACAAAGTTTGTTCATATGGAACAAATCACATATTTAAAGTAGCAAACTAGAGTATTTTAAAAAACGAAGTGGTTTAAAGGATTTAAGCCATGGATTCTATGCTAGGTGATAGAAATCTTACCTATAAGAATCCTATAATATAAAATATTATGAAATTGCCCCTTAGAAGTTTATTCAGATTATTTTCCTTTTGTATAGCATGTATTCTTTTGTTTACCCCTGCCCAATTTGTATAAAAGTCCCTTCTTTCTTTTTAATAATAGGGACCTCCTGGGATCCCAGGTATGAAGGTAAGCATTCATGCTAATAAGATAAACAGTTTAAATAAAATATGTAGAAAGTCTATAGTCTCTGCCTCCAAATGGGTATATATAGAAGTTATGCAGGTATACATGGAGAAACTATCTTTAATTAGTATACTATGTAATGTTCTATACTGACATTCTTGAAAATGTATGTGTTGTGCTCAAATCTTTCTTTTCTGCCACCTTTAGACTTTGTCGTATTGTACTTTGATAGGATTAGCCATTGGTTCTCTCTAGAAATGTGTATATTCTTTATCTCTAGCTTCTGTAACACTCTAGTTTCATAGTTTTTTTCTGCACCTGAGAGTTCTGTAACCTTCAGTACAAACTCATTGTATTATGTCTAGCAGTCATCAAGAAACTGGCCTGACTCTTCCTTCTCCTCTATGACTCGTGACATTAATAATGTCTGCAGTATTTATTAATGATGATGTAGTTATAGCAAGCCATGCCTTGTTAACCCTCAAATAACCCTGCCCAATCCATTAAATCCCCATATATATAAATTTTGTGTCAGTACATTGCATGGCTTTTAAGTTGTGTTTTTATTAATTCTTGAAAATATATACATTCAACATGTTTTGTTTATATTTAGCCCCCACTCTTCCAGGTCCACCTCCACCTTCTCATACTCCATGTCCTCCCTTTTTCCCATAGTCCATTGAGTTCAATTTGTGCTGTCTATATTCTCATGGCTATAGGTCCATCTACTGAAGCATGATCACCCTGTCAGGAGCCATACCCTTAAAGATAATTGATTCTCCCTCCTCCAGCTTCCATCTGCTATCAATAACTTCTCAGATGGGGGAGGGGTTTCATGAGACCCACCTCCCTCCATGCTGCAATGTTGACTGGCTTAATCTTGTGCAGGCAACCACAGATACCGTGAATTGCATTATGTCCAGAAGATACTGTTTGTTTTGTCCTTGACTTCTAATGCTTGTAATTTTTCTGACCTCTTTCCATGGTTCCCTAAATCTTAGGAAGAGAAATGTGATACACATTTCGTCATTTCCTTAATGTTTATTCTCTGTACTTTGATCAGTTGTGAGTTTCTGCATTAACCATTCTCCAGCACACAAAGAAATTTCTCTCCTGAGATCTAAGGGTTGAATGGATGAGATCTAATAGGTAGAGACAGATGAATTTAGTGGGCAGTGTGATACTCTGTCCATTTGATAAAATTATAGTACTGGGTCTACTCACTGATGCCTATGAGCTTCCCAGCAATGGACTCTTGGCCAGATTTACACTACCAGGCATGAGTTTCCTATTGTGTGTGGAGTGAGCCTTAAAACTAATTAGAGATCAGCCAGATACTCCATAACAGTAATGCTGTTATCTTGTCATGCTGGGTATTATTGTAGCAACAGCCTTATCTTAAGTCACCTGGATCACTAGTACCACTGGTCTGAAATTACCTCATTTGAAAACATAAAATTATTATTTTTTATACCAGACATCATGAATGCTAGATAAGCACTCTGTCACTGAGTCAGTACAGCATTTAGCTACTTGTGGCAATGACACTTATCCTGCAGGCTGAGACCTACTCATTCCTTTCACATGTTACTCTTCTTTCATTACCTAGCTAACTCTCTATATTACATATCCATCACTATGCCATTTGGTTTTACTTTAGAGACTGTGAGAGAACTACTATCTTGTTATACTTGCTGTGGTTTATTTTTCCCCATTATGTTGTTAGCCAAATGAAAAAAGAGGCTCTACTTTCTTTATTCCTAAGTACCCAAAACCTAACACAATTTTGCACAAATATTTTATATCTAATACATATTTTTAATTAACGAATATCTAAACATGTCACAAACTTGTAATAAATTCACAGTACTTCAGTATAGGCTACTCCTTAAGTTACTTTTCAAAGGTAAATTTGTTCATGAAATTATCAGTGTGCTTAATCTTTCACTGCATTTATATGCTAAAATGAACCCTCAGGTTTCTATTTATGATCTTGCTGATTTTCATGTATAATAACGATTATAACTCACATTGTTGGTTTCTTTTAGGGGGATCCAGGTAGTATAATCATGACATCACTGCCAGGACCAAAGGGTAATCAAGGATATCCAGGTCCTCCTGGAATACAAGTAAGCATATAGGGATTTTCTTCCTTGCTGCATGATTAAATCAGAAGATTGTGCAAGTCCTTCGGTACTCCCTGTTATAGTTATACAAATTAGCATCTGAAGTTTACAAGGCATCAATGTATTCTATAAAAAACAGCGTGAGACAGAGAGGTTTTAACAAGCCATATTTGCATTTGTTTATCTTTATATCCATGGTCCATGGATATTAGTGTATGTGCCAGTAGAGTTTAGCATCAAAAATAACTTCCTAGATTTTTCTTATGCTATAGATAGCAGTAGAATCCACTTTAAGTGTGGTTTTCAACAAATAAAACTCATTGATCTTTCTCAAGATATAAAAAACGTCATTTGTATTAGTATCACTTATGCATGATCATACTTTGAAGACTGGAGGAGTGCAATTTATGTAAATATCAGGTCTAATCTTACAAAAAGATTGTTGATTTATAGATAATATACAGAAAACCAACAAAGGCTTTTCAGTATATTTAGACAAGGAAGTGCTTTCTAGTTTAGGAGAATCAATCCCTTTACCAAAAATACAAACCAGGAGATTTTGCTATTTGATCACCAAAGTACAATGTTGGTTTTTTTTTTTTTCGTTTTTCTATTTTCATTCTTTACCTGACATTACCAGTCACACTCTCTTGAGTTTGTTCAATCTTGCTCTTGATAGCTTATGGAGTTTATTATGAATATGTAAGATAAAAATATAACAGTACATGCAGAATATATGCTGATACAATGCAAAATGAACATCTTTGAATACTCCCAAGCCCTACAGAATGTTTAAGAACTAAAACATCACAAATAATTTTGTATCAATGTGATTTTACTTGACAGCCACATCCTTTTGTATTTTCTCAATATATAGCTAGTGTCCTGATTAAATTATTGATTCTAAAGTAGCTTTATTCCCTAAACTATATTAGGTTTCCTTTATTACATGTCATAGTCATGTAATTTTCTATAGTGCCTCTTGACGTGTTAAGATTCATCATTTGTTTTGTAGTTTATTTTATAGTTTTTCATTATGTATTTATCATATGTTTTTATCTATTATTATAGAACACAGTCTTTCTGAAAGCTGTATCCAATCTCTTTTATTGAGTTACCATATAAGATACTTAACCCTTCTATTTGTATAATTTTAAGTTCTGATATTATCGCAGGGGTATAGATTATGAAAATAACTTAAGTCAGAAACATTTATTTTTTTTATAAGATAAACAGTTAAACTTAGGGGATTTTGTTTTTCATCATTTTCTTTACTCCCTTTATAACAGGGTCCACCTGGTCCCAAGGGTATATCAGGGCCAAGTGGTCCTCCAGGACGACCAGGCTTAATGGTAAGTTTCTATAATTATATTTTTCCTCTTTTGCTTTCTGACGCACAAATATGATTACTAATTGTATTACTTGAAAGTTAACTTAATTTTAATATTCATGGCTTCAATTTTGTTATTTAATGGTGACTGTTGTAGTGAAGAGTGAATCCCAAGAAAGCAAAGCCCCAATATTTTTATACAGGTAAAAAATGACACACATAAAAATAAGCATGTGAAATGGGAGCTGGACATGTGGGAGAATGCTTGTTTAACATCTATGAGGCCCTGCACAGAAAAAAAAATAAAGATAATAAATCCTCTTGTAATGCTTAGATTTCATTCTGATCGTGATTGGAGTTAGATCTTTGCTGCCATCCTCTTTTTAAAAAGCCAACAAAATTGTATTCCTGTCAAAGTAATTTTTCACATGTCATTTTGTGTCCCATACACCATGTATTTAAGTGACAATTTTCATTATACCTGCACTTTTGTTTGTGACAATCGGTTCTTACACTTAAGTAGCGGAAATAATGTATGCTAAATTCCAGAAGAATCTACTGGAACTCCTTAGAAAAGGCTTAAATATGCCCCCTTTCACTTTTATTTAATTATTAACATCCTGCAAAGCAGGGGACTCTGAGCCATGGCACCTCTTCACAGTATTGGTGTCGTCTGAGTCTGGTATCAAACCCTGAATTTCTTTAACCTTTGCAAACTACTTAACCGAGTCACTCCACACTTCTGTATATTCCTTCAAAAGACCCTTATTCAGTAACAGAGGAAGCAAAGTCTTATTAGCGTCACTAAGATATGATGCATAAATGCAGAGAATGCTTATATTAGAAGTGTCATACATAGGCAAACAAATGCCTAATTAACTTTTCCTTTGAAAATGTTGTCTTTATTCTTGAGAATTTCATACATGAAATATGATCATGTTAATCACCATATCACTCCTTTAACTCTCCCTCTATATCTGTCAACATTTCCCTCCCAACCTCATGATTTAAAAAAGAGCCCCTTACGTACAGTTCTTGCTGCTCATATGTTCATGGATGTGAAGCCATCCACTGGAGCATGGGGATTCTATCAGTGGCCACATCCTCCAGAAAGGATGCTTGCCCCCTTCTCTCGCAACTCTCAATGAGGGGTGGAGCCTGGAGGTCGTCTACCCTATCTATACTAAGATTTTTGCTGGTATGAACTTGTGAAGGTCTTGGGTAGGTAAGCTTGGTTTCTGTGAGTTCAAGAGCGCAATGGTCAAATCATGTCTAGAAGGCAATACTCACAGCCCTTCTCATCCTCCAGATAGCGCTGCTACTTTCTCTTCTTCAGTGTTCCCTGAGCCTTAGGAAGGGCTCTTGATACAGATGTCCAGTTTAGGGCTGAGCACTCAGTTGCTCGCTTTTTCTATTTCAGACATTTTCTTTATCGTTTCAGTCTCATTCAGTTTGATTATTTCCAACAGCAAATGACAATTTGTATAGCTAAACTAAAAACAAAGGCGCATCTAGAACTTCCATGTTGATGAAATGCAAATCATTGATTGTTGCCCAGGTGTTAGGTGTTTCAGCATCCCAATGCAAGGTCTTTCTTCTTGTCTACCTTGAACATCAGCGTGTCATTCAAAGATGCACCCCCACCTTCTGCTAAGGTTTCTGGGCTGACTCTAAGCTCAGTTGATGTGTCTGCAGAGATTCTGGGTTCGCTGCTGTCTGCCTGTTTGTGTGAGCCCAGTGGGAGGAGAATTGTTGAGAAATGTTAGTGAAATCTTCTCTTTTCTGGTCCTAACCTGGATTTTTCAAAACCCAACTTAGCAAGTAGCCTTTTCATTCTCCATGATAAACGCCATCATAAAAATGCTCAGTGAAACACATAGAGAAAATGGAAAATGCATTATGGCCTTTCAGCAATGAGCTACAGTACATTAAATAATCTGCGTGCAGTAGTTAGTTCTCAGCTTCTTAGTCTCTGAACTTTGACTAGTTATATATGTCTCTCACTGACTACTCCCTAATACAAAAAAAGAAGCTTTTCTAACCAAGGTTAAAGACCCGCTCGGGTCTGTGGGTATAAAAATAAATATCTACAAGGCATGTAGACAGCGTGACCATTTACCTAAATACCAATAGCAAGTTCTACCATTGGACCTAAGCCCTCCCCAGCCACAGCCTTTGGACCAGGGTTACAGTATGAGGTATGGCATTCTTTCCCCCAGAACAAGCCTCAAGTCTAGTCAGAAAATGGTTAGTTATCCAATAACAGCCATGGTACTGTTGCACATCAATATGTTTGATGTGTTTTCTTTCCCAGCACTCTACACAGAACCTTCTGGCACTATGAAATCTGGCCAGGAGGGAGAAAGTTTCCTGGTGTGTTTGAGATTGGTTTCTCTCTTTACTGCAGCCAAAGTGTAAGCTGTCTTCAGTAATTGGGTCTTACTGTATAGTTATGGACGGTGACCAAGAAATGTCTAAATTATCATGCCCTGAGACATTTTCAGAAACACAAATACAGTTGCATACAACGTTGCTGGATTAAAAATGAGCACATGGCCAGGTGTCATGGCGCATGCCTTTAGTCCCAGCACTTGGGAGACAGAGACAGGCAGATCTCTCTGAGTTCCAGATTGGCCTGGTCTCTAGATCGAGTTCCAGGACAGAGAAATGCTTTCTCAAAGAAAAAAAAAGGGGGGGGGGGAGAATGTGTGCTTCCTAAAAATCAACTTCATTGTTGTAGGTGCTTTGTTACCCATATTCTGATAAAAACGTGTCTGTTCAAGCTAATTAGTTATTTGTTTTTGGCACTTGTACTATTTACCCCTCTCTCACGTCAGTCCTAGCTTTCTGCCCTGTCAACTCCCATCCTGTCACCAGAAGTTTCTACATTTGTCTAGATTGTTTCAATCAATTTCAACTGTGACATTAATACAATGAAAAAATAGGTTGTTTGTGGCCCTGCACTTTAGTACACGGTTGCTTTATCACTGAGCTATGTCTATAGTCTTAAAAATCGTTTTGAAACCAAATAATTGTAAAGAAACATCTTAATATAATGTTTTTCCTCTTTTCCTTGTCTTCGAAGGGCCCTCCTGGTCCACCAGGCCCACCAGGACCAAAGGTAATGTTCTTTCTTGTTACATCATTTATTTTGTGTAGATTAGTTTTTCTTAATATTAATGAGAAATTAAACTGAAACTTCTCTCTTCAGGGGAATATGGGCTTAAATTTCCAGGGACCCAAAGGTGAAAAAGTGAGTAAAGAAAAAGAGTCGGTTATTCATCCTTCATGTTTCTTCGTTCATACTCATTTGTACTGTCTTTTTTTCTTTGCCCTGTTTCTTCCAGTGGACGTAGCTTGTCTATATTATTACTTGTAGTAGACACTAAATATCACTGTATGTTTTGCTGTTTAAATAGGGTGAACAAGGTCTTCAGGGCCCACCGGGTCCACCTGGACAGATCGGTGAACAGAAAAGACCAATTGATGTAGAATTTCAGAAAGGAGATCAGGTGAGTCCCCCGGGAGGGGAAGTTGATATTTTGGTATAACTATGTTATCATCTTGTTTGTGGTGTGGTAATCATATCAGGGTGCATTGGAATGTTCAGATATCACATTTTGCATTCTTTTTATTAATTAATTTTTTCATTTGTTTTACATCCTGCATGCAGTCCCCTCCCTCCTCTCCTTCCATGTCCCCCCTTCTACCTTCTGCACCTCCATCCTGCATTATTAATATGTACAATTTTTGTCACTTATATCTCCTTTAATCAAATTTTTAAAAATTCTATAAAATTTTAAAAAAACCTTGCTTTCTGTTAAAACAAACTATATGTAGAAATGTACTCTTAAATGTGGATGTTCTTTTAATAACAAGGACTTCAAATAATTAAATTTTTAAAAATTAACTTTATTAGGCTATCATTTTTATGCCAAACAATTAATCCTTAAAATCTATAATCCACTAGTTACTATTCACAAGGTAGGCAAACTGTTTCCACAGTGCACTTTTAGAAAATTCTCATCTACTCTGTGTAAAAACGCAGGCCTATTAATTTTCATTTCACATTCTCCCCTAACTCTCCATTTTCTATCTCTTTGCTCTGTAGATTTGTCTATTGTTGGTGTTTCATATAAACAGAATCATACAATACGTGGCCTTCATTGCTGGCTGTTTTTATACGACTTAATGTTTTTATTTCAATTAATTTTAGCATGAAGCAGTAGTTTATCCTTATTATGGCTAAATTATATTCCATTGTGTGGATATCGTAAATGCTTTACTTACCTATTCATCTGCTGACAACCATTTGGGATGTTTCTATTTTTGCTCCTTGCTTTATATTCATGGCTAAGCTCAGGAAGTGCTAAGGTACATTGTCATTATAATACTTTCATTCTCTGATGCCATGAAAGAAGACAAAGTGTTCTTTTAGTGCACACTGACCTACCTTTAAACAAACAAGATATATGCATTTTAATTCACTTCAATGCTGATAAGAACATTGAAAATAAAAGAAAAATGTATTTAAAATCTACTATCAATACAAATTAAACCAATTAATTATCTATGAAAAGATACATTGTTATGCAGCTGGCAAATCTTCTAGTTTTATATTCTCTTGCTTATTGTAAAATACTTTACATGAATGAAAAGAATTCTTATTACATATCTTGTTATTTAGCTGGTATTGATACCAGATATTAACTGAAGTGAGGAAAGAATTTTATATTGTGTTCCAATTTCAGCTTTGAATTAAAACACTCTGCTGTCTATTTATATCTGATGAACCTAAAATTCACATTATTAAACATGTTCAGTAGTTAGAACTCCACCGAATTCTAGTAGAGTGAGAACACATATTCTAGTATTAATGTGCTTTGCTTTTCCCTATACCTGAATAGGGAGTTCCTGGTGATAGAGGACCTCCTGGACCTCCAGGAATACCTGGTCCTCCAGTAAGTATCCTAAGATGCTTTAGAATCATTTAATATGAACTGGTACTGATATGCACTATCTCATGAAACTACTGTTTGTGTGCAGGGTCCTCCAGGTGGTGTGAAAGGTGAAAAGGGTGAGCCAGGAGAGCCAGGCAAAAGAGTAAGTGCTATGATCATTAGTAGTGTTTATAAAAATTCTAAGTATGCTATATGTACCAGGCTTTCCCTTTTGGGCCACTAACCAGCTCCCAAATCCCGACATGGAAACTTATTATTAGTTATGAATGTTCAGCCTTAGCTTAGGCTTGTTTTCTGCTGGCTCTTATAACTAAATCTGTTTCTCTTTCGCTGTGTTTGCCTCGGGGGTCTTTTACCATGCCTTTCCTTCCTTCTGTACATCTTACTTAGACTGCTTCTCATGTCTGGCCAGTGGCTGCCTGGCTTCTGGCTCCAGGCATGTCCCTTTCTTCCTCCGTCATTCTCTTCTTCTTCTCTCTCTCCTATTTATTTTCTCTGCCTAACAGCCCTGCCTATCCCTCTCTTGCCCAGGTATTGGCTGGTCAGCCTTTTATTAGATCAATCAGGTGCCTTAGGCAGGCAAGGTAAACAAAATGCAACACAGCTTTACATAATTAAACACACATCCTCACATCATTAAACAAATGCAGCAGAAACAAATGGAACACACATTTGCATAGTTAATGTAATATTCTGCAGCATAAACAAATATAACACATCTTTGCATAGTTAATTTCTACAACACTCAGGTGGGTAGGTTTCTTTCTAAGTCCTAATTTCACTGTCTGAAAAATATCACTACATGTGTAACTTATTATAATAACTGTCACTATAAAGTCTATTTATATAGTTCGAGGTAGTACTAATGTGCTGGGCCCATGGTGGCGCACGCCTTTGATCCCAGCACTCAGGAAACAGAGGCAGGTGATCTCTGTGAGTTCGAGGCCAGCCTGGTCTACAAGAGAGCTAGTTCCAGGACAGACTTCAAAGCTACAGAAACTCCCTGTCTTGAAAATTAAAAAAAAAAGGTAGTATTAATGATTGCTGTAGTCCTTAACTTTCTACTTCTTAAATAACAAATTTTTGTTCTTGCTCCACCATTTCTTTGTATCGTACAGGGTAAACCAGGCAAAGATGGAGAGACTGGCCAACCGGGAATCCCAGTGAGTAACTATGGCCCTTTCCTTTAACAACAACAACAACAACAAATCTTTGGTGATGTTTATGCTATTTGTAGGTAGTGGTAAAAAGGTAGGGGCACACAGTGTGGAGTTTGGAAATAGCTTAAAGAAATGGAAATTATCATCACCACTTTGAATATAAACTTGAAATATCTCTAGTTTTAAGGCAGATGTGATTAGGCATGCTTTATCATCTTAGATTCCTTCCCAGTTGCTGTAACGACATAATAAAAGCTTCTACATAAGGATACAGTCCACCACGGTGGGGAAGACATGCAGCATGCAAGGAAGGCATGGAGACAGGAGCAGAGACTGGCTGGTCACACCACATACTGTTATTATTATTATTTACCATTTCATATATGTATATCTTGAATACTGACCACCCTCGCCTCACTCGCCTCCCACCTCCCTTCCTCCACACAAATCTCTTACATGTATTCATGTCCATTCATTTTGTTTTGTGGCCCAGAAAGATGAATCCAGGCCCTTGGTAAGACTGAGTTTGGGGCTCTCTGTTGGAGGGCTCAGCAGAGGAGGGAACATAACTAAAGACTGATTCCCCCTGCAAAATCTATTAAAAGTCAGTAGTTGAGTGGCAGAGGATGGGGCATCATGAGTCTCCCCTCCTGTTTCTGACTGATTGCTCTGTCTGGACTGGTCTTGTGTGGTCGCAGTACAGGCAGATTCAGCTGAGGTCAGTTAAAGATTACAGTAGTAGAATCAAGTGCTGCTGATGGCATTTAGTAGCCCTTCACCCTATCTTTGGCTTCTTACTACTTTCTGCCTCCTCACCCACAATGTCCACTGAGTCTTCGAGGGGGTGGTATAAGTCACTTGTTTGTGGCTGGGCCCACAACTGTCACTTATATTCGGTATCACTGGCAGCTCTGCGTGTTTGCATTTACCACTGTTCATTGTTAGGAGAGGTTGTTCATTGTTAGGATTAAGGCTGGGGATCACTGTATCTGTGGATGTGAGCAGAGGTATTTAGAAGGCATTATCTGGTAGGTCTGGAAGTTAACCATCAGAAGACATTCACTGCATGGGCCTACTTCCTCTTCAGACTTAGGTTGTTTGCTAGGCTTATACCAGACATTGCGTTCCCCTCTTCGACCTGCCTCGTGTTGAGTGAGTCTCGAATCCATTCAGAGGGCAACTGGTTAGATCCCACCACAAGTCAAGCTGCTACCACACAAATGGAAACATCTTCCTTTCCAAATGGTTTCTTGATATTCCCTTTATCCTTGTCAAGCCTCCCACCCCCACATCCTTATTTCTCCAGTCTCGCCCCTCTATCCCTGACTAAACCTTTGCACACAGTATCCCCCTCTCTTTACTTTTGGTCTATTATCATCCCCCCATCCTTTACGGCAACCTCTCTGCACCCCCATTTCTTTCCTTGTTTCCTGGTTTGCACAGGTACTGTACATGAGACATACCTTAATAAAGAATTGATTCTCATATGAGAGACCATGTGGCATTTGTATTTGGGAGACTGGATTTTCTCACTTAGAATACTTTTTTCATTTCCATACATTTCCCCACAAATTTTATAATTCCAGTTTTCTTTATATTCATCCAGTTCTTGGGACTCTAGGCTGCCTCTAGTTTCTAAGTACTCTGAGTATAACAGCAATGAACATGGGTGTGCAAGTATGTCTGTAGTAAGATATATAAGATATACAGTCTCATATGGCTTGGTGTGATATAGCTGCATATATATAAAATAGTATACTAGTTTTTTAGTGTTTGGAGAAATCCCCAGACTGAATTCCAAAGTAGCTATGCTAGTTTACATTAGCAGCAACAATGTATCCTCCTTTCCCAACATCTACATAAGCATTTGTTGTTCCTGATGTTCCTGATGACAGTCATTTCAACTGGGAAGAGATTGAGTGTTAAAGTCATTTTAATCTAAATTCCCCTAATCACTAAGGGTGTTGACCAATACATTGTTAATTGCCATTCATATGCTTTGTTTTCTTTTTTGTTTTAGATTTGTTTGTTTATTTATATGTGTTTTGCTTGCATATATGTGTTGTGTCATGTGCATGTCTCATGTCTGAGGAGTTCAGGAGTTCTAGATGATCATGAGTCACCATGTGGGTGCTGGGAACTAACAACAGGTCCTCTCCAAGCTCAGAAAGCGCTCTTCACCACTGAGCCATTCTCTCCAGCTCCTGTCATTTTTTTTTCTTTTGAGAATTTTCTCTTACTCTGCAGCCCATTTTTAAACTGGGTTGCTTGTTTTCTTCTTATTTGGTATTATGAGTTCTTTGTGTATTCTTGACACCAGTCCTCAGTCAGACAATGTATAGCAGGCAAAGATTTTATTCCATTTTGTGCACTGCTCCTTCAGTTCAATGAGTTTCTTTGCTTTTTAAGTTCATAAGATCTCATGCGTCGATTGTCTTAGTTACTTTTCTACTGCTGTGCCAAAAGACCATGGCCTAGGCAACTTCCGGAAGGAAGGAAGGAAGGAAGGAAGGAAGGAAGGAAGGAAGGAAGGAAGGAAGGAAGGGTTTGTTTGGACTTAAGTTCCAGGGGTTGACGGTCTCTCATGGCAGAGAAGCAGCGGGAATGACAGTTGGAGCAGCAAACTGAGAGCTCGTTTCCCGAACTGCAAGTGGGAAGCAGAGAGAACAAACTAGGAATGGGACAAGGGTTTGCATCCTCAGAGCCTGCCCCTAGTACCGTACTTCCTCCAGTAAGGCCGCATATCCTAGACCTCCACAAACTAGGCAACAAGTGTTCAAATGGTAAAGCCTATGGCAGGGGGCACTTTCTCATTCAAACTACCACATCAGTTATTGGTTTTATTTTCAGTTCCACTGAACTCCTATTCAGAAAGTCCTTGCCCATACCTCTATGGTGAAGCATTTTTTGGGGGGTGTTATGTCTTCTTTGGTGCCATTGGTCCATGTGGAGTTGGGTTTTGTACAATGTGAGAGATAGGAATCGAGTTTCACTCTTTCAAATGTTGATAGCCAGGATTTCCAATACTATTCATTGAAGATACTTTCTTATTTCCAATGTGTTTTCTTGGCATCTTTGTAGAAATTCAGATAGCAATAGTTGTATGTATTGTGCCTTCTATTCTATTGATGGGCTGATGTAATTGGTATTTTCATTACTTCTGTGGAGAACATGATTATTTAACATCTTTCCATTTTGCTATGTTTAGTGATTCACCCTATCCCCCTTCTTAAAGGGTTTGCCTGGTGATCCTGGTTACCCTGGTGAACCAGGAAAGAATGGTGAAAAGGTAAGAATGTCTGCATTTTGACGTGTCTGGTTTGACTCTTACTACCATAAACAGTTCCCCTGTTGATACTGAATTATAACTGAAAACATTATAATTAGTATTTATATTTATGCATGGCTTCTTTACCCACTTTTTCCTTTTATCCCCTGTTTGCTAAATTTCCTTACATTGCCCTATATCACAGTGTCTATGGGGAAATCCATGTGACTGCATTTCCATTATAATGTCAGTGCCTTTGCTGCAAACCCCTGTCAGCACAACTTTTAAGAAGAGGATTGGGCACTATTTCAGTGGTTCTCTTACTCAAAAAGCTTCGAGCTGTAAAATTAGAATGTCTCTTTTAAGCATTTTCCATTCTGTGTGCAATTATTGTGTGTAAATCTGCGGCTAGTTCTTTGTAGTTTTCCCATTGGACTGATGCAGCCTGATTAAGGTCACTTATTTTGTTACTTACTTTAAAAGTGACTCTGAAAGCATGTATGAAGCATGGAGTTAGCCTGCTTTTAGCCCATCACAAAATATTCAGTCCTCAGTGCCCTCTCTTCTCTAACTGCTTTATATCAAACCAAACAAAAAAGAAGTAATAAAACAAACTTGAAGTATACTGAAGTTACATATTTTATTGATGGTTTTTCTCTAGACCAGATCCAAGTCTTAGTTTAACCTAAAAGACATAACTGGAATAAAGGGAAGCATCAAATACTTAAAATGGGATTGTTTCTCAATTAGTAATTCATGATGTAGAGGAATGTCCCTAGAGCTAGAAGTGTGAGAAAGAAATCTATTCTTGAGTGTTAGCCAATAGAATAACAATTGAATATTGTCTTCTTCATGCCTGCAAATGTTGCTGATAGAAGTCTGTCCAATGTCTTCAGCTTTTAAATAAGGCAGAGAGGTTAACTGATTTTGGTCAAGATTATGTGGCCAGTAAATCCAAGACAACATCAAGGTCTTTGTAGGCTTAGACAAGTTATTTCATTAACTCGTGTTGTACTTTGCACTTGATAACTTTATTAATGACTTCTGAGCCTATATAAAAGTCAATTGTTTCTTGAGGCAATCAGTGTTCTGTGTCATCCATACTAATTCTGTATTCTCCACTTGCATTGAACAGGGCCAAAAGGGTGATATTGGCCCACCTGGACCTCCTGGACTAGTAAGTTTTTCTCTTAAGTCTTCATCTCCCAAATTTAATATTGCCTCATCATTTTTTATGCAAATTATATACTATCTACCTTTTCCTCACAGGACATAAAATTTGAAATCATTAGAACTTTTAAAAATCCAGTAGTGCTGACCTCCTACGGTTCTGCCTGTGCGTTACGTTTTCATAGTTAAGGCCCCAAATTACAAATTGTGGTTTTGTATCATGATTGTCAACCCCTTCCTCAAACAACCAGCAGGTGGTGCAACTGATGCTTACAAAGGGTCCCGAGAAAGAACTCTGGGGAAAGCCAGGGTTGGTGGTCTCCCCTGCAGTGCTTTGAGCAAACATGGATTTAGTCCTAACAGGTTTTCTCAGTTTGTAATTGTCTGCTTCACACCTCTTTCTGTCTTGAGTGTGTGCTTTCTGGGGCTTCTAGATAACAAGGCAGAAATTGCTATAGGAAAGATTAATTGAGGGGAGGTGATATTGAGGATTTGCCACCATATTTGCATTCATTGTAGAATTTAAGCCATGTACATTTTCAAGTGTGTCAAGATTAAAAAGAAAATAGCTGTTGAGGTTCAACCAATGTTTTTGATTGAAATTTTGGTAATTCTTCAGACATTCTACTGCATTGAATCCACAGCAGTGAGTGGATTAAACTTACTCTATACACCCTGACATTTTAGCTCCTATTACCCTAGTATGTCTCAGGTAGTAATACTTAGAATACTGTCAAACCTAATGAGGCCATAATGAACAAATATAAATAATTTTGTTTGTTTGTTTGTTTTTTGAGACAGGGTTTTCCTGTTTAACAGTCCTAGCTGTCCTGGAACTAGCCCTTGTAGACCAGGGTGACCTCGAACTCACAGAGTGCTGCCTACCTCTGCCTCCCGAGTGCTGGAATTAAAAGTGTGCGCCACCACTGCCTGGCAAAAAATATTAGATATTTTTATTTACTTTTATTTTTAAATAAGAATTTCAGTTCTCTAGAAAGTAATCTTTCTTTTAAAAAATTAGAAAATAAAATCAGGCGAGTGCAGTGTACTTCTCCATGACCATTACCCCATTTTGTATATCAAACTTTTAGCCTCTTGTTTATTAATATTTTTACATCCATTCAAGGTAAAGTAAAATATCATAGTTTGCTAGTATTGATTTGTGTGCCAAATTAACTTAAAAATAGTTATTTTGTGAAATTATTTAGAATACAAGTAAATCATGAGAAGATCTAGAAGCTGGGCATGCTCAGTTGATTGGGCTATATAAATGTAGTCTTTTTTAAAGAGATTTTTTTCAAGAAAGAGTGATATGCAAATTGATATATTATAAAGCTTATGGGAAGGCACTGCAGATGTTTGGAATGGCATATGCAAAAGTACTGATAAAGTATGCACACTGAGGAGGGTGACACTCCTTTGAATCCCAGCGCTTGGGAGGCAAAGGCAGGAGGACCTCTGAGTTGAGGGCAGCCTGGTCTACAGAATGAGTTCTGGGACAGCCAGGCTACACAGAGAAAAAGCCTGCCTCCAAAACCAAACCAAAAAAAAAATAAATAAAAAACCCTGTAAACCATATACATGTGAAATGATTATAATAAGACAGGCCAGAGTGATAAGAATTCATTGCTAGAAATAATAGGCAAGGAAATAGCTGGGAGTAATACTGAAAGTAGTTTGGCTGAGTTGAGGGTTACAAGTAACATCACATACAGTCAGGAGTAAGCAAGTACTATCCTTAAGACAAGTCGTTTCCGTAGAAAAATGTGTTTGAGGCAAGTGTATGATGTAAATAGGCTTGAATTTAAGGGAATAACTTAAAGCCAAAGTCCAAGTGTGAGATCAGGGCAGTAACCGTGACAAGAGGATCGAGGAAAGAAAATCAGAGGCATTTTTTTTTTAAAGAATTGCCAGGTTTTAGGTGACTGGAAATAGCCGTTAATGATATGAGAAGAGACAACAAAAATCCTTCTAGCTTTGTAAGTCTTGAGCTCAATATTGCTGTTATTACATGTTTCCCCACAGGTTGAGGGTAAAAGTGATGAAGGTGACCTAATCTATGGAGCAGTCTTAATGAGACTCGATCTATGTGATGCATTTAATATCTAAGAACTGTGTGAAAATCGAGTATTATAATCATAGGTAGCTGCTTGACTACATTTAGAAGAGCAAGCTTTTTCATTGGCTTCCTGAATTTCTTTTTCCATGAAAAGGTGATTCCTAGACCCGACACTGGTGTGCCCGTGGGAGAAAAAGGAAATATTGGGTTACCTGGTTTGCCTGGAGAAAAAGGAGAGCGAGGATTTCCTGGAATCCAAGGGCCACCTGGCTTTCCTGGACCTCCAGGTAGAAGAGATTGTGTTTATATCTCAGTGCTTTCAGTGTCCTAGCCAATCCATATTGGTTTGATTGGGCATGACAGTGGATGACATGAGTATTCTGTGCTCTACCCCCTGTGTGTTTGTGTAAGATGTATGTCTGTATGCTGGTAACCTCCCATGTGAGCTCCTGTGGAGGCCAGGAGTTGACATTGAGTTTTTCTGCACTTTCTTAAGGCTCTCAATGAACCTGTAGCTTTCTGTCTCTGCTAGGCTTGCTGGACAGCCAGCCCCCAAGATCTGACTGTCTGCACCACCAGCACTGAGGATATACTACCATACCAGGCTTTTAAGTGGGCTCTGTGGATCTGACCCCATGTCCTCATGTTTTCCCAATAGCAGTATATCCACTAAGCCGTCTCTACTATCCAAACGGGGACTTTCTAAATGACCAACTGTACCAAAGATGTATTATTGTATTTCTTGCCAAATTCTTCCCATGTCCTTTTAAAAGCTGACTTAAATGCCATAAATGTCACTTTTACCTTCTATTAAAAATATATTGTACCAAACAGTTCCTTGATGTGGTAGATGAATCATCACACCTTCCATGCTGTCAGAGAACAGGATATTGACATAACAAATGCCAACATTTCTATGTCTCCTATACAACATTGGTAACCAGCACTGTTCATTTAGAATTCTAGGATCAATGAATTAGAAATTTCCATGTTGATTTTACAATGTATAAAACTTTAAGGTTCAGTATTGACTTTTATACCATTCCCTTAGAAGATACAGTGTATACTGTAGCACTTAAAATTTGACTAAAAATTAAACTGTCATTAATGTATCTTGTTTATTAAAGTGTAACTATCTATGCAAAATTCACAAAAGCATTCATTTCAGTATCTACCACACATATATATTCACTGAGTTATAGGTTCTTTCCATTAAAAAAAATGTGTAACTAGGGAAATCCTGTTATGATGAGGAAAGCAACACCTTCTGAGGAAGAAAATGATAAGTGTGAGTTTCTTTATGGTCTAAATATGCTCTTTTTAGTCCTCATCTCAAAACAATGAGTTAAATATCTGTTATGGGTTGAAATTTAAAATAAAGAATTTTCCCAGGCTATGGTAAAAGAGTTCAGGAGTTGATAACTATAAAGGAAAAATATGATGCTTAAGGGATAAACTTAGGACTTCTGAAAAATATCATGGGTGAGTCATATACAAAAGATTGAGACAAGAAACAGTATTTAAGAAACGGTATTAGGAAAAGTAATGGTGGTGACAATCCATCTACTTAAAGCGCGTGAGCACACAAACACAAACACATGCATCTCCGTACAAAGATCATTAAACACCAACCAAGAGTAAAGTAATAACAAAATTACAAAGCCCATTAGGCTCATTACCTTGGCATTTCAGAATTTAGGAATTAAAAAGAAAATATTAAAAATAAAAATAAAACAACTCTGAAAAACCTACCTAAGAAGAAAAAAAGGCACATTGCCTGCAGAACAGTAAGAGTTTGCAGAAGATGATGGAACATATTTTCACAGTAATAAGGACAAATAACTATAAATTTTGAAGCCTATATTTTACTAAACTGCCATGCTGAGAAGATGGGATACCTGGACGATTTACCATCTCCAGACCTTCCTTTAAGTCATTACTAAAGGTTTTACTCTGAAAGTAAGGGGGAAAATATAAGAAAAAGTAGGGGTGGGAGGTAAGATAAAAGAATCATGAATTAAGAAAGATCTGTATAAGATACATTACATTTAAATTCATAAAGATCTAGGACTGTATGTGTGAATATTCCTTACGTGGTAGGGGAGCTGCAGATAGGATGAGGACAAGAAGTCAGCCAGTGATACTGTTCTTGGTTTTCCCTTATTAATGTGTAAGAATATAAATATTACTCTCTCTGAGTTTTTTTAAATACAGATTAAAGGACTTTAGAGGTGACTCGGTGCATCGAGTGTTTGCCACACAAATATTCAAACCTAGGTTTGAATCAATAACCCTGATGTGAAAAACTAGGGACAGTGGTGCATGCCTCTAATCCTAGCAAAAGTGAGACCGGTAGGAGGATTCTGCGTCCTTTCTGGCCAGCCAGTCTAGCCTAACTGTTAAACTTTAGGTCCAGTGAGAAAGTCTGTCTCAAAATATAGCATGAGGAGTGATGCGTACACACACACACACATTGGGGTGAGGGGCAGAGAGAGATAGAGGAGAGGGAGAGACAGAGGAAATATATACATTTAAATACGTAGATCAAAATTTACACGAACCATTATTAGAGAAGAATAGAAATAAAATGTACAATTTAACTGATCAGAGGGAAAATAAAGCAATCTGTACAATAGAAGCTAAAATTAAGCCAAAAGATGGATTAACCTAGATATACTCCTCCACTGCTGGTAGGAGTGCAAACTTGTACAGCCACTTTGGAAGTCAATATAGTGGTTTTCAGAAAACTGGGAATCAATCTACTTCAAGACCCAGTGGTACCACTCTTGGGCATATACCCAAAGTATGTTCAATCATAACTGTGTTCATAGCAGCTTTATTTGTAATAGCCAGAACCTGGAAACAACCTAGATGCCCGTCAACAGAAGAATGGATAAAGGAAATGTGGCACATTTACACAATAGAGTATTACTCAGTTGTAAAAACAATGACTATAAAATTTGCAGGCAAATAGGTGGAACTAGAAAAAGGCATCCTGAGTGAGGTAACCCACACCCAGATAGACAAACATGGTATGTACTCACTCATAAGTGGATATTAGGAGTAAAGTACAGGATAACAAACCTACAATCCACAGCCACAGAGAGGCTAGATAATAAGGAGGTTTTAAAGAGGGATGCATGGATTTCCCTTGGAAGGGGAAGTCTGGGGGTTGGTTGGGGGCAATGAGAAGATGGGAACTTCAGAGAGCCCAATGGAGGGGGAAAGTAAGGAAAGAGACATCTTGATGAGAAGCAGATTCTGGAGTTAGGTAGTAACTTAGTACCAGTGAAACTCCCAGGAATTCATAAGGATAACCCCAGCTAACACTCCTAGCAATAGTGGAGAAGGTGTCTGAACTGGCCATCTACTGTAATCAGATTGGTGACTACCCTAATTGTCATCAGAGATCCTTTATCCAGTAACTGATAATTTTGCTACTGTTATAAACCATAATGTAAATATATGATATGCAAGATATCTGACGTGTGACCCCTGTGAAAGGATCATTGGAACCCCAAAAAGTCATGTCCCACAGGTTGACAACTTCTGCTCTATGGCAGTTGACTTAGGCTTCATACTCTCTCATAACAACTTTCTTTACTAATTTGATTTTGTTACGTAGGAAGTTTATATTTCATCTAGAAAGTCAAATTTATTAGTAGAGATTCATAGTTTTTTAATTACTAAAAAGAAATAATCATGGTAAAATAATTTTTCCTTCTAATTTTATTTGTATCATTTCTGAGTTATTTTGACTATATTTGTTAATCTATCCTTGTTTCAAACTCTTTTCAATATATTTTACTTTCCATATTCACCGTATCTGTTTTAGTTTTCATTTTACAATTTTTTTCATCTTGGTAAATTTACCCATTCTATATGTTTGTGCTTGTTTTATCCTATGTGAGCATGTGAGTTAAGTTTATCCTTTCTTTTCATTTCAAGGAATATAATGTCATGCTACATTCTCATTTCTCACTTATTTTTGGTATTTGTAGTCTTAGAATGGGGGTATTGTTTGGGCTGCGGTCAATGAGTTTTTGTATGAAGCACATTTTATTGTGGCATAGCAGTTAGTGGTTTAATATTGCCATATATATCTGCCTTATCTCTGGAGTTATTTTTAACAATGTCAACATGCAAATACTAATATATGGATATTTGACGTTTCTCCAGTCTATTTTACTGTGGTTTCAGAGAATCACAAGCATACATACTGTAGATTGTTTTCAAGTCAAATAGCATATATTTGTATAAATAGTCTATGCAAATTTTCACAGAATATGTATTCTTTGCTTTCTAGAACATTCTTTTCTCTCTCTCATAGATACAGCTTGATTATGTTGATCAAAGTAATTATACCCTTATTTTTAATTTGTTCAATCTGCTAAGGATCTGTCAATCTACCTCCTGTAATTTATAAATTTTATACCATCATTTAAGCCTATTCATTAGATTGTAAAGGTTCATGACTGTAATCATTGTATCACCATTTATCAGATACAATACCTGTGTTGTTAACGCATATTTTTCAATGAATTTTCTTTGACTTGACATTAGAATTAAGACAGCTTTCTTTTTCTATCAATAAATTTTAATTAATATGCTTTGTTCACGTTACTTGTAAGTTTTCTCCTTCTGCTTCAGATATACATATTCTGCATACTGTACAAGTATTTTATCTCAATTTTATTTTAGTATCATCTATTCTGTGTTTGATTTTCAACATTTATTAGAGTTAATGATTTACTTTTCAGTATTTTCTGTGTCATCTTATATTTTATTTTCTTTTTTATCTTTTTTATTTAATTAACATTTTTTCATTTATTTTACACACTGACTACAGATTCCCTTCTCTCCTCTCCCCTGGTCGCCCCCCTCCCATTTACCTCCTTCCCCATCTACTCTTTGTCCCTCTTCATTCAGAAAGAGACCGGTCTCCCATGGGTGTGAACATAGCATGGCATGGCACATTAAGTTGAGGCAGGACCAAGCTCCTCCCCCTAAATCAAGGCTGGGTGAGATAATCCAGCATGGGGAACAGGTCTCAAAATAACTAGCTAAGTGCCAAGAGCCTCATAAACAGAACAAGCTATAAAACTGTCACTCACATACAGAGGGCCTAGTTTGGTCCCATGCAGCCTCCCTAACTGTTGGTCCAGAGTCCATAAGCTCCTATGAGCTCAGGTCAGCTGTTTCTGTGGGTTCTCAGTCATGACCTTGAACCCCCCCCCCCTACTCGTACAATCCCTCCTCCCTTTCTTCAGCAGGCTCGGCCTAGTGCTTGGCTGTGGATCTCTGCATCTGCTTCTGGATGCCAGACAGAACAGTATTAAAGGGTCTCAGCATTAGGAAGGTTGAGAACCACTTTCATAGAAGACTTTGAAATATTGACACTCTCCATGAATAAGTGTTGATTTACAGGTGTTTTTATAGTTTTATGGATGAGTTCTACCTAACTGGCAAAAAAAAAAATAATCCCCCTATTTTGAATTATTTCAAAGTATAAACAGGAAATCTAGTAACAGTGATAACAAACCACCAAGGTTATAACCTATAAATAAAAATGGTTCAACCTCATTTATGATGTAGGAAGGTCATCTGTCTATGTGTAACTTTCATTGGTTAATAAAGAAACTGCCTCTTGACTATACATTTATTAACAGAGAAACTATAATAATGCTAAATTAAACAGCCGGGCGGTGGTGGCACACGCCTTTAATCCCAGAACTCAGGAAGCAGACTGTGAGTTCGAGGCAAGCCTGGTCTACAAGAGCTAGTGCCAGGACAGGAACCAAAAACTAGAGAGAAACCCTGTCTCAAAAATCCAAAAAATAATTAATTAATTAAACTGACCACATCTCTCTGTAAATCATATATGACATTATCACCATTTAATTTTACCCTAAAATGTCACAGATGTTTCTATGTTATATTGCTGTAACTGACTATATGGACAAATTAAAAGAGAATATACCAATAAATGTGTAGAAATTGACAATAGCAAGAAAGCAATTGAGCCTACCCCAAACAGTATAGGGAAGTGTTCTTTCCAAGCCTTTTAAAAGTACCATTTAATGGGGATGGAGAGATGCTTTAGTAGTTTAGAGAGCTGCTAGCATTTTTAGAGGATTCAAGTTTGGTTCCCAGCACCTACTTGGTGACTTATAAAACTGCCTGCAACTTCAGTTCCAGAGAATCCGATTCACTCTGACTACTGAAGGCACCAGCATACACATGGTTGTAGGAGGCTGCTTGTTTGTTCCTGGCTGCCCAGACTCAAAATAACCATTCAGAAACTATATTATTTAAATCACCGCTTGGCCAATCACTTAAGCATATTAATAGCTAGCTCTTATATCATTGGTTAACCCATTTCTATTAATCTGTATGTCACCACGTGGCTGTGGCTTACTGGTTAAAGTTCTGTCTGGCATCCAGCATCTGTCTCCGGTGGGGCTACATGGCTTCTGCCTGACTCCACCTACTTTCTCTTTATATATCTCTTCCATCCTGGCTATAATCTGTTAAGCCATTGGCCAAGAGCAGCTTCTTTATTCATTAACCAATAAAAGCAACACATAAACAGAAGGACTTCCCATATCATTTCCCCTTTTCTGTTTAAAACGAAAGGTTTTAACTTTAACATAGTAAAAACTACATATAACAAGACAGGTATCAAGCAAGAAGTACAGTTACAATATTGATATCTACTTTATCTCTTATAATAACTAAGGAAAAGTATAACTATCTATTCTTCAACTCCATCAAAGACTCCAGAAGGATACAATATTAGCTAAGTAAACAGGAAGTGTGTTGTTAGCAGCTTCCAAAACTCTAGAATTGGCAGAAACATCTCATTGTCTGGGCAGTCACCCAAAGTTCTTTTGTAACATTGGGGCACCATCTTCAGCCTACTGGCCTATAGTATCCGGCAGACTTTTCCATGAAACTGGAAATTTGAAGATTTGTTCTACCTTGTAATGGCAAAGTCTATTTCCCATATCACATGGTGCACATTAAATAGTCATATTTAATAATGTGAAATTACGAAATATATAGCAAGATACATTTTATGTAAGAGGTCAATATTTTAAAGTTCATTATAGCAGGAAATAACCTTTTTAAGTTCTGTCTCTCAGATTTCTAATTCCAATAGGATTTTAAAGAGATATTTGTAAGTTGATCCTAATAGTAATTATGAGTAAAGTTTTAAGTGTAGAAAGATAACTTTTAAAAATATGTAATTATTTCCTTAGAAGTTTTGAAAACAAAGCATGTTTTCATGTGTTGATGTGCAGAATTAGGCAGTGGAACTGAAAACTGTCTAGAAGTTTTATTTAATCATATTGAAGTACCCCCTTTCTTTTTGCATTTTGAAACTTTCATATAAACATATGTATGTCTATATATGAAATATATACATATATAATATTATGATTTTATCCACAGCTCATTAGCTTTTGTTATCCCCCTTCTGGTTTCCATGATATAACACTAAAGGACCCATCTCATAAAAGTATCCATAGCTGTTGTGTGTTTGTGATTTCCAATGGCCATGTCATACCAGAATGGTAGCCTTTCATGGCACACCTCTATATGTTCTAAACTTCCTCTCTACCCTCACATTACCCCCACTTCCCATCCCGATGGAAACATTTCCATGCTCAATAGTCCCCTCACTCCCTCATTACTAATAATTTTCTGGCATTTTAGGGAGTAGAACATCATAGTGTCAAAGAGAGGCTATTAATTTATTAGTAATTTTCAAAAGTCATAAAATTACCATTGCTTGTTTGCTTTTGTCAAGACAGTGTCCCACTATGTAGCCCTTGCTGTCATGGAACTCACTCTGTAGACCAGGCTGGCTTCAGATTCACAGAGATCCATCTGCCTCTGCCACCTGAGTGCTGCGATATGGGCCACTATGCCTGGCCATTACTTAAAATAATCATCATATCTTATACCCAAACTATTTGTATGATTTAAAGCATTTCATTCTTGCAAATGCTAATTCTCATAGAGAAACTTACTACACAAACCAACTGAACAGACACTAAGTGTGGTACAGAAGGGGTTTAAAGCATAGGGAATAAAAACAAAATAGAGTACATTGTCTCTTCCATGCAGAATTGAATTTAGCTTTATATTATGTGCCATGGAAGCAGAAAGGAGACTGGGTGGAGAAAGAGGATAGGTGAGGGTGGGTAAAGAGAGATGAATAAGGTAGTGTGGAGATGGATATGAACATATATATGAAAATGCTATAATGCAAGCCATTATTTTGTATACTAAGACTAAAATTTAAAAAATGGAAAAAGAAAGTCCAACTGTTATATTAAAGGCAGATTTTATCATTCCAACTGTCTCCTAGAGAATCAAAATAATTGTCTATATAATATGATCATCTTGGTCACTTTTAATGGGTACATTTTCTTATTTAGGGACAGCAGTCATGGGTCCTCCTGGTCCCCCTGGATATCCTGGAGAAAGAGGCCAAAAAGGTGATGAAGGTCCCCCTGGAATTTGTATTCCTGGATCTCCTGGACTTGATGGACAGCCTGGGGTTCCTGGACTTCCAGGGCCTCCTGGTCCTCCCGGCCCTCATTTGCCATCCCGTAAGTTGTGATTTCATTCTGATAAATTTGGCTGGTCTTTTGTTTTATTTCATTTGTAAGTGAATCTGACTGAAGTTTGGCATCATTATTTTTTTACATATTTTAAAATTTGATGACTTAAAGTTTTTTCTTCTGTAACATTAATTTTAATTGTGTATCATTATTTCTATTTCTGATTATCTAATAAATTATACTGCTATTTTTAGTTTGGGGTTTGGGTTATATACTAGTCTTTAAGCAGTGTTCATTATCAACAATATGTCCCCATATTATTTATTGAGTTGTATTTTTACAGAGAAGTAATCGAAAATAGGTTTTATCTAGCCTTTCTGTTGTTTTTATCTACTTTTTTTTTTGCCTAGTCTTCTCAATATTTGACAACAATTATCTTGCTATCTTATCTTTAACCTTAGGTGATGAGATATGTAAAGAAGGCCCTCCAGGCCCCCCAGGATCTCCAGGTGATAAAGGACTCCAAGGAGAGCAAGGAGCGAAAGGTTTGATACCCAAGCATCCCTTCCTTCATTCTTTCAAATCATTAGCAGAATGCCCTGTATTCTAAGTTCAGTCTTAACACAGCCATTCTCAAGCCCACACTCCAAGTACATACACAGTAGTGTATTCTTCCATAATGTTGTTTTCATATGGCATCTCTTTCTAGATTACAGTCTCTAATAACTTGACTCCAACATTGCTTCACTCCTACTTGTTGTAGAGAGTGGGACCCCTTGTTCTGTCTGCCTGGCTAACTTATACCTGAAATGACCACACAGAATTATATTATTAAATTGCTGCCTGGCCCATTATCTCTATCCTCTTATTGGCTAATTCTTACATC
Organism: Alexandromys fortis; assembly: GCF_014885135.2. NCBI lineage: Eukaryota > Metazoa > Chordata > Mammalia > Rodentia > Cricetidae > Alexandromys > Alexandromys fortis. The sequence goes on from NW_026068105.1 coordinate 2,000,737, forward strand.
TTGATTTAACCCATTTCTAATAATCTGTATCACCACTTGACTGTGGCTTACCAGTGTGAGTCTAACCAGCATCTGTCTTGGGCAAAAGAACCATGGTGTCTGCCTGTCTCTGCTTTCTTCCTCCCAGAATTCTGTTCTGTCTTCCCCGCCTACCTGAGTTCCACCCTATCAACTAGGCCGAGGCAGTTTCTTTAATAACCAATTAAAGCAACACAAATACAGAAGGGCCTCCTACACCACCTACTGAGACATACCTCAAACTACCCATAACTCAACACGACCAATCGTTGAAGTCTTGTCTAATGTTAAACTCACCTCCTTTGCTGTTTTCTCATATCAGTGTGTTCATTTGTAACTGAAGTTATAGCAAGAGTAGTTTCAGATTTCCATTTTTCTGATTCTGTATCTTCCTTTCTCTTTTTAAGCTTTAGTATTTATTTACTATCATTTTAAGTCTCTTAACTTGCTTCCTTCTTCATTGACAAATTAAAATAATAAAAGAATTTCATGGATCTTTGCTATCACATGCACTTACCCACTTGCATTTGTGCCCACGTCGTACACTCTTAACTAATTATAGTTACTGTTATTGCTTAAAGCATGGTAGGATTTATGCCCTCCTCTTTCTCCAAGGGTTTTGATCCAGAAATTCATCCCTAGTTTTTCCACTTTTACTGCAAGTAGTAAAAAAATTTCCATGTTTCAAGTTTCTAGGAAAGTAAATGTCCATAGTATAGGCCTTGTTCTTCATGAGAAGAACAACAAGCAGATGGAAAAGATGGAGGCTCTGTTTGCATAAAGATACTGGAAAAATCATCCTGCTGACAGACCTGACAGATGGAAATGTAACCATTTTGTATAATGTATAATGTATTTCTGCTTAGAGGACTGTGATAATTAGTAGTATCATGCCAATACCTCGTAAAAGATGGAATTGCCATTGTGCTGAAATAGGATGGGGCTGGTAAATCAGCATGTAAGTGGCTAATAATATTGATGACATAGGGAGAGGTTTTGGTCATTCAAGTTTCTATGGTTGAACAATGACAATGGTTTTCCATGCCATTAGTCAGTTTACTTCCACATGGAAATTATAATATATATAATATTTTTGTTTTGTTTTATAAGAGTGTCTTAAATTTTCACCTATTTATGGTAGACTGGTTAGTTATTACTGGTGGTGGTGGGGTTGGAATTATATTCAGGTTTGCATGGGTCTTTTGTAGCATTATTTTTATTTTGCTTAGGAGTGATGCTAATATTTGGATATACCACAGCAGTGCCAGTAAAAAAACAGTCAGACTTGCCATGCACTAATTGAATAATTTGAAGGTGCTAATGGTGTCTGTTGATAGAGTAATTATAGTTGTGTTGTTAGCAAGTTATGAGGTAGAGCTTTTTGTTGAATTTAATAATATAAGAAATTTATAAAGGTGAAGAAATTGGTCTTGTAAAGATACAATAATTATGACTGTGTTATAAAGCTTTGGAAGTTGAATAATAGTGTGGATTCTTGTTCCTTATTTGTGTCTTTATTATAATTGAAATTACTCAAGTAAATTAAAAAGTACTAAGAATTAAAGACATAGTACAACAATTTAAAAAGTTGTTTATGTTTTAAGTATTTAATTATTCTTTTATGATTCACTTGGAATTTTCAATGGATTGCATTTGGATATCTAGATATTTGGGGGAACTGCTTTTTTTCAGCCAGGTTAAGTCTAGAAGATTTGAAGCAGTATTTTACTTCATAATTAGTTTATTAGTAAATAAATATGCGTTGTAGTTGGAAAAAATCCAGAAAATCAGAAAAAATATGAGTAGGTGGGGAAAATAAAGTCATAAGGTTAGAGTCATTATATTGCTTTCATAGGATAAAGTTAAGCCTAAAATCTTGATGGTGAGGCAAATAGTTTAAGGATCGCACATGTAGTTATTAGTGGGGAATTTTTTAAGACAATGTTTGACATCTGAAATTCTGTTTCATTGGCTCAGTTAATAATGGGGGATATTTTCTTAAAATTAATTAATGAAAGGAATCCAGATTGCCCTAAGATGTTGAAAAAGAGAAGTCATGAGCTGCATACAGCTGCTAGGGAAGTGACAATGAATGTAGTTAGAAGAGCTCAGTTATTAGCATGCCCTCCCTATGTTTACAGAGTTTATATGCTCTTTAGAGTAGAATCTGATAAGAGTGGTATTCCAGTGAGTGCTGAGCATCCATTTGTTATTGGTAAATTGTATAGCTTTAACAAAGTCTACTATTTTTCATATGTTTTGCTCATCATGGAGGTTATGGTTGATGGATGGTTCAGAACATCTAACTAACATGTGTACAGATTTTGAGAAAAGCTAAGACAAATCCAGCATCCTTGATGCAGTTATATCAAATAGCTTAGAAGGTTATTATAAAACTGTATTAGTGTCTGTTGAGTACATCCTCCCAGTAATGGAAGTCATATATTTCTATTCATGCTATTAATAGTTGAAATAAGTTGTTTATAGTAGCTTGAATGGACATAGCAAGAAATATGAGTAAACTATTTGAAGAATTGGATGGTATTTAGATTTGAGTATGTATCATAAGGAAAATTGTTAATTGATCATGTAGCAAGTGGTACTACTACTATGATATTCTAATTTCAAAGCTGAGAGTTAAGTATATAGTTGGAATTGTTATGCTTAGTAAGTTGGAGATTCTAGTTTTATGATGTAAGTTGATAAATATTGTTTCTGGGGATACAATTACAATAAAACTCACTTAAATGAGTATTTTTATCTATAACAGGTAGTAATTATCTTTGTAAATATAGGCGAAGGAAATTATGAGCATAATTAACATAATATAATATTAATTCATTTATTTTATTTGGAGTTGTCTCAATGTTTTGGTTTGGTTCCTAAGACCAATGGATAGTTGTTTTCCTTTAAAAGTAAGAAAATTACATTTTTATCTTTGATTGCATAAATTAGCAGTTCACGGACACGTTTTTGTAAACTGAAGTATGAGGATTCGGTTATTAGATTCATAATGTGTTTTGTTGAAATATGTTTGCAATATGGGAAGTATTTAATGAATTTAAGATTAAGGAGTAATAGAACTAATAGGGTCTTATCCAATGATTATTAAAGTACCTTTGTGTAAATGATGAGTTAATACTGTATTTATATATAATTAATCCCTTGTGTATTGCTTAATATTTATAAGGTATAGAGTGTGATAATATGTTTGGAAAAATGGTTAGAAATAGCATGTAGGACCATCAGGAGAATTGGGACCTGGGAGGAATTAGGAGAGGGGAAAGTATATGATCCAAATATACTATATGAACAATTTAAATAAATACAATTTAAATAAATAAAAATATGATATGATATGATAGCTAGATTTGTAAGACTGGCTCACATTCTTTGGGATGATATTAAAGGTTGAAAAGTTTTTAAATTTTTAAACAAAATGTGTAGTTTGGCTGTGAATTCATTTGTAATGTTAAAGACCAAATAGTATTTATGATGTAAAGCCATGTTGTATTAATAATTCTATAGTTCCAATATAACTTCATATCTACATATTGAGAATAACTACAATATCTAGTGGTGTATGGCTAACAGATGAATGTACAATTTGTTACTTTAAGTATATTCATTGTAGGCAAATGGGACTTGTTATAATGATGGCTCTTGTGTTTAATACCCACCAGTTTGTCATTTAATGCACAGTGAAAACTACAGTCTAGCATGGCTTCTATAACTTGGTCCCACTTCCGTATTCAGCTTCAACAGTCTGACCTACCTGCTGCTCCTTGTGTGTTCATAGAATATGCTATACATGTTATACGAATACCATGCTTTTCATTTTGTTTATGTAGTTACCTTTCCATGAGATCTGTCCTGATCTCAGCCTGTTTCCAATTGCAGCCTTTTCCCCACTACTCACCTAGCACACTCAGTCACACCGATTTTCCCCTACACACATATTTTCATACACCTTTAAAAGCTTACTAAATTGAATTTTAAACTATTTAATATGTCATTCAATAATTTATTGCCTTTATTGTTTATTATTCCTTTCCATTGGTAGGAAATTAGTGCCACAAACATGAAATTTTGTCTGCTATAGTTTATCAATGTGTCATAAACACTGAAAGCAGTCCTATATATCGTAGGCACTATTTGTCTAAGAATTGGTTTTAGACATAGACTTCTCCAGACACACAGTTGAGTAGGAATGCTATTCCTTTCAGCTGACTTCTTCAGAAGTTATCTAAAGAAGGTCTAATTAACCCTTCTAGTAATATTTGTTTTTCACCAGGTGACAAAGGTGACACCTGCTTCAACTGTATTGGAACTGGCATTTCAGGGCCTCCAGGCCAACCCGGTTTGCCAGGTCTCCCAGGCCCTCCAGGTAAAATATTCTTCCTATAGACAATGTTTTGTTGGCTCTTATGACCATGCTAATAGTTTTGTAATGTTGTTAGTTTCTCAGTTTATAGCTAGTCACTCATGTCTACACAAACAATTGAATATGAGTTGCCTCTCTTATGAAACCTTTTTGTTTATAATACCAAATTCTACCGACATTCACTATTACAATGGTATTATTCAAAGAATTCCATTGTCCCAAAAGTGAAATGACATATAGAGTCAGACTTTTCTTCTAGAAAACTAGGGATACTGTTCATATTGTCTGAATACCAAGTATGGTTTCCAGAGTCAGAGTTATTAGGGATATACCACATATTGTCATTAAGGAGCAAGGTTTCTATTAAAGTTTTGGCAACCAGCTGCCAATATTCTTTGTACATGTAAGGACTCCCTCCTAATTTTGAATAATTTTCCAGAACCACAACTATTCCATTCAATTAACTCTTCACATATGCCAATTCTTGAGGTTACATATAATGCCTGAGTCCAGGCTGATAATAGATTCCAGACTACTTCCTAGTCTAGTGTGTCTACCAAAGACACAAATTCATTAGGAGTTTGGAAATACTTTTAGCAAGCCTCATAGTTGCCACTAGGAGCTAGTAAGTAATATCGCCTGTACTTCCAATCTAGTTTGTCTTCAATTTGGGAATAAATAATAATCACACAGAGAGCTTGTTCATATCCAGCTTTCTGGATTCCATCTCCATGATCTTATTCAGTAGTTCTGGGTAAAGAAATTCTTAGCAATATCCAAATATTAACTTTGAAACTAATTACCGAATAATAATGACGCAGAGAGTGCAGAGATTCATCTGTAGAGTCACTGCTTTAGTAACTTCTTTCTAACTTTAGTAACCTCTGGCGCCAAACGGAACTTATAAACCAAATCTTAGGGAATGGCAAACTAAAAAAGGGCTAGCAAGGATATAGGAAGATTGTACAGCTGAAAATTATGACTATGCAGTCTTTTTATTTTCTTCCTTGGCAATAGGATGGTTATAGGGCCTCTAGCCCCACCTCACAGTGCCTAGTAGATGTAAACTTTGCGAAGGAATACTCCTGAGGATATAATGCTATATGTGTTGATAAATATATTTATTTATAAGAAAGTCTGATTTCGGGCTTGAGAGTGACTCAGCAGTTAAGAGCACCCATATGAAGGTTCATTACGGTCTGCAGTTCCAGTCCTAGCGATCTGATACCTTCTTCTAGCCTCCATAGGCACCGGGCACTCAGGTGGTGTGCAGACAAATGAACAAAACACCCACACACATAAAGTAAAAGTAAATAAACTTCAAAAAAAGAAAGTCTGATTTCTTCATATTGAGAAAATGAGAGAAGGAAACTATGACTTAAATGCATTAGAATAAAGTTCTCAGTTTAGAATCTAATTTTGTAATACACTGGTTTCTATATGAGCATGGTTGGGGTCTTAAGGCTCAGAGCTCACATGATTCTGTGTGTGTTTTAGGATCTCTTGGAGTCCCTGGAGAGAAGGGTGAAAAGGGAAATGCTGGAATGACTGGACCAAAAGGATTACCAGTAAGCTTTGATTCTATTATGAGCCACAAAAGACTGGAAAGAAGCCATGTGCCCTTTGATTTTCACTTATGGACACATACACTGAATTTAGTTTGAATGTTAAATTGTGATTTATTTTATTCCTTTCCTTTCCCTATTTTGCCCTCTTTACTTCATGCATACTGAATGTTATTGTGTGGTTTAATGGAGTAAACTGGAGAAAAGAATGTTAGAAAAAAATCTGATTTCCCTTTTCTCTTTCTTCTCCCTCCTTTATCTATTAACTCAGGGAATACCTGGACTTCCAGGTGCTCCAGGTTTTCCAGGATCTAAAGGTGACCCTGGCGATGTCCTCACTCTTCCGGGAATGAAAGGTGACAAAGGAGACTTGGGTTCCCCCGGAGCTCCAGGGCTTCCTGGTCTACCCGGGACTCCTGGAAAGGATGGATTGCGAGGACTCCCTGGCCCCAAAGGAGAGCCTGTGAGTTGGTCTAAAAGTCTCCTTTTGGGTCAGATTGCCAGTACTATTAGAATGACATTCTATCTCAGTGGTAGAACTCATACCTGTTTGTGAGACCCTAAATTTAATTCTTGGTAAACTCCTTCCTTCCCGCCGCCCCCCCCCCCAAAAAAAACTGTTGGTAAATTAAAATAAAGACTGGGCTTAGTACTTACATGAGTAGTCTACTGATGCCTAAAATAATAAAATTTTAAATTAAAATGGTACGTTACTAACTAGAGTTTCCTTACTATTTTCTTTCAGTTTTATAAACAACTTCTTAATTCATTGCTGCATCAATTATTTCTAGCTATGGATGGGTAGGAAATTAAATGCTTAGGAGTCAGTGTGGGATTCACATCTTATTCCAAATATCTCTGGGGGATTGTTTTAGACATGAAAAGAAATGTANATAGGTTTATGTGCATAGATGGCCAAGTTAAGATACTATAAAGCCAAACACTTAGCATAAATCAAAAATCTCATTTTGTATTTAACATATAGTCTAGGATATTTGAATTGGAAATATGTATTATAATAGGATAGATAAATGGTAACTATCTCAACTCCTGGTAGATTATAAATTTTTTAGAGCAGAAATTTTTATCTACTTATCTTCTTGGCTTGTACCACCAGAAGATAGAGTTCAGAAATATTTATTGAAGGAGGTAATGAGTAAGTAAGTGATACAATCATAGATCCAATTTAACAATATCACACAGTTATATACGATTTAAGAAGTATTTATGTCTGTTTCATGTCCCTGGTTGTATTCTTTCATACTAACCTACAAGTTATATCAATGTGTTTCTTAAATATTTCCATTTTCAGGGTGGAATTGCTTTTAAGGGTGAAAGAGGTCCTCCTGGAGACCCAGGTTTGCCAGGTCTCCCAGGAAATATGGGACCTATGGGTCCTGTTGGCTTTGGACCCCCAGGCCCTATAGGTGAAAAAGGCATACAAGGTGTGGCAGGAAATCCAGGTCAGCCAGGATTACCAGGTAAGTTTACTATGATAGTTTGTTTGATTTCAATTTTTGTGCTTAAAAGCAGAAATAAAAACATTGACTTCCTCTCAAGAGAAATGTGTTTCTTTGGCTTTTTATATGCTCCTAGCAAGGGAATAGAATGTGTTTGTTTAAAGTGGAATTTCTTGTTAATTTTTTTCAGTCATTTGTTGGTATTTTTATTATATTTTGTGTATATATTTGTGTGGTTATTTACATGTAACCCATGCACATTACTATTTTTTTAGATTTTTTTTAAAAAAATCATATTATAATACAGTTATAATAGCCAGATGTTAGTGGCACAAACTTTTAATACCAGAACTCTGGAGCAGAGGTAGGCAGATCTCTATGAGTTTGAGCCCATCCTGGTCTACAGAGTGAGTTCCAGAACAGCCAGGACTACACAGAGAAACACTGTCTTAATAAAAAAAAAAAAAGTTACACTATAATTATAAAACTATCCTCCTTACCTTTCTTCCCTCCAATTCCAACCCCTCCCATCATGTAACCCCTTTCTGTTTCATATTCATGGTCTCTTTTGATTTAAATGCTGTTTTATAGACACACACACACACACAACCTGCTTAGTCTGTATAATAATGTTACTATAATGTTACTTGTATGTATATGTTCTCAGGGTTGAAAACATGCACCTTAATTTTAGAGACAGGGTCTCTCACTGAACCTGGAGTTCATTGGTATGTCTAGGCTGACTAGCTCCAAGGATCTGCCTGTCTCCATACCCTCAGTATTAGGGTTACAGACATGTACTACTATGGTTATCTTTTTTTCCATGGGTGTTGGGAATGTCAATACAGATTCTTCTTTAGCAGGCACTTTGATGACTGAACCTTCCTCCTAGCCCAATTTATGTTCTGATTATCAAGGGAAGGAGAAGATAGATGTTCCAGATGAATGGGGGGGGTTGATTTCCTATGTTTTTGTTGTTGTTGTTGTTCTATTCAAGCCGTCTCCTATTGGACAGTGCTGAGCTATACTGGCTGAAAAGCAGACCTTCCCTCCTTAGATCACTGGTTCAAATATCCTTCTCTTCATGGGTCCTGAGCATAACCAGAAATACTTCCTTTGTCAGCTGTCTGAATATCCTTTAATCCAGTCAGGCTGCTGACACCTAAAATTAGTTATCAAACATTCTCAGTCATTGAAGTACCTAAAACCGTGGTTTCTCTTTGAAGTCTTATCTTTCTGTTTGATACCTCCCTAGAATATACAAAATGGGATTTTTTTTGTCAAATAAATGATTCTACCTCTGAAGTAATTCGTCTATTTTCAGGTCCTAAAGGGGATCCAGGCCAGACCATAACCCAGCCGGGGAAGCCTGGCCTGCCAGGTAATCCAGGAAGAGATGGTGAAGTGGGTCTTCCAGGTATGCAAAGAATTGCCTTTATTTCAGAAAATCTTCATCACTTTACTTTTTTTTTTGATATTTCTAATTCTTACACTGCTATTTTTCTGTAGGTGACCCTGGACTTCCAGGCCAACCAGGCCTGCCAGGAATACCTGGTAGCAAAGGAGAACCAGGTATCCCTGGGATTGGGCTTCTTGGACCTCCAGGTCCCAAAGGTATGTTGAACTAGGTACTAGGCTGTGTACATTAACCTGTTAATATGATAATACTATTTCATAATATAAAACAAAGTAAATGTAATTCTTTTGCTACATGTTGTAAAGAATGTAAATGAAAAGTCACATTGGGGACTTGAGAGATGGTTCAGAGATTAAGAGTACTGACTGCTTTCCTGGAGGAGTAAGGCCTACTTCTTAGCATCTCCATGCAAGTGCCTAAACAGCCTTAGTTCTAGGTCTAATGGATTCAATGCCTTCCTGTAGCTTCTGAGGGTACTAGGCACACACATGGTTCATGTACATCCATACAGGCCTGTTGGGGTAGGCCTCTTATTTATTTCCCTGCTGTCCAGACTCCTAAAATAACCATACAGAAACTATTAATTAAATCACTGCTTGGCCTATTAGTTCTAGCTCTTAATGGCTAGTTCTTACATCTTAATTTAACCCATTTCTATTAATCTGTATATCGCCACATGGCTTTGGCTTACCAGCAAGGTTCTGTCTAGCCTCTGTCTCTGGCAGGGCTAAATGGCTTCTCATGACTCTGCTTTCCTTCTCCCAGAATTCAGTTTAGTTTTCCCAACCTCTCTTTATTCTGCCCTGCTCAGGCCCAAGATAGTTTCTTTCTTTTTTTTATTGAGCTCTACATTTTTTCTCCGTTCTCCTCCCTTTCCTTCCCTCCCCTCCCCTTCAACCCTCTCACAAGGTCCCCATGCTCCCAATTTTTTCAGGAGATCTTGTTTTTTTTTTTTTTTCCAATTCCCATGTAGATTAGATCTATGTATATTTCTCTTAGGGTCCTCATTGTTGCCAAGACAGTCTCTTTATTAATCAATGGTAATCACAGCATGCAGAGGGGAATCCCACATCACCTCCTCTTTTTTGTCTAAATGAAAAGAAAGGTTTTAATTTTAACATAGTAAAATTACATATACAAAACAGGTATCAAGCAAGAATTGCAGTTATCATATTTATATCTACTTTCTATTTTATCATAACTAAGGAAAATTATAACTATCTATTCTTCAACTCCATCAAAGATTCCAGAAGGATATAGCATTACCTAAGTGCATTATAAGCAACTTCCAAAACTCTAGAATTGGCAGAGACATCTTGCTGTCTGGACAGTCACCCAAAGTTCTTCTGTACCATTGGGACATCTATCTTCAGCCTACTGGCTCACAGTATCTGGAAGACTTTTCCATGAAACAGGAAATTTCAAAAACTGTTCCTCCTCTATTGGCAGTTTGTCAGTCACTTTCTCCTTTGTCCTAAAGAATGTCTGGCAGATCTTTCATGAGGCAGAAACCCTGAAGGACTGTCTCACTATCTATAGGCAACATCAGCAGTCATAATTCTGTGGGTCCTGCATATCCAGTTCATACAGCAAAACATCAAGCAGTCCAGGCAAGAGCAGTTTTTTTAACTCCATAAGGAGCCTCTTCGATGCCCATCTTCCTCTTAAAGTAGATTGGTGCTGCCAAGAGTAGATGTGCCTCATGTTCATGAAAAGTATAAGTGCTTAACATGTTTTAAATGCCATATTCTGTTAGTCTTTGAGAGGTTTAAATAATAACTATTTATCTGAAATATATCTCTGTACATCTAGAAAACCTAACTAACATGACTATAAGCTTGACTATTATAGATTACTATCTATTAACCTGTATTTCTTAATTATCCATTACATTTTTAATGAGATGTACAAGTATAATGCCTTAATCAAGAGCAGAAATATACATACAACAAAATTGACCTTAAATTTGTATCAATAAAGCAAGATCCATACCAATGCAAATCTCTGTAGCATATCCCCCTTTAAATGTAAAGAAGCTTTTATAAACAATCATTTAGAGAATTTGGTCATAGTTCTCTCCAAACTGCTTCCTGCTTTTTGTTGTGTGAAGCATTTTTGGGAGTATTCATGGCAACCTTTAAGGAGGTCTTGGTCCATCAAGCTACATTAGTCTGGAAGAAATCCATAGGTTCTCATCTTCTGTGGAAACAAAAGAACCTCTTTTCCAAAGTAGCATATTCTTAGACCCATATTCTGAAATCAGGATACCTTTAAAATACATTTTCTGGTTTAGCTTAGCAGCCCATACAGTGAAATGTCTCTCTGTACTTAGCTCCTTCACAGTCAAAAAAAAAAAATAATAATAATACAATAATATGCATAATCCAGACTCTGTATTTTTCTTCTTTGCATGGCTTATTTTTCTTACACTACAACTTTTTCTACAAGTTTAATATTTATTATCTTTACTCCTTTAATCTATGACTTTCTGTATTCTTTTATATTACATTTACTGTCTTTTTATGTTTTTTCTTCTCTCTCCCAAGCTTAAGTACATTTTTTTTAAACACACTGTGTCTCATTTAGAAGTCTTTTATGTCTGAATCTGTCCTACTGTGTATCTGAAATCTTTTTCTAACCAGAAGCACCCTTTTAAGAAAATATGCTAAGTGGGCATAGTTAGGACCAACACAGCCCTGCCTGCTTGCTCTGCCCAGTCCAATATGGCGGAAACATGTTCACTGCCTCTGAGGGCCATTCTCTCTGTCCCAGATCCAGGGTCCAGTCACAGCGGGTCTGTGTTGCCATTAAACAAGTTGTAGCAGTCTGCTCACAAAATCTTATTTAAATGCTCCATAGTCAGACCTCCCAAACTAGTCAGAGCCATTCGTGCTGGTGAACCAGGAAGCAGCTGTTTTGATACTGCACTTTTTTTTTCTGCTACCACTGAATCATGAAGACCTCTCTTAAAGGAGCTGCAGCATGCTGCCAGCAAAACAAAGCCCATCTGAAAAAAAAATGTGGCTAAACTTTGTTTTTTAGTGTCTAGAATTTCTTTCCAAGCCCTCTCAGGTTTTATGTGGATTTAGCTAGTACACATTGGGATGCCAATTTGTAGTAGGAGGTTGCTTGTTTGTTCCCAGCTGCCCAGACCACAATCACTCAGAAACTATATTATTTAAACCACTGCTTGGCCAATAACTTAAGGGTATTGCTAGCTAGCTCTTATACCTTTAGTTAACCCATTTTTATTATTTTATATTTTACCATGAGTTTCATGGCCTACCGGCAAGGTTCCAGCTGGCAGCTTGTGTCTTTCTCCTCTGGCAGCTCCATGGGTATCTCCTGACTCTGCTTACTCTCTATATATGTATCTCTTCCAGCCTGGCTATATTTGGTTAAGCCATTGGCCAAGAGCAGCTTCTTTATTCATTAACGAATAAAAGCAACATATATTCAGAAAAGACTTCCCATACCATTTCCCCTTTTCTGTTTAAATAAAAAGAAAAGTTTTATCTTTAACATAGTAAAATTACACATGCAAAACAGGTGTCAAGCAAGAATTACAGTTACAATATTTATATCTACTTTATATTTTATCATAACTAAGGAAAAATATAACTATCTATCTATTCTTCAACTTTATCAAAGACTTCAGAAGGATATAATATTACCGAAGTAAACAGGAAGTACATTGTAAGCAACTTCTAAAACTCTATAATTGACAAAGACATCTTGCTGCCTGGACAGTCACAAGCCAAACACCCATACACATGAAATTAAAATAATAATAAAAATAAAATATTAAAAAAGAAAGTCACTATATGCACCTAATTTTGGAGGCAAGGTCTTTCTTTGAACCTGGAGTTCATTTTCTAAAACAATCTAGTGTCAAAACTATCTACAGTGCTTAGTCGTACTGAAACTTGATATTTTAATGGTACTCATAGGAGACCTACCCTTTCCTGGATGGAGATGGAAGAGGAGTGGATTGGGGGAAGAGAGGGGGAATAGTAGAGTGGGACGGGGAGAGGTGAATTGGGGGAGGCGACAGCCAGGATGTAAAATAAATAGATAAATAAAACACTATCTGCATTTCAGAGATGCAGAAATTATCTTGTGCTAAAAAACATCACAGGAATTCTTGCATTTTGTGTCCATTGTATTCTCTGAGCTTAGAATAGTTCCTGGGAATATAGCAAGCACTAAATAGACATGTAATGAATTAACAGATTGTATTAATCAAAAAACAGATTCACTGTACACATACACATTATTTTATCCCAAGTTAAATATTCCCTTGATTTATCGAAATTTTGGGGTTTATTTTCTTCAGTTCTGTTTTATTATTCTCATGAGTAGCAACACAGCCCCTTTTGTAATGACAATTCTCACTTCTACCAAATACTTTTATTAAAATGTCAGATCTGATTCTATGTGTCAGTTCTTATGTAACACATGAGTTGCATTTAGCTCATCTGTAAAGGTCCATGATAGACATTCTGCCACTCTACCTTGTGATGTAAGCAGAAGGGAAGTTCTGTATTTTTATGTGGCATTCATTCACTAGATTTAGTTCTGACTTATTCTATATTCTTTATGAGAATGTATCTTCTTATACACCCATTACTCTGTGGAAATGAAAGACTAAAGTGGGTGAGAGAGAATCGCAAATATCTATCTATTAGGCCTGGTTCTGAGTAGACATACAGAATGTCCATGTACTTTTAATGAGTTGTTGTGTAAAGCATGATTAGGGAGATGAGAATGTAAGTATCTTTTTTAAAGTTTGTTCTTCCTGTGAATTAAAAAAAAAAGTCTTACTGTTTTGCAGGTTTCCCAGGAATTCCGGGACCTCCAGGAGCACCTGGAACACCTGGAAGAATGGGTCCAGATGGCCCACCTGGGTCACCAGGCTTTCCAGGACCAAAGGTCTGGAAGTTTATTTTTAAAAATTTTATTTTTTAATCTTTTATGTATATGAGTGTTTTGTCTGCATGCATATGAATGTGTACATGTGTGTGCCTAGTGACTACAGAGGTCAGAAGAGAGTCTCGTGTGCCCTGGAACTAAAGTTACAGACAGTTGTTAACCACAATGTGGGTGCTGGGAATTGAACCTGGTTTTTTTACAAGAGCAGTCAATGTTCTTAACTGCTGAACCATCGTTCTAGCCCCAGTTGGGAACATTTTAACTTACCCTCCTTTTTTATTTTTTATTTTTGTCTATTCTACTGTCCTCAGCCCCATTTCCTATTTTGAGTTAGACATTGGCCCAGGTCTTTATTATATTGAAAGAAGTTAACTATATTTTCATTTAAAAATAAAATATCTAATCCCAAGCCATCTTGGAACAAAAGGTAATATTTAGATCCCAAAAGTTTCGGACCTTTGTTTAGACAGGTGGGCTGTTAGATTAGATGGAAGAATCCAATGATCAGCTTTACCTGTACTTATGTATACAAACAGTAACCCATTTCCTACTTGCCATACCTGTGTGATGATTGGTGAGATTGTGCTGGGTGTATTAAGTCCTTTCTGTATTGCTTCTTCTGTTCCAATTCCACCAAAGACACATAAAGCAAATCACTGCTATTGGGTACTACTAATAAATAACTCCCTTAATACTCCTTCTATTGTATCTTATTTAACCTCAAACACTTTTTAGTCAGCCTTCAGCCAACTGCTGCAGTGTGTAATTATTTTGACTCTTCTTGTAGTTTCTATACTTAAATGATTTAATCTTGCTGGATTTCATCATTATTACTTGTTTTCCATGGGAAAAACAGATGATGGGCTCTCATGAGAAAACTACTTCTTTGTTGGCTTGTTTTTATTTTATAATGAACATTTTCAAATAAACACAAAAGCAAAAGAAGTAATATAATGAACTTGCATATATCTGTCACCCAGGCACAAAATTATTAAGATTTTAGTAACATTTCCTTAATCTTTTTCTGTTTTTTTTTTGCGGGGGGGCATTCTCATTTAACCCAAATCTCAAAAGTACATCATTTCACCTGAAATTGCTTCAATATTAATCTCTAACTAAATGGAAAATTTATACAGAAACCACAATGGCATTATAAGACTTAGGTAAATTTAAAATCATTATTTGGATGATCTAATTCTCAATCCATATTCACATTTTCTCACTTGGGTAGAGTGTTATTTAATCTCATGCTCTTTTATTTAACTTTCTTATTTTGAAACCAGTCCAACGCATTGATTTGATTTTATTAAACCCTGTTTCCTATCCTTCCAGATGTTTCCTCTAACATGCCCATTACTTTTCATTTAATTATCCTCTCCTCACCATGGAAGAGAAGTATTACTTTGTATTCTCTGCTTTAAATTCTCTATAGTAAATGGTAAGCATCAGGAAAGTCACGGGACTTTTCCTTGTGTTTTGTTATGTGTATGCTTAAGGGAGAGCCAGGATTTGGGTTACCTGGGCCACCTGGGCCACCAGGATTCCCAGGTTTCAAAGGAACACCTGGTCCAAAAGGTGATCGTGGTTTTCCAGGACCTCCAGGTCCTCCAGGACGCACTGGCTTGGATGGGCTACCTGGACCAAAAGGTATGGAGGCTCTTGCTACTTCTCGATTTGCTTTAAACTTTTATTGATGTTGAAACCTTTAGAAAAGGTTAAGGATCATAAGCCAGTTAACTGGAGAGCCCATGATGTTCTTCTGTTACTGTTATAATTTTGTTCATATTCTGATAGTTATTTTTAATCTTTGATTTTTCTTGAAAAGGTAATACAAAGATATTTGCACATAAGTAACAGACCCTAGTGTGGTTCCATAGGCCAGTAATCTCATGTAGGAGTCAGAGGCAGAAGGATCAGGAGTTCAAGGCCATCCTCATCTAGTGAGTTTTACACTAGTCTAGGCTACAGAATAACTAGTCTCAAAAACAATTAAACAAACAGACAAACTGAAAGAAATATTTCTTTCACTTCATCCCCCATCCCCACTTTCTTCCTCCCCATCCCATATGTAATCTCAGTTTAGTTTCTTTTTCTCTGTCTGTTATTTCTCTACAAAAATACTAACTCTTAGGAAGTTTTCTCTTCATTTGTCAAAACAGAGGACATAATTGCCTTTTGCCTTTTCATGTGTTTGTTTTGTATAATTTTATAATTTAGGAATCACTCCATGTCAGTGCTTGCAGCATTTAAAAGAATTTGGTGGCCTAGTATTGAATTACATGAGTATGCTATCAATTGCTACTTCTTAGAATGGATTTTTGCTCATCTTTTCTGATTACAAATAATGCCACATGTTATTTCAGATGTGTGCAGGTATAATAGTAGAGTAGAGGAATAAAACTTAATTTCCTCATTAAAAAGTAAAAGCCTCTCAAGTATTATGAAATTTCTTTCAGTCTGTGCCATTGGCGTTCCTATCAGCAATGAATGAAAGCACTTCTTTTCCCCAATCACTTCTTGACTATTCTAAAACAAAACTAAACACAAACAAACAAACAAACAAACAAACCTCCTGATTTTTCTTGCCTGGTGGAAGTAAGTAGGTTTATCAGTATAATTTTTTTAAACTATGTCATTGTAAAGTTTTCATATACACAGAAACATTAAAGAATTGTACATCGCATGACCTGTCAACCTGCTGCTTGGACCCCGTGTATAACATTTTGTCTGCTTCCAAGTATTTTAAATAAAATAATGTGAATATATGAGCTAGAGATATAGCTCTATAGTAGAAAATGTGCCTAGTATGTGAAAGGCCCCAGATTCAATCCTCTGTTCCAGAAATGGAAATTACACATATAATACAATGTAGAAAAGACAACACAGTGTCTGCTATATACATCCATCACTGATGTTCTGCTATGAGTGTTTTACTAGACATACATTTTACTATCCATATTTACTACACATCTGTCCACCTAACCATATCTCTATATATCTGTTGATTTCTTTTTGATGAATATCAAAACAATTGCAATAGCGGTGCATTCCCCCTGAATACTCAAGAGGTAAACAATCACTACAATTCCAAAGATGTCTACTTATATAGGTGTTGTATTCCTATATAAAATCCACAGATGTATTTCAGATTGACAGATGCAATTCAATATCATATACATTTTTCAGGGCTGGGGACACAGCTAATTGGCAGTGCATTTCCCTGTTATGCTCTAAGTTCTAGCGCTCGCGCGCGCATGCACACACACACACACATACACATATCTTAGAAACTGTTCTTATTCCATTTTCCAGTCTCCAACATCTACACCAATATTGTTATAAGTGTTTTAAAATATATCATTATTCTGTCTGTTCTGGTGTCCTTGTAATTGGAGTCATGCAATATGTACATTCTTGTAAAGCATCTTTCACTGAGCATGTTTTTTTTTTTTTTAAAAAGCATCCTCTGTGCACATCACTAGTTCTTATTACTAAGAAATGACTAAGAACAAAGATGACATTGCGAGGATACCTGGACTGTCTCAAGTAGCTGACTATTATGAGAGAAGCTATTAGAAGAGTTCTCTCGTGTTTTAATGAATATATGTTTTCACTTTGATTAACCATGTAGCTAAGGTTATAATTATTGCTCATGTGTGTTCTTTCTCCAACATGGATGTGCCATTTAAAATTCACACCAATACAGCATTAGTCGTTCTCTCCAGCATGAAAGTTTTACTTGCTTTGTGGTAATATCATAAATTACATTTTAATTTATATTTCTCTGATAACTAGGGGCATCCATCATTTTATCTGCTCTTGTGGATTATTAGTTAGATATTTGAACACTTACCAGTTTGAATTGATGGACTGTGTTGTGTTTTATGTTAAGTTGAAGGTATTCCTAATATACCCTGAATGAATACTTGTGTTTTTTTGTAGAATAAACTCAGGAATAATTTTTTTCAATGTTGGTTACCTACTCACATTTCCAGTGTGTTTGAATAAAAGTTTAAATTTTATTGTTTTTATTTTTATTTTTAATTTATGTTTTTTATTATCATCATCTTGTGCCTTGTGTAAGAAATACTTGTCTGCTCAGCATTGCCAAGGCATTCTGTCCTATTACTGTCATTAATCTCAAATAATTTGAATTTATATCATTTTATTTAAAATGGAAATCCAACAGTGGATTATGTGGGGATCTCTATCAAGTCAAATACTATAGAAATACGGATCTTTGTTCTTGCGTCAATCCTATTTCATTCATCTATTCCACTCTTCTTTAACTAGTATCACACTATCTATGTTATGGTACCTATAGATTAATGTGTGAACTCCCATAATGTAAAAATAAGTTTTGTGTTAAAATTTTAAACTATACTATGTACTTTGACTTTCCTCTCAGCATAGTTCAAATGTACATGTTCCCTACTGTGAGTAAATTAACCATCGCTTCATATTTTAAGTGCCTCATTTTCCCTGTGAACTATTGATATCATTTCCCATTTCTCCATTGCTTTAAAGTACTTGAATTTGATGTTGAGTATAAAAAGGAATAGGATTAACATAGCTGGCTTGGCTGGTTTTATTTCACTGGTCAGTTTGCAAGAAACAGAATTCTCATGGTCAATGTTTTGGAGCCATAACTAAATTAACTCTATATTCCCAAAGATTTTTATTAAAGGAATATATATATATATATCTCCACTTAATTTTAGCCAGAATGGGTTTTGTTGTGAAAATCCCAAAAGTAGTCCAAGACAGCTTCTTCTTAAATAAATTCTTTTAGTAACACCTATATATCTTTTATTGACACCTACTTTTCTTTTTTCCTTCCCAGTACAATTATATATTTATTTTACATATTTATTTTACATACCATCCATATTTTGCTACACATATCTTCTGGCTCCCAGATTACTCTACCCACTTCCCATATACCACCTCTTTTTTTTTAAATTTTTTTTAAATTTTTATTTATTTATCATGTATGTATACAATATTCTGTCTGTGTATATGCCTGCAGGCCAGAAGAGGGCACCAGACCTCATTACAGATGGTTGTGAGCCACCATGTGGTTGCTGGGAATTGAACTCAGGACCTTTGGAAGAGCAGGCAATGCTCTTAACCTCTGAGCCATCTCTCCAGCCCCCATATACCACCTCTTATATCACTCTTTCTCCTTGAAGAAAGAAGCAGACATCCTATCGGAGTTAACAAAACATGTTTTATCAAGTTGAGGTTAGGTCCAAACTCCTCTCCCTGCTTCAAGGTGCATCAAGCATTGGGAATAGGTTCTGAAAACTCAGATCCTGCCCCAGGGACATGATCTGAACCTACCACTAGAGGCGCCACAGCCACATAAAGCTATCCAACTGTCAGCTCCATACAGAGGACTTAGTTCAAAGAGTTATATATATATTTTGAGAACAGGAAAGAGAGTTAACTCAAATAACAAGCTCCAGTTGAGACCTTCATGCTTGTCCTTGTGATTAAAGGTCCATTGTCAGCAGTACAGGAGCTTTATAGACTCTGGATGGTAGAGAAAGGAGATATTATGACCTCAGCTAAAAGAGGGTGGTGGTTTTCCAGGGTTGTCATGAAATATTTCATTAGCAATTAGGAGGCATTCATATGCACATGACTTATGGAGAGAGTGACTTCTTCAAAATTCAAAAGCATTTCTCAAAAAAGGGAAACTTGCTAATCCAGAGAAATCTGTCATTTCACCTTGCTGTTGGCATGAAATATATGTGAGGATGTGTGTTTCTGAGAATGGGTGCCATTTTTTAATCCTGTATATCTGTTTATGCATGTGTGTATATCTTTTAATAACACATATATCTGTGACTAAATAAGTTTGAGGGACTGTAAATCACTTAAAGTTGTAGTGTTCTCCAACAGTTCATCTTTCTCATCTATAAGCCATGATTAAAAATTGCAAATCAAATTCAAGAAATTCCCTACTATATTTTGAGAAATAATTTGTGAAGAAATGAACTACATATTTGAAACATGTACTTTTTTAAATTGAGAATAAGAAAAAAAAGTTTCCGCCTCCTCCCAGCCTCCCATTTCCCTCCCCCACCCCCCATTCTTCTCCCCCTCCCCCCACTCCTCTCCCCCTCCCTCTCCAATCCAAAGAGTAGAACACAAGCAAGGATGTCAGGACCATGGGGGGTGCACCCACCCACTGAGACAGTGGGGGCTGATCTATTGGGAGCTCGCCAAGGCCAGCTGGACTGTGACTGAAAAAGCATGAGATAAAACCAGACTCTCTGATCATGGCGAACAATGAGGACTGATGAGAAGCCAAGGTCAATGGCAAGGGGTTTTGATCCTACTTCATGTTCCGGCTTGGTGGGAGCCTAGCCAGTTTGGATGTTCACCTTCCTAGACATGGACGGAGGGGGGAGGACCTTGAACTTTCCACAGGGCAGGGAAACATGTACTTTTTGTTACCATGAATTTGTTTAATCTTTTCAAGGAAACTTAGGATTCCCATATTTTTAATAGTAAACTCTAAGTAGAATTTGGGATGGTTTGCTTTCTAGTTTGTTTTTGGTTTTGTTTTCGTTTTGAGACAAGAATTCTCCATGTAACCCAGGTTGTTGTTGAACTCATTATTCCTGTTCCCACCTCCCTAACGATAGGACCTCAGGTGGAAGTTATTGGGCACTGCTACTAGTGCAGTTCTTAATGTACTAAAAGAATTAATATTTGGGCATTTTTCTATATAAGTTCTTCATTTGTCTAGCAATTATTATGTTCATATCATGGATCATGTTAATACTGAAGTCACTAAAAACGCAAAGGTATGAACTTTGCTCTTGAAAAATCTCAGAAGTTGCTCTCTACTATTAAAAAAAAATCTAGATGAGTGGTTCCCCACCTTTCTAATTCTGTAGCTCTTTAATACTGTTCCTCATTCCGCAGTGACCCCCCAACCATAAAATTATTTCATTGATACTTCATGACTTTAATTTTGCTACTGTTATGAATCGTTATGTAAATATCCAATATACAAGATCTCTGACATGAGACCCCAGGAGGTCAAGTCCCACAGGTTGAGAACCACTAGTATTGCTATAATAGCAGTTTTTTCAATGTGTGTGCTAATAAAGTTTCAAATCAAATTTTGACAATAGTCAAAATTCAGCTAACACAGTACAGTAAAAAAAAAAATTGCCCAACATGGCTGTGGTTTATGTTAAGTGGTAAATTACTTGTATGCATAATAATTTACTATACTATTTTGTTTCTCGGGACCCATGTCTCCAAAATCTTCATTTATTAGACATATTTAGACCAATTAATACATATTGAAATTAAATGATTAAACTGTAAAAGAAAGTTGGTATGCCATTTTCAAAACAATATAGACACCAACAATAAATTTAAAAAGTTAATAACTTTTGAAATCTCCATGGGGGTAAAAAATATGCTTAAACCTGAATATCATAATTTCATTATACAAAAAAGAAAAAAGAATAAAGATGATGACTTTAGAAGCATTCTGTTTACCTCATATATTAATTTATTTCATTTGAAGGCTCTTGGAAGTATAGGAAATGACACTTTGCCTGAATCTTTTAAAAAGATAGTCTAATCAGCAGAAATAATATAGAAAATACTTTGACAAATGAAACAATATATTTGGAAACATTAGAAGTAAAAAATTTGATAGCAATAAAATGTGTATAATTTTTTCAAAATCAAGAAAATGTGTCTAATATATTTATAAGGAAAATATAAAGTATTAATAGCAACTTAAAATTTTATAATTGATTTTTAATTCTATATATTAGTGGGAAGTCTTGCTATTGTCAATTTCCCCATTTATAATAAATATAAATTATTTTCATTGAGAATTTAAGAAATCATTCAGAAGCACTTCATGAAACTGATTTAGAAGCTCAGTAATTACCGAATACACATCAATGTATGACAAAATGCCACTGTGAACCTGTTCAGGAATAACGAGCGCAATAGTAGAAGTGTCTAAATCATACATATGCGCCTTCATAAACTTGGTATTTCACAGAAGTATCTTCATTAGTCAGTAAGGAAAGGATGAATTCTTTCAAAATTGATATGAATAGTGATTTCACTAAATGAACACCTAATGCATAATATATATAAAGAGGGCTTAGAATTATAAATATTATAATTATGAAAAGTAAGTTTGAGATATAAGAAAATGATATTTTATATTATAAGTTTACAGAATTTCAGCAGCTCTTCTAAGTAGAGCAAATACAAAATTACAGATAGAAAATTGTGATGCTGTAATTTCCATCATTAGATGGTCTTGACTTTCCTCCCTCATCTCAATAGTATGTATAGTACTTAGTCTTGGTATTATGTGGATGGACACAAAAATAAGATGCCCAGAACTCTAGTAGGAAAGTGTCAGGAATTTCTCAACATTGACATTTGTAGCCCATTTCACCCAACGAGAACAGGGAACCATTATTTTCCATACACACAAATTAACCAAGAAAAGGCATAATCTTGGCTTAAACAAACCTTAGCAAATTAAAAACATATTTATTAAGAAGGTAATACCAGAAAAATTAAATAAGGAAATTATATCAGGAAGATAAGTATGCTTGGGAAAATCATAACACTTAGAAAATATCTAGAGTATTTAAATAAACCAGCAATCAAAAGAGAAGCAATTAGGAAAATTAACAAGCATGTCTAATTGAGTGAAAATAAAGTAAAACATATTTAGTGGCTCAAAAAAGAAGTTTGTATGCTAAAGTTTATATAAAAAAGAAAAATAAGCCTGGTGGTGCTGGTATATGCTTTTAATCCCAACACGTGGGAAGCAGAGGCAGAAGGATCTCTGTGAGTTCAAGGCCAGCTTGGTCTACAGAGGGAGTTCCAGGATAGCCAAGGCTATAACACAGAGAAACCCTATTTTGAAAAAAAATCTTAAAGAAATTATTATTTTTGAGAAAATAAGGAAGGTAAACAAATGAAAAAGAATGTATGAGAAGGTTGGACTATATCAATCATATGAAACTTAAAAAACAGGAAATTTATATGAAACCAAATCAGTTTCTTCAAAAAGTTCAATAGAACGGATGCACATCTGAATTCAAATGAGATCCTTTGAGAACTCTAGTAAAGCTGATAAATATTTAGACAGGATGACCATAAAAACAGAACTATAAAGATTATGAATATTAAGAATGAAAATGGGGACAATATTAAGTACTACTGTAGGCATTAAAAGACTAGCAGAGGACTATAGCAAATGAATGCATGCTGAAAAATATATTGACAGATAACATGGACTCATTATAAGCATTGCTATAATTTATTGATGATAACTGATGAAGAAATTATTCATTTTTTTCTAAAATTGAACTTATAGTTTAAAACTCATCCATCAAAGAATACTTCAGGTGCAGGTGACATCTCTGGGAATTAATATCAAACATTCTAAAAAGCAGTAATAGCATCCCTACACAGTTTCTTTACCCAAAGAATACTGAATGGATCACTTCCCAGTGGTTGTGAGTGAGGGCAAAATTACTCAAACGTCAAAACCAGACAAACAAAACAAATGAAAAACAAAAGATCAAAACCTAAGTTATAAGCCAAAATCTCTCAATCTCCCTAGCATAGGTAAAAGTTTTCAAGAGGACAATGACACATCAAACATTACAACATTTAAAAAGGAACTGCATCATAAACAAATAAATTTTATCTTCAGAATACAAGATACTTTGACATCTGAAATTATTCAGTATAATTTGCTCTTTTAACAGTCTAAAGAATTGCATCTATGCTATTTCCTTAAATATTGCTAAAATTATTTGATAAAATTCAACATCCATTCCTTAAAAATACTTTTAGAAAATTATAAACTCAAGAAATCCTGTTAGTTGGGCATAGTGGCTCCTGACTTTAAACTCAGGATATGGTATGTTGAGAAGGATAGATTTCCTCAAGTTCAAGGACATTGTGAAATACATGGTCTCAAGGCACTGTGTGTGTGGACAGTGGGAGGCTCTGTTTCAGAATAATGATCATCAATAATGAAATCCCAAAACTCCTTTTTTTTAAAATATTTATTTATTTATTATGTATACAATATTCTTTCTGTATGTGTGCCTGAAGGCCAGTAGAGGGCACCACACATCATTATAGATGGTTGTGAGCCACCATGTGGTTGCTGGGAATTGAACTCAGGACCTTTGGAAGAGCAGGCAATGTTCTTAATCGCTGAGCCATCTCTCCAGCCCAAAACTCCTTTTTTTATATAGTCTTTTATCAAAAGTTTTATGATTTATAAGTAGTTTAAACTAGTTTATTTAATGGAGAAAGACCTAATACTTTCCCGCAAAAGACAGGTTACAACACAAAATTGTTTGCCAAAAAAATTCGGTATTATACTGGAAACATTTAGCCATTGCTATAAGGCACAACAATGAAACTAAAAGCATACAGATTAGAAAGGAAGAAATTTCCTACTCATACATAATATGACTTTATACTTAGAAAATAATCTTTTTTATTAAAATGTTCTGCCTCCTCCCTGCATCCCTTTCCCTCCCCACTCCCCTCCCCCTCTCTCTCCAGTCCAAAGAGCAGTTAGGGTTCCCTGCCCTGTAGGAAGTCCAAGGTCTTCCCCCCTCCATCCAGGTCTAGGAAGGTGAACATCCAAACAAACCAGGCTCCCACAAAGCCAGTACATCCAGTAGGATCAAAACCCAGTGCCATTGTCCTTGGCTTCTCAGCAGCCCTCATTGTCCGCTATGTTCAGAGAGTCCGGTTTTATCACATGCTTTTTCAGTCCCAGTCCAGCTGGCCTTGGTGAGCTCCCAATAGATCAGCCCCACCGTCTCAGTGGGTGGGTGCACCCCTCGCGGTCCTGACTTCCTTGCTCAATCCAGTGCTCCAGTGTGGGTCTCTGTCTCTATCTCCACCCATTGCCAGATGAAGTTTCTGTGGTGCTATGCAAGATATTCATTAGTATGGCTATAGGATCGGGCCATTTCAGGCTCTCTCTCCTTAGCTGCCCAAGGACCTAGCTGGGGACATCTCTCTGGACCCCTGGGAACCCCTCTAGAGTCAAGACTCTTTTTTTTTTTTCTTTTTTCTTTTTGGATTTTCGAGACAGGGTTTCTGCGTAGCTTTTGGTTCCTGTCCTGGAACTAGCTCTTGTAGTCCAGGCTGGCCTCGAACTCACAGAGATCCGCCTCCCGAGTGCTGGGATTAAAGGCAACCACCGCCCGGCCTAGAGTCAAGACGCTTGCCAACCCTAAAATGGCTCCCTTAATTAAGATATACACTTCCCTGCTCCCATATCCACCCTTCCTTTATCCCAACCATCCCATTCCCCCAAGCTCTCCCCATCCTCCCCTTCTCACTTTTCTCTCCCCATCTCCCCTTTCCCCCATCCCTCCCCCATCCCATTCCCACCCCCCAGTTCCCAATTTTTGCCCAGCAGTCTTGTCTACTTCCAATATCCAGGAGGATAACTATATGTTTTTCTTTGGAGAGGACAATAATCAACTTTATATGGAAAAAAAAAAAAACCTCAGAATAGCCAAAAAATCTTATACAATAAAGAAACGTCTGGAGGCATTACCATCCCTCACTTCAAACTCTATTACAGAGCTACAGTATTGAAAATAGTTTGGTATTGGCATAAAAACAAAGAAGTCAACCAATGAAATCGAATAGAAGGCCCAGATTTTAACCCACAAACCTATGAACACCTGATTTTCAATAAAGGAGCTAAAAGTATACAATGGACGAAAGAGAGCATCTTCAACAAATGGTGCTGGCATAACTGGATGTCAACCTGTAGAAGAATAAAAATAGATCCATATCTATCACCATGCACAAAACTCAAGTCCAAAT
>NW_026068105.1:2027515-2059753 GCF_014885135.2 Alexandromys fortis
GCAACAGACAAAGGTCTGATCTCCAAAATATATAAAGAACTCAAGAAACTAGACTTTAAAATGCTAATTAACCCAATTAAAAAAATGGGGCAATGAACTGAACAGAGAATTCTCAAAAGAAGAAGTTCAAATGGCCAAAAGACACTTAAGGTCATGCTCAACCTCCTTAGCGATCAGGGAAATGCAAATCAAAACAACTTTGAGATACCATCTTACACCTGTCAGAATGGCTAAAATCAAAAACACCAATGATAGCCTTTGCTGGAGAGGATGTGGAGTAAGGGGTACACTCATCCATTGCTGGTGGGAATGCAAACTTGTGCAACCAATTTGGAAAGCAGTGTGGCGGTTTCTCAGGAAATTCGGGATCAACCTACTCCAGGACCCAGCAATACCACTCTTGGGAATATACCCAAGAGAGGCCCTATCATACTACAAAAGCATTAGTTCAACTATGTTCATAGCAGCATTATTTGTAATAGCTAGAACCTGGAAACAACCTAGATGCCCTTCAATGGAAGAATGGATGAAGGGCTGGAGAGATGGCTCAGTGGTTAAGAGCAGTGTCTGCTCTTCCAAAGGTCCTGAGTTCAAATCCCGGCAACCACGTGGTGGCTCACAACCATCTGGAATGAGATCTGGTGCCCGCTTCTGGCCTGCAGACATACACAGAGACAGAATAGTGTATACATAACAAATAAATAAATATTTAAAAAAAAGAATGGATGAAGAAAGTGTGGAATATATACATATTAGAGTACTACTCAGTAGAAAATAATCTTAAACAAAACTTTGGGACAGAAAGAAAATCAATTTTAGAGTATAGCTATTAGGAAACATATACAAAAATAAAGTGTATTTTTACAAATTAAAAATAGATGAAAAATGATTGTTTAAAATAGCACCAATTTTCTTTTTTTTTTTTTTCAAAAAATTCTTTTTCCATTTGTCATTAGTAAAACTCAAATACTGGAGGCTTTTATGGACTTTCCTAACCTGTGGCAGAGTGCTAGCTTCTCATCAATGTCTGTCAGTTGCATTTTCCCCAATGGCTCTGTCAGTCTGCCACTCCTCTTTTGACATACCAGAGAGCGGAGCGCTCCTTATGGAGGACCCATACTTTAAATCACCTCCCACTATAGCTGCAGAGTGGGATCCAGATGTACACTCTCTGGATTCATCTTATATTCTTCTCATCTTACTTCTAATTCCATCGCCCATCTCCCTCCACCCTGTGTCTTCTTAACCTTTCCTGATAGCATGGGGAGAAATGGTGTACTCGCCAAGGCCTTGTGTTGGAAGAGTTTGGGAGCAGATGTGAAAAGATCTACCGGCATGTCTCAGTGTTGTACCTCGGCCACTGGTTTTGGCTCTCCATGTACCTCTGTAGTGTTCCTTCTTCTCATATCTAGAGACCAAGCCTCCCCAACATTCCACAGAAGGTCCCATCTTTCTAGTGCAGATACACACACATGCCAAATTAAATAGAGAAACAAAATTCACAGCCAGTGAAGCCTACTCCTCCATCTTTACTTTCTCCTCGATGTCCCCATAGTGGTCTAGGTAATCACCCATACCCATGCTTCCTATCTCTTCTTTCTATGTGTTCTTATTATGCATGTCTCTAAAAATATGTGCAGTATTTATATGTAAAGAAAACTACAAAAATACCAATGCCACAAAACAAACTGAATGATATACTATGCTAATTACTTGCAGGAACAATTTCCTTAAGTTATCAAGTCTACGCAAAATGAACTGTAAACTAATCGTATCCTTAAGGAAAGCACAACAGAAGTTTGTAATTGTTCTAACATTTGTGTGGAAAACTGAACAACCGATGGTAGTCGAAACAAATTAAGAAAATGCAATGTTGAAAAATTCAAAGAATTTGATTTAAGACTTGTTACCATCTGATAGTGGTTAACATATCTTGAAATATATGAATGCAGACACACGAGATCTAGAAATAGATTTGTGTTTGATTCTTTGGTTGTGGGGCTAAGAATAAAATCCAAGCACTCGCATATGCTAAGCATGCACTCTAAGGGTGGGGTAAATTCTATCCTTATAAATTTAAGTTTCAATAGAAAAAGAAGCCTTCTGATAAATAGTACAGAAAATATTGTGTATATGTGCATGACACAAGCAAATGAAACCCCATTTCTACTTTTATCCCAGGATAGACTGTAGGCCCATACATAAAACTTTTAGGACATAGCACTCCACCTTTTTTTTTCCTGTAAAACATCAAACAGTAGAATATTTAAGATTTAGTGGGCCACATATTTTTTGTGCAACTTCTCTTGGATAACCCTACGTAATCTTGTTTCTCTCATTTATGTGGCAAATAAGTGACAAAAGAAGCAAAGAAGGAGGGATTGATTTTGGTTCCCGGTTCTAGGGTACAGTCCATTATGAAGGGGAAGTCATGACAGCAAGAGCTCAGGGCAGCTGTTCTCACCGCGTTGATTTTTGGGAAGCAAAGAGATGAAAGTGCTTGGCTCATTTTCTCCTTTTCAGAGTCAGGGACCACAGCTCATGAATGGTGTCTTGCACATTTAGGATGAATCTTCTCCCCTTCATCTAATCTAAATAATGCCCTATAGTCTAGAGGCTTGGTTCTAAATCTTTTCAAGTTGATAATCAATATTAAACATTGTAAGTTATGGAAAAAGTATCCTCAGCTTATAGACAGTGGAACCACAGGTGTATAGGTCAAATTTAGCTTTCTTTCTTTTTAAATTTTTTTTTTAAATTTTATTTATTTATTATATGTACAGTATTCTCAGTATTCTGTCTGCAGGCCAGAAGAGGGCACCAGATCTCATTACAGATGGTTGTGAGCCACCATGTGGTTGCTGGGAATTGAACTCAGGACCTTTAGAAGAGCAGGAAGTGCTCTTGACAGCTGAGGCATTTCTCCAGCCCCTTAGCTTTCTTTTAAGTGAAAGCATAGGAGAAAAACCTTTCTGATCATAACCTAGACAAAAACTGTTAGATAGGGTACTAATAATCATAAAAAGGGAGACTACTAACTTGAACTTTATTAAAATAAAGTATTTTTATATCATATATCTAGGGAACTATTTGTAAGCAGAAAATATAAAAATCCATAAAACTCAACAGTCAGAAAACAACAACTACATTAAAAAGTCGAGTCAGAAAGCATTGGCATCTACTTAAACAGATATTTATATTTTACCACAAAAGACAACCAAATGATAAGCAAGTACATAGAAGAACTTCAATATAGACATCTGCAAAATATAAGTTCAAACTACAGTGAGATAGATACATGACTATAAGAATTGGCTTTCTTGAGATATCTTGATTGAGGGAGCCATTATAGAGTTAGCAGAAACCTGGCTCTAGAGACAGTCTCAGGAACCCACAAGGATGATCCCGCCTAAGTCCCTAAGCAATAGAGATGAGGGGGCCCGATATTGACTTGTCCTGTAGTCAGACTGATGACTATCTTGAATATCACCATGGAACCTTCATCCAGCAACTGATGGAGTCAAAGGCAGAGACCCACATCGGAGCACTGGACTGAACTCCCAAGGTCCAGTTAAGAGTGGAAGGAATGAGAATATGAGCTAAGAGGTCAAGACCATGATGGGTTCACCCACTGAAATAGTCTAGCTGAGCTAATGGGAGCTCACCAACTCCAGCCAGACTGGGAAGGAACAAGTATAGGACCAAACTAGTTCTTCTGAATGTGATTGGCAGTTGCATGGCTGGGGCAAACTGAGGGGACACTGGCAGTGGCATCAGGATTTATCCCTACTGCATGTACTGGCTTTTTGGGGGATCCCATTCTCTTTGGATGGGTACCTTGCTCAGCCTAGATATAGTAGGGAGGGCCTTGAACCTTCCACAAAGCAATGAGCCTCTCTGATGATTAGATCGGGGTGGGGTGGGAGGGTATGGGAGAAAGAGAGGAAGTGGGAACTTGAATTGGTATTTTTTAATCTAATAAATTAAAAAAAAAGAATTGGCTTTCTTTTCAAGAACAAGAAAACTGCCACCAAGTATGTGGAATAACTGAGTTTTTCTTAGAGCTAGTAACAATGCAAAACAGTGCAGCCACTTTGCGAGTTGTTTTACTCTCTAGTACGGAAACCAAAAGCAAGCCTAGTTTCACTCTGAAAGTTTTGTGCCAATGTATTAGAAAGGAAAGCATGCTCTTACACTCTTAAACTGCAGGCCCATTTCTAGGTATTTACAAAAGAAAACTATGAAACTTTGCATAAAAATCTGTGAGTCTACATTCATAGGCGCTTATTCATAATCAACAAGAATTGGCAACAGCCCAAATGTCCATCAAGCAACAAAGACTAACACAGTGTAATGTATTTATACAATGAAATACTTGATTTGTGGTGTTAGGAATCAAGTCCAGGACCTCGTGCATGCTAAACATACACTCTAACTGCTGACATAAATCTCAGCCCGACATGTATCTTTCAAAAATTTACAGTCAATTTCAATAGGAAAATAAATCTTTGCAACAAACAGTGCTAAAATGATTGGCTATCTGTATACACAATAAGCATAAATGAATCTCACATTCATCATATTAAGTGAACAAAGACATACTCAAGGGACAACATACTGCATGATTGCATTTATGGCATCCTGGAAATGGAAAACTTGGAAGAAATAAAGTGGAACAGTAGTTGCAAGAAAATTGACGTGTGGAAAAGGACCAACAACCGATGACAGGTGCTTCTGAGGATCGATGAATTAGTTCTAAAGCTGGATTACAGTGCCTCTTATATGGCTGTATACATTTGTCAGAGCTCATCCAAGGATTCTCTGAAGGAACAGGTTGTTTCCTTTTAAATACACTGTTTTTATTAATTCTTTAGAAATGTATACATACTATGTAGGTTTCCCACTCCTGCCTATAACGCCTTTGAGATCCATCCTTCACCTACCTCTCCATGCCTCCAAACTTCATGTCCTCTTTTAAAAAGGAAATAATCTCCTGGGTCTAACTTGTGCTGCTCCTGTGCTCATGAGCCCTCTAGAATATGAACAGCTTACCAGGGGCCACACCCTTAAAGAAAACTGACTTTCCCTTCCCCAGAAGCCATCAACTGCCAGTAACTCCTCAACTAGGGATGGTGGCACATGAGCCCCTGTCCCCTCTATACAGGAACGTCCACTGGTTTGATCCTGTCATGTCCCTAAGTGCAGCTGTCCTGGCATCTGCAGAAGACACTCATTATCTCTAGTCCTTCCTGACTCCTGGCTCTTGCAATCATTCCACTCCCTCTTCCTCAGTGTTCTCTAAGTAAAATTTAATAGACAAAATAATTTTTGACAAAGTGTAAATGATAGCAAATGCAGAGAGTGAAAAGTTTCTAATGTCAAAATATTTTAGGCAAGGTGGGGGAGAAGCTGGAGCACATTTTCAGTCATATGGCCTTGAGTTAATCAACAGGAAGATGTTGATGTTTATCTGTTTAAAAAGTATAAGTGGTTAAAAACTGTGTTTTCTTAAGAGTTGCCCAGTATAAATTACAGATAGTAAGAAGGCATAGGTTAGAACCTTTTGTGCATTTTAGAGAGTTGATACAGATGCTGAACTTGACTACTTGCCTTGTGTTAAATAAGTAACTCTTAATGGGATTTCTGTTTGGGTACTTATTTTTACTTTTCTTTCTGGAAAAATTAGTCTTATTGCATCGTATGCCATTTGGTTGATTTCACTGGAAGGCCTGCTCTTTCCTGAAAGGAAAGAGAATTGTGGATCTAGGAGAGAAGGGTGATGAGGAGAACACCAGAAGGAGGGGAGGGAGAGGAAACTGTGCTCGGATGCAATGTATGAGAGAATAAAGAAAAAGAGGGAAGCTGTTGTTTTTAACATGTAAACTTTTTTTTATAAGGTGATGTTGGATCAAATGGACAGCCTGGCCCAATAGGGCCTCCTGGGCTGCCAGGAATTGGTATTCAGGGACCACCAGGACTACCAGGAACTCCAGGGCCAATAGGCCAACCTGGTAAGATCACAGTAAATGTGCCTCTTATAGGACATGCAGCGAATATGAATGCCTTCCAGCAAAGTGATTTAAGAAGTAATTTATGCATGTATATAATTTTATAAAATTTTGAATTATAGATCACAGCATAAGAGCTAATTTAATACTTAATGTTTCTCTTCTCTGTTCACCTAAAAGCCATTTATTTCTAATAGCATAGATTGATAATTACACAGTTACCCTTGCCATATAATCATTGGACAATACAGTTTTAGAAACGTAGACCTCAAATTGTTAGCGCTGATTATTTCAGAGCAGAGTAGCTATAATGCAATAATATACAAGACTTTCATGTAGAACTTTTTCATACTATTAACACATAAAAGCCATAATTAAGGTTCCACAAGAGTGTTCTGTAAAAATATATCACAGGTATTTTGTTTCCTTTTATTTGATCCTCTCCTCCTTCTCTTTTACTCCTAGACTGGGAATAATTTTATAACTGAGAACACTAAGCTTTTTTAAAAAATTAGCTACTCAGGTTTTGTGACTATATAGCCTAGTGGTTTTGCCTACATAGAGTAGTAATTGTATGGCTTTTCTGTATTTAGACAAGAGTCTGTGTAAATTGTGGATTTTCTGTTTACTCGGGTATAGTAAGGCCCATCCTCAGGCCTGAATTTTAGTATTTCAAAATATTGTAATAGCTCATAAAGTGAAAACAAATATGAAACGTTTAACTGTTTTAAATTCACATGAACATATCAGAAGGTTGAGCACAATTCAGATGAACATGTAATTCCTTTGAACACATAGACCTTCAATGATACTGGATATGTTGTCTGTCATTGCATTAAAAATCTCAAAACAGTGGTTAACAGTATCAAATGCTCATAAAGGCTATTTTTATTCATGTACTATTTTAAAACTCGATTTGAAGGCACGATGTACCATTTTATGGCCCCTGACATGTCGTTACTGATTGAAGGTGTTAAAAAAAAAAAAAAACGGGAGGCAAGCTTTAAACAAAGGTCCTGTAAATAGTTGCTTCATCGTTCAAGGCAAAAACACTCTGCCCAACCTGAATAGCAGCGGGATCGTGAAGAAAAAAAAAGAGGATTGTTAGTTTGGGACATTACAGATGTCACCTGCTATTTCACAAAGAAAGATAAAATGAATTTATCACTTCTGTTATGTTTTATTGTTTCTTGAAAAAGTGCATGGCTGTAGAGAAGCATTTTGAATTCATACATCATAGCGGAATGAAAATAAAACATTAATAAGAATTTTAATAAAATACAAAGTGTTAATATGTACTTTTTAATTGTACCTGATAACTTGCAATTGTTTTATTTATTAAATCATCTAATAGTCTATTTCTGTGTCACTTTCTCCTTCCCTCGTCGGATAGCATATATACACATATTGATCATAAAGACTGCATAGGATCAGAACAATGCAAATTAACACATTTTAATTTACTTTCATATATTTGCCTATAATTTTTTTCTTTGACATAGACTTTATAGCTAAACTAATAGTATTCAACAGCTAATAAAAGTTAGTATAAAAATTATTCAAGCCGGGTGGTGGTGGCACACGCCTTTAATCCCAGCACTTGGGAGGCAGAGGCAGGCGGATCTCTGTGAGTTCGAGGTCAGCCTGGTCTACAAGAGCTACTTCCAGGACAGGCTCCAAAGCTACAGAGAAACTCTGTCTCGAAAAATCCAAAAAAAAAAAAAAAATTCAATACACTCTCAATATATAAATTTTCAAATCACATTTTTATTATTCATGGAACATGTATTCATTTTTAAAGTAAATTTTATTATCATCACCAAAGCAGAGTACTAACTTCACCCATTTTTAATTATCTTGATTCTTAAATGGTAAAGTGATCAGCAAAAATATTACTGTTATCTTACTAACCCTGAGTTCTAGTGCATGACTGAAACTGCCAGAAGCTTATTTATATACTTGCTTCATTTTCTAATAGAAAATTAATAAAAAATACTAAGAACTGATAGTATCATATTATTAAACAACATGTAAGACAAAGCCAAAATTAGATCCAAACAAACTCACTTATTTGGTAACTATCTAGAAGGGTCAACAAAATATGCACTAATAATTGATGCCTATTATCTTGACCCCCTCTAAATAACTATCAAATAATGTAACAGTGAAAATCTAGCTGTGTTCGGTGTGTCAGTGACAAATAATAAGATATTAACAATTTATAATGAGATAAACAATGAAGAATATGCATTCAAAGTTCTACAACAATTTAATGCTATAATGCTATTTATTGAATATCCAACCAGAAAACTGTGCTCTTATTTCATGGTTTTGGTATTTTTTGTACTTTATTAAAAAGTTAGTCAACAATGAATAATAAAAATAGTTTTGTATTTTAAATGAGTCTTCCTCATGACTCTGACAATGACTTGAAACATACCTTTTTTAAAAAGTAATTTGAGAAAACCATCTTAAAGAAATATGATTTAAAATGTTAATGCTCCATCTTTAGTCATTCTTATATGAACAATGCCAATAGAGTCTCTAATGAACTCTCTTAGGTTTATCATATGCAGATCCTATCAGTTCTTTACGAGAAAAATAACCAGATTCATTGCTTAGAAACTGCTTCAATACTTTCTCATGATAATGTTTTGTAAACCAGGCTTAAATGGAATACCAGGAGAGAAGGGAGATCCAGGACCTCCGGGGTTTGATGTTCCAGGACCCCCAGGAGACAGAGGTAGTCCAGGGCCCCCTGGAATCCCTGGCCTCATAGGACCTCCAGGATCACCCGGTCTACCAGGAAAAGCAGGTGTTCCTGGATTTCCAGGTAGTGTTTAATGATTTGTCTGACTGAGGATAAATGAAACTAATATTATTATGACTCTGACAAATAATTTTCATATTGTGTTTTACAAATTGACACTATCTATTAAGGAAGAGCGTTAAGTGTATGAATGTTGGAAACTCGGTTTCCTTGCTCTATACTCTTATTCTGTGTGACAGTACCAGTTATGTATTACTATATAATAAATGATCCAAATTGTGATTGTTTAAAGCTACTTTTCAAGCACTTTGCTCAAGATTCTGTGGGTCAGAAATCAAGGGGTTCCTTTACCAGATTATTTTCTGTAATTCATATGACTTCCACAAGAATGTCTGGAGTTGAAGAATCCAGTTCTATAATGACAGTTTTCTGATGCTTGGGTGTTTTGTAGCTCATGTGCCATCTGATCATTCACAATGCCTCTTCTCATCCTTGTAACTTCCCTCCATTGAAAGTGGCTTCCCTAAGAAAGAATTTCATGAGGCAAAACTGAGGTCCTAGGAGAGAGAGAGAGCTCAGTGGTTAAAGGCACTGACTGCTCTTCCAGAGAACTGGGGATCGATTCCCAGCATCCACATGGTAGTTCACAATTTTAACAACAGGCCTAGGGGATCCAGTACCCTCTTCTGGCCTCTGCAGAATGTGGTGCACATACATTCATCCAAAACACCCATACAATAGATAGATAGATAGATAGATAGATAGATAGATAGATAGATAGATAGATAGATATGTACTTTTTTCTTTTTTTATTGAAAAAAATTCCTGCCTCCTCCCAGCCTCCCATTTCCCTCCCCCTCCTTCCACCCCTCTCCCCCTCCCCCCACTCCTCTCCTCGTCCCTATCCAGTCCGAAGAGCAGTCAGGGTTCCCTCTTGCCCTGTGGAAAGTCCAGGGTCCTCTCCCCTCCATCCAGGTCTAGGAAGGTGAACATCCAAACTGGCTAGGCTCCCACAAAGCCAGAACATGCAGTAGGAACAAAACCCCATGCCATTGTCCTTGGCTTCTCATCAGCCCTCATTGTCCGCCATGTTCAGAGAGTCCGGTTTTATCCCATGCTTTTTCAGTCACAGTCTAGCTGGCCTTGGTGAGCTCCCAATAGATCAGCCCCACTGTCTCTGTGGATGGGTGCACCTCCAGTGGCCTGGCTTCCATATTCATGTTCTCCCTTCTTCTGCTCCTCATCGGGACTTTGGGAGCTTAGTCCGATGCTCCAGTGTGGGTCTCTGTCTCTATCTCCATCCATTGCTAAATGAAGGTTCTATGGTGATATGCAAGATATTCATCAGTATGGCTATAGGATAGGGTCATTTCAGATTCCCTATCCTTAGCTGCCCAAGGTACTAACTGGGGACATTGCCCTGGGCACCTGGGAGCCACTCTAGGTTCATGTCTCTTACCGACCCTAAAGTGGTTCCCTTAATTAAATTATGTGATTCCCTGCTCCTCTATCCAAACTTGTTTTATCCTCAACCATCCCGTTTCCCCAAGTTCCCTCCATTCTCCCCTTCTCACTTTTCTCTCCCCATCTCCCCTTAGCCCCATCCCACCCCACCCCCAAGATTCCAGTTTTTTTGCCCAGCAATCTTGTCTATTTCCCATAGCAGGGATAATGACTATATGTTTTCCTTTGGGTTCACCTTTTTATTTAGCTTCTTTAGGATCACAAATTATAGACTCAGTGACCTTTATTTATGGCTATAAAACAATTATGAGTGAGTACACCCCATGATCCTCTTTTTGGGTCTAGGTTACCTCACTCAGGATAGTGTTTCCTATTTCCATCCATTTGCTTGCAAAATTCGAGAAGTCATTGTTTTGTATGGCAGAGTAGTACTCTAATGTGTATATATTCCACACTTTCTTCATCCGTTCTTCCATTGAAGGACATCTAGGTTGTTTCCAGGTTTTGGCTATTACAAATAATGCTGCTATGAACATAGTTGAACAAATGCTTTTGTAGTATGATAGAGCATCTCTTGGGTATATTCCCAAGAGTGGTATTGCTGGGTCCAGGGGTAGGTTGATCCCAAATTTCCTGAGAAACTGCCGCACTGATTTCCAAAGTGGTTGCACAAGATTGCATTCCCACCAGCAATGGATGAGGGTACCCCTTTCTCCACAACCTTGAAAGCAAAGGCTATCATCGGTATTTTTGATTTTAGCCATTCTGACAGGTGTTAAGATGATATCTCAAAGTTGTTTTGATTTGCATTTCCCTGATCGCTAAGGAGGTTGAGCATGACCTTAAGTATCTTTTGGCCATTTGAACTTCTTCTGCTAAGAATTTTCTGTTCAGTTCAGTGCCCCATTTTTTAATTGGGTTAATTAGCATTTTAAAGTCTAGTTTCTTGAGTTCTTTATATATTTTGGAGATCAGACCTTTGTCTGTTGCAGGGTTGGTGAAGATCTTTTCCCAGTCAGTAGGTTGTCTTTTTGTCTTAGTGACAGTGTCCTTTGCTTTGCAGAAGCTTCTCAGTTTCAGTAGGTCCCATTTATTCATTGTTGCCCTTAATGTCTGTGCAGCTGGGGTTATACATAGGAAGCGATCTCCTGTGCCCATCTGTTGTAGGGTACTTCCTACTTTCTCTTCTATCAGGTTCAGTGTGTTCAGATTGATATTGAGGTCTTTGATCCATTTGGACTTGAGTTTTGTGCAAGGTGATAGATATGGGTCTAATTTCAATCTTCTACAGGTTGACATCCAGTTGTGCCAGCACCATTTGTTGAAGATGCTTTCTTTCTTCCATTGTATACTTTTAGCTCCTTTGTCGAAAATGAGGTGTTCATAGGTTTGGGGATTAAATTCCGGGTCTTCTATGCGATTCCATTGGTCGACTTCTCTGTTTTTATGCCAATACCACACTGTTTTCATTACTGTAGCTCTGTGATAGAGTTTGAAGTCAGGGATGGTAATGCCTCCAGAAGATCCTTTATTGTATAGGATTGTTTTGGCTATCCTGGGTTTTTTATTTTTCCATATAAAATTGATTATTGTCCTCTCAAGATCCGTGAAGAATTTTGATGGGACCTTGATGGGAATTGCATTGAATCTATAAATTGCCTTTGGTAGAATTGCCATTTTTACTATGTTGATCCTCCCAATCCAAGAGCAAGGGAGGTCCTTCCATTTTCTGATATCCTCATCAATTTCTTTCTTCAATGCTTTAAAGTTCTTGTCAAATAGATCTTTTACTTCCTTGGTTAGAGTTACCCCGAGATATTTTATGCTGTTTGTGGCTATTGTGAAAGGTGAAGCTTCTCTGATTTCCCTCTCTGCTTCCATATCCTTTGTGTATAAGAGGGCGACTGATTTTTTGGAGTTGATCTTGTATCCTGCCACATTACTAAAGGTATTTATCAGCTGTAAAAGTTTCTTGGTGGAGTTTTGAGGGTCACTTATGTACACTATCATATCATCTGCAAATAACGAAAGTTTAACTTCTTCCTTTCCAAGTCAAATCCCCTTGATCCCCTTATGTTGTCTTATTGCTATTGCTAGAACTTCAAGCACTATGTTGAAGAGGTATGGCGAGAGTGGGTTTCTGAGTTTAGTGTTCCTGAGTTTAGTGGGATGGCTTTGAGTTTCTCTCCGTTTAATTTGATGTTAGCTGTCGGCTTGCTGTATATAGCTTTTATTATATTTAGGTATGACCCTTGTATCCCTAGTCTCTCCAAGACTTTTATCATAAAGGGATGTTGAATTTTGTCAAATACTTTTTCAGCATCTAATGAAATGATCATATGGTTTTTTTCTTTCAGCTTATTTATATGATGGATTACATTGATAGATTTTCGTATGTTGAACCAGCCCTGCATCTCTGGGATGAAGCCTACTTGATCATAATGGATAATTTTTCTAATGTGTTCTTGGATTTGCCAGTATTTTGTTGAGGATTTTTGCGTCGATGTTCATGAGTGAGATTGGCCTATAATTCTCTTTCTTGGTTGAGTCTTTGTGTGGTTTTGGTATCAGAGTAACTATAGCTTCATAAAAGGAATTTGGCAATGACTCTTCTGTTTTTATATTGTGAAATACATTAAGGAGTATAGGTATTAGGTCTTCTTGGAAGTTCTGTTAGAATTCCGCATTGAAACCATCTGGTCCTGGGCTTTTTTTGGTAGGGATGTTTTTGATAACTGCTTCTAATTCTTCGCTACTATCAGGTCTATTTAGATTGTTCACCTGTTCCTGGTTTAACTTTGGTATATGGTATTTATCTTAAAAAGTGTCCATTTCTTTAGATTTTCTAGTTTTGTGGCATACAGTCTTTTGTAGTAAGATCTAATGATTCTCTGAATTTCCTATGTGTCTGTGGAGATAAGTGCTTTTTGGTGAGAAAAGGGAGAAAGAGCAAGATAGAGGGAGTGGACGGAGAGGGGAAGAAAGAGAGACAGAGGTGGACAGAGACAGAGGGAGAGAAAGAGAGGCTTTCTAAAGTCCAAAAACACAAAATGTACTCACTGATATTTTCCAAAGGTGCCAAAGGAGAAATAGGTATGATGGGACCTCCAGGCCCACCAGGTCCTTTGGGAATTCCTGGCAGAAGTGGTGCTCCTGGTAATAAAGGTAAGAACTGGAGTTTTGTGACAGTTATGTGTGACAAAGGAAATGAAACATTGTGTTCTACCAATACAGGTTTTGTTTTTCCTATTTTAAGACCAGCAATGCTTAGTGTTTTATTTCTTTGTGGTTTGTCAATTAAAACGTCTTGTTTTCAGTTTGATGACATACTTAATCTGTATACCTGAAACATTGTACATGCTTAGTCCCTAATCTGAGAATTAAGCTTCAGGTTTTTCTTATGGCGAGCCTTTGACGGTCATCCAAGAATTCCACACAGCAGAGAGATTATCGGACTTTTGAAATATGAATGCGCTCAAGTAATTCCTTGGCAGACATCAAGTTACACAAATATTTTTAGAGCTTAGATGTCTACCTAGTTATGAGACAAGTGACGATTTTACATGCATTAATTATGGATGGACAAATTTAGTGTTCTTTGTGGACTTTAGGTGATGATGGCATGCAAGGTGAACCAGGTCTTCGGGGCCCCGCAGGAGAAAAAGGTGCTAAAGGTGAACCTGGCCTTCCAGGTCCTCCTGGACCAATGGATCCAGATTTCCTGGGTTCAAAAGGAGAGAAGGGTGAGCCTGGATTACCAGGTAGGTGAATAGATGGATTCATAAATCCATTATTTTTGCATATGTGAAGTTAAATTGAGGAGGATCCTGGATAACAAACACAGTCCCACATGGATGCTAGCACATGCTCTTTTACCGTACTACATACCCAGTCCCTGAAATTTGACTTTACACATATTTATCCATTTATACATGTATATATGTATGTATGTATGATTGTGTGTGTCTCACTAGATGTGTAGAAGTCAAAGAACTACTTTCAGCAGTTAGTTCCCTCCATCCTCATTGTGAATTCCAGGAACTGAACTCAGGTTATTGGGCTTTTCACAAAACACCTTTACCTACTGAGCCATCTTGCTTGGCCTCTGACATTTTATTTTAAGTATCAGAGAAGTAGCTTGGAGTTACTAAACTCAACAAGTCAATTGTCAATATTCACAATTTTGGTAGTGAACATTTCATTTGATTCATGGTGTTTCATTGATTAGCTTTCTGCTTGAATATTTTCTTTGTCATTTACCTGTCATGAGCTACAGGATTTTTAAATTTTTTTATTGAAAAAATTTCTGCCTCCTTCCCGCCTCCCATTTCCCCCCCTCCCCCCACTCCTCCCCCCTCACCCCACTCTTCTTCCTCTCCCCCATTCCTTTACCCCTCCCTCTCCAGTCCAAAGAGCAGTCAGGGTCCCCTGCCCTGTGGGAAGTCCAGGGTCCTCCTCCCTCCATCCAGGTCTAGGAAGGTGAGCATCCAAACAGGCTAGGTTTCCACAAAGCCAGTTCATGCAGTAGAATCAAAACCCAGTGCCATTGTCTTTGGTTTCTCATCAGCCCTCATTGTCTGCCATGTTCAGAGAGCCCAGTTTTATCCCCTGCTTTTTCAGTCTCAGTCCAGCTGGTCTTGGTGAGCTCCCGAATAGGTTAGCCCCACTGTCTCAGTGGGTGGGTGCACCCCTCACAGTCCTGACTTCCTTGCTCATGTTCTCTCTCCTTCTGCTCCTCATTTGGACCTTGGGAGCTCAGTCCAGTGCTCCAATGTGGGTCTCTGCCTCTATCTCCATCCATCGCCAGATGAAGGTTCTATGGTGATATGTAAGATATTCATCAAGATGTGGGGAACTGGGGAGATGGCTCAGTGAATTGAGGATTTGTTACACAAGCATGAAACTGAATTTAAATCCCCAGAACCCACATAAAAGTAAAGCAGGCACATACTTGTAATCCTAGTACTTTTGAGGCAGAAATAGGAGAACTCTGGGAAGACCTTTGAGTTCAGTGAGAGACCTGTCCTCAATAAACAAAATTTCAACTCTGGGCCTCTATATGCACATGCAAACAGAAATGTGCGAACAAACATACAAACATGTAGATACACACATATACATATACACACATACATACATAATGTACTCATAAGTAAAATAGACTTAAATAACTACTTTCAGGATTTCCAGAAGTACCACAGGAGTACAGGAGAGAAGTCACTATACTTTGGAACAGCATTTGGTATTCATTTCCTCTACCTTTTTGTTTGTAATCTCTAATTGTTTATGGCAGTTTTTCACCTCCTGCTTGAGGTCTTCTATTATTTTCATATAATTCACTTTTGAGTCGATTTCTTCTAATTCTTCTGGAGTAGGGTGTACAATTCTTCTTATTTCGGGATCCCTTGGTTCTGGTGAAGTCATGTTGCCTTTCAGGTTGTTGGAGGAAGTCTTGCATTGGCGCCTTCCCATCTCCTCCTTCAAATGGAGCC
The DNA here is from genome assembly GCF_014885135.2 of Alexandromys fortis. Classification (NCBI taxonomy): domain Eukaryota; kingdom Metazoa; phylum Chordata; class Mammalia; order Rodentia; family Cricetidae; genus Alexandromys; species Alexandromys fortis. Next base: position 2,043,250 of record NW_026068105.1, read on the forward strand.
AGGAGAGGCCTGGTGTCTTGGTCCAGACTTTGCTGTGAATGAGTCTCTGGGTGTATCTTTTCAGTGTAGAAGCAGGGACCGTCCCGTTGAGCTGAAACTCCTCAGCAACCAAACATGGACTACCGTCCAGATGGAACTCCTCAGGACCGCTCTGGGTGGGTTGTGGATGCAAGCCTGATGTCTCTCCTGGTGCGGGGTTCAGATCTCCTTGCTGCTTGGGTGACTTGTAATCAAAGGACCTACCTAGCTCGCTGCAGGCAGGCTAGCAGGGACAAAGGAGCTAGCACCCTCCCGTTTGCCCTGCCGATTCGGATTCGGTCCTAGAGGCCGAACAGGCTGGGCTGGGAGATGTTATGTGGTCAAAGAGGGAAGGGAGTCAGACGGAGGTGGGGAGGGTTGTGGATGCACGCTGGGTGGGATAGGAAGAGAGAAGGTATCGGGCAGAGTAGCCCCTGAGGATGACCAGGAAGTGTAGGAGGGGTGTCTGAGTTCCCTGTCCCGGGCTGCTGCCAAGGTCAGAAACTCACTCACCCCAGTGATGTCTCTCCTGGTGCCTGGACCGGAACTCCTTGCTGCTAGGTGTCTCGTAAACAAAGGCCAGCATTTGGTATTTAGAAAATGTGGTGTTCTTTTTTATTTTTTCCCCTTGAGACCAAATGAAGCTGAATAGTATAATGTTGTACATAACAGGTTTTAAATTGTAACACTATTCATTTCTTTTTATAGGAAAACAACATGGCTCATCAAAACTATCACAAAACATATACATATATTAATATCAGGCACCTATAGCAAAGAACCATATTTTTTTGAAAAAGAACTAAACTTTTAAACATTATGAAACCTTAAAATTAGTCATTCATTTGTAGCTGTTAGTACCTTTGCAGTTCTTTTTCTGTTCTATTAATGTCGTCAACTGTGCATGTGTGTGTGTAAACAAGTATTAGCTCCTCATTGAGCATGATGAAAATTTTCCTTCAAAATGATCTCTTATACTGGAGCTTTTCATAAAGTACCTAAAGAGGCAGGGATATATACATTTTAGGATGACGAAAATGAAATGTCTTTCCTGGGTATTTTTTCTTTTAACAATCAGTTTTTGATTGATTGATTGGCGGACTGGTATGTATGCACAAGCATAGGATGCAGTTCCCATGCAAATGTCAGAGGACAACTTCTAGTAGTGAGTTCTCCTGCTCCACTATGTGGGCTCTGGAGGATGAACTCAGGTCTTCAGGCTTGGTGGCTTGTTCCATTATCCTCTGAGTAAGCTTACCAGTTTCTGGAGTTATTATTTGATGAGGCTTCTTTTATTTTTTAGCCATGTTTTCTGAATTATAGGAGTGGAAAAATATACTTGACTTCTACTGTAGGATTACTAATGATAAAATACTTTGAGATAGTTAGGAACAAAGAGAAGTTGGCTCTTTTGGCTAATCTGAATGTCTTGGTGGGAGATAGTAAAAACTGGAGAAACTAATAGTCCATAGTACATGAGGTTATCACCAATTTGATACTGCTGCTGTTGCTACTGGTAGGCAGGGCTGGGCATTGAACATTATTTTGTTGTTGTTCTGGTTTGAAGTGCCGGGGATCAAACTCAATGATAGGCAAGTTCTCACTGAGCTACACTCCCCATCACTCTCCAGGGGCATCTTGATAATCCATGATCCATATCTGCATCATGCTAGCAGAAAAGATGCTGCACAACTGCCACTGCCAGATCTAAGAAAGTTTGTTAAATTATTGCCAAAATGAAAGCAGACTCCCTGCAGAGCATCCTTACCCTCCCAAGTGCTGTGTAAGAGATGGTTTCTTTCCATCTTTCCTTCCCTAGGTATTGTATCTTGAAGTTGATTTCTGCTGCATTTTTTTTGGTCATCTTTTCATTCTCATTTGTCCTAGGAATTTTGTCTTCTTGATTTGGGAAATCAAGTAGATTATCAGAAAAATGAGCCTTTGTCACAGAGAACAGAATTAGAGAAATGGTTCAAGTGCAGCAATCCCCCAACACACACACACACAGAGGGAGAGAGAAGGAGAATATGCCAGTTTCTCCTTTTCCCTTACATACAGTTCAACATTTAAGCAGGTTTTTTTTTTTTTTTTTTGGTAAATCCGTTTAATTTGTTAGTAAGATTCAGCCTAACTTATTTTTATGCTTATCATTGAAAGGTGTTCCTGGACTTTCAGGACCAAAAGGCTACCAGGGTTTGCCTGGTGACCCAGGGCAACCTGGACTGACTGGACAACCCGGATCGCCAGGACTACCAGGTATGTAAGATAGAACCATTGTGGCATTTGGATAGCTGATGGTGATCTTTGGAAAAGTAACTGTGACCTCCTCATGTTCAGTGATGGTTTGGATCTGGTTGGGCTTGACAAAATTGTTGACATTTAGCCAAAGTTTCAAGAAGGAGGGAGAATATGAGCAAAGAAGTAAGGACCACGAGAGGTGCACCCTCCCACGGAGACAGTGTGAGCTCACCAAGGCCAGCTGGACTGCGACTGAAAAAGCATGGGATAAAACCGGACTCTCTGAATATGGCGGACAATGAGGGCTGCTGAGAAGCCAAGGACAATGACACTGGGTTTTGATCCTACTTCATGTTCTGGCTTTGTGGGAGCCTAGCCAGTTTGGATGTTCACCTTCCTAGACCAGGATGGAGGGGGGAGGACTTTGGACTTTCCACAGGGCAGGGAACCCTGACTGCCCTCCAGACTGGAGAGGGAGGGGGAGAAGAGAGGGGGGGGGGGGGGAGGGGAGTGAGGAGGGGGGAAAAGGGAGACGGGGAGGGAAATGGGGGGAGGGGAGGAGGCGGAAATTTTTTTTTCAATAAAAAATTATATTAAAAAATATATAGGAGATTTTAGTTTGCTTATTCAGAGTCATAGTTTGCTCAGAGCAGAATATATGTAGAACTGTGATTCAAGTAATGTGCTGTACTTTACTATTGACACACCAGCATATAAATAAGACAATTATCTGGTTGGAGCCTGAATAAAATCACCTGTTTTAGTTGTTGTTCTTTGTTTGTTTGTTGCCATCAGACAAGTCAGTCATTCTGCAATGTAAAATAATGCTTGAAATTTTTGATTTTTAAAATTTCTGAGGACCGAAGTTCCCAAGGCCTCCTTGTAGTTTTTTTTTTCTGCAGAAACGCTCTTACAGTGACCAGTTCGCCTCAGTATTAGCTCACTTCTCAAAACTTTCAGCTGTTTGATTTTAGTTCAGCTCCTAAGAAGAAAATGCAGCTGGTCTTTGTCCTCTCAGAAGAGCCCTGAAGGTCAATCATTTGCCATCAAATCCATACCACATTATCGTGATGGATTTGGAAAGATAAATTTTCTCCTGGTTTCTTCCCAACATCTTCTGCATTCCCTTAAGCTGAAAGTCACCTGTGAAAGAAAAAAAAAACGACATATATGGTGGCACTGGCAAACATGTAGGTGACATCACGTAGCTCAAGCACCTGTGATGCTCTAACAAAAATCCTCAATCCAGGTCAATCCTGCATCTCTCCAGCAAACCACCAATCCTTATCTTTCTCTGGCCTAATGAGAGAGGGGCTCTGTTATGACAGGGATCCATGACTGACACTTTATTAAACATTTTTTATATTAAATTTGTCTGGGAGAGTCCCTAAATGTTAGTTATTGATATGCAACAAATAGAACATGAAACGCATGGACTTGTTTTAGGAGAAGAACAAAGTGCTCAGGTAAAGTTACCTTTATTTCTATGAAGTTGAATGTAAAGACCTGTATTAGCTTAATTATATCCCACTATGTTACTAACAAGACTTCTGGAAAACTCCCTGACTATTTCACACTGAATTGTATCTGTGGACTTTAATACAATGAAACTTGTTCTTCCAGTCCCATGATGCCATTTCGTTGTTTACATTACATTTCTAGGTCCCAAGGGTGACCCTGGTCTCCCTGGTCCACCGGGACTTACAGGGCCTCCTGGACTTAAAGGAAACATTGGTGACATGGGTTTTCCTGGTGAGTGATGGAGAGTCATAGTCATTTTGTCCTATTAATATTCGCTATCTTCTTTCCTTTGAGACAGGGTCTCATGTACCACAGGCTGTCATCAAACTTGCTGCATAGCTGGGAATGATCTTGAACTTCTAGTCCTCCTGTATCTTCCCCCGAAATACTGGGATTATAAGTACTTGACAACATGCAATGTTTATAATGTATTAAAGATTGAACAGCTTTATGCATAGGAGGCAAACACTCTACCAACTGACCCCTGACCCAACCCTCATTTTTATCTTTTTTTTTTAATCAGAAAAGATTAAGTAGAAAGTCTGGGTATGTATCAAAGTGATAGTATGTAAAGCGGGCTGGGATTCCTCAGGAGATGGGAGAGCAGGCAGCTAATGTTGATAGAATAAGAGTAAGACACTCTAAAATAACCAATGAATAGAACTCTCACTACAAAAATGTAAAAGTGACTTAATAAGGGACAGAATTTGAAGAAATGAAAAAGTTAGAATTCACAGACATACCTATTCTCCAGCTTCTTCCCTTCCATTAAAATTTCTTTAGAAATAGGTTGTTATATAAACCTGTGCATGAAACTCACTATATATACCCAGTTTGCACAAGTTTTTAAAAAGATCTTTTTGCTAAATCACATTCGTCTTAGGTTTGCTGTGAATAAAGACTATTTTATTAAATATTTTACATTACATATTTTCAACAGGCCCTCAAGGTGTGGATGGGCCCCCTGGACCTCCTGGAGTTCCTGGACAACCTGGCTCTCCTGGGTTACCTGGCCAGAAAGGAAGTAAAGGAGATCCAGGTGTTTCAGGCATTGGTCTTCCGGGTCTTCCTGGTCCAAAGGTAATGCTATTCTGGTCATGTGTCTGAGAAGTTGTAGCTTTTCTTGAACTGTGCTTGTTTCTGATTCTTTACTAAACAAACTCCAGAAAGACAAGGCATATTCTGAGCAAAGAATTGTTACTTCAATCTTATCGTAGGTTGTGAAGTCAAGCTGGTAACAGGAATGTATTATCTAGGAGCCTAGCATAGGTTTTATTCCTAAGTAAAATGGGAAACAAACAGAAAGAATATCATAATTGTACATTATCCATTTTAAAATTAAACCTCTTGATTTCAAAATAGTATGCAGAATAGTTATGCTAGTATTTACCTATAGACATAGTGTTGGCTTGATTCAGGCTGGTGGCAATGGAAGCGGTAAGAAACAGTCTAATGATAAACGTAGTTCAAAAGTCAAATCAGAAAGATTTGCTTTGGGGGCTGGAGAGATGGCTCAGCAGTTAAGATCACTGGCTGTTCTTCCAGAGGTCCTGAGTTCAATTCCCAGCAACCACATGGTGGCTCACAACCATCCATATAATGAGATCTGGTGCCCTCTTCTGCCCTGCAGGTGTATAGGCAGACACTGTATACATAATAAATAAACATTTTTTTTTAAAAAAAAGAAAGATTTGCTTATGAAATCTGAGAGAAAGGAGGTATCAAGGCTGACTCTGAAGTTTTTGGTTTTGAAATCATGGAGGATAGGAAAGCTTTTGTAAAAAACAAGTTTGGAGAAAAATATGAAGAATGTAGTTTAACAACTGCTATATTTTCTTGCTAAAATGGGAAAGTCATCATAAGACGTAGGGATGATAGAGAGGACTGGAGGCCTGAGTGCAAGCCTTCAAAAACGGCCTGCTACTTAGGAAACTCTGTAGACCTGGGAGTACAATTCAGTACCTTTTTTCTCAGACAAATTTCCAATTGACTCAATCTCATCGTAAGAAATTCTGTTTCTTACTCACTGATTTAGAATTGTTTATTAAACTTCTTAAATTTGTTTGTGTGTTTTTTTATAATGGACTAATTTCAACATATAGTAAAGTGAAAACCACCCCTATAAACCATGTCTGAATTTATAATTGAATTTATCAGCAAACGGTTTGAATTGGGAGTTATCTATGGTGTTCTTAAAGCAAGACTATTTTTAGCTTCTTTTATATGTGGCTTATAAGTATACTTCAGTAAGATAACCATACGCACAAGAATGAAGATGACAGAAATTTTACTAGAAAGCCCTAACAGTCCAATTCAAAAATAAGTAACAGCCTTGAGTAAACCCTTCTCTAAAACTCATATACAAATAACCAGTAAATACATAAAAAGACATTCCACATCACTAGTCAATACAGAAATGCAAATCAATTACACAATGGGATAATACTTTGTACCCATTAGGCAGATTCCATTAAAAACTATCAAACAGGGCCTTGAGATACAGCTTGGCTGGTAGAATACTTCCCTAACACTTGTGAATGCCTGGATTTCATCTTCAGCATTAACTAGGCATGATGGCACATACCTTATTTATTTATTTATTTATTTATTTATTTATTTATTTATTTAAGATTTCTGTCTCCTCCCCGCCACCACCTCCCATTCCCTCCCCCAATTAACTCCCCCTCCCTCATCAGTCAGAAGAGCAGTCAGGGTTCCCTGCCCTGTGGGGAGTCCAAGGACCTCCCACCTCCTTTCAGGCCTAGTAAGGTGAACATCCAAAGAGCCTAGGCTCCCACAAAGCCAGTACGTGCAATAGGATCGAAACCCAGTGCCATTGTTCTTGACCACAAAGAGAGGCACATACCTTATTAATAATAATAATGAAAGATAGTCATCTCATCATTCATATTAATTCAAATTTATATTGCGGTGAGATACCACTTCCTACTCAGTAAAGTAGCCACTTCCAAGAAGCTTGGAAAGGATGTAATGAAACTGGAAGCCTTACATGTTGCTGGTGGGAAAGTAAATTGATAGATACAGCTGCAATGAAAAGACATTTCATGATGCCCCAAAAGTTATAACTGTCATATAACCTGGAAGTCTCACTTCTGTGTATACACCCAAAGAAGTGAGTTTGGATCTCGTCACAGACACTAGTACTTGTATGTGAATGTTCACAGCATCATTATTTATAATGGTAACAGTTTGGAACAAATCAAAATGTCTATCGGTGGGTGAATGGCTAAACAAATCATGCTTTATCCATACGATAGAATAGGATATGATAATTAATAGGAAGAAAGCCCTGATATAACCTAGATGATTTTCCAAAATTAACCCTAAGTACAATAAGCCAGATCCAAGATACCATATTACATGATTTTATTTATATAAAATGTCCAGAATAGGCGAACTGGCATAAACAGGAGAACGAAGTGTAGTTGGAGCCCGGGGTGAGAAAAGGAATGCACTGTTAACAAGTGCAGGTGGGTTTTGTGCGTGGAGGATTAAATTTTCTAAGATTGTATTTTGATGATGGTTGTCCAATTCTGTGCATGTACTAAGAACACTGATCTGAATGGCTTGTGTGATATGTAAATGATTTCAATAAGTTATACATAAATACTTTGTACTCTGCGGTGGGAAATCTAATACAAGTTTTCTACCTATAAACATAATGTTTTCACTTGTCTTGAAGGTAATTTTTTTAAATTTCTGGATGCTTTAAGTTCTAGAATCCTTATATTTGATGAACAAATGGATATTTGTTTCCTTGCACTTGGTTTTGAAGATATTTAAAATAATTGTAGACCTACATATAATGCAGCAATAATATGACATAGTTTAATGTTATAAGTCATATTTTCTTTGATGTTTTTGTGACAATTTGAGCCACTTTTGTCTATGCTAGCCTGGTATTTGGAGCAATATTCTTACTAATATTTTCTTAGCTAATTAAAAGATAATATTGAATTCATCATCTTAAGTATAATGCCATGTTTTTGCTGTGTTGATCACCTTCCACATACATGTATTAACCCCTTTGTGGCCCTGTTTGGCCTGGCCAAGCAGCCTGTTACTATTATTTATCAGTTTTCCCTATTAACTAGATATTTCCTAGTTGAGAGAGCTAGATACATAGGAAACCTGAAGAATGAATTGTATAATCTTTCTCGCTTATTATGATAAAATGTCAGTGTTGTTCAGTGTGTTCAGACTTCATTTAAGCATGACGAGTAAGTTCCAGCAATCTGTGGTATATAACACAGTGCGTGTGGTTGACATTACCATTCATCTGAAAAGGTTCAGAAAATTCATTTTACATTATATGCTATGCCAATTTTGTTTGTTTGTTGGGTTGAGTTTTGTTTTGGTTTGTTTTTTTATATGCATTTTTACTTTGTCGCTCAGACTGTCCTGAAACTCACCTCGTGGCCCAGGGTGGCCTTGACCTCTGTAGCTCATTTCCTTAGCTCTCCCACTGCTGGAATTATAAGCATGCATCACTACACCTGCTCTTTTAACCGTGTTGTTGACACACACACACACATAAAACACACACAACGCACACACATACATGAGAAGGAGGAGAAGGAAAATATTGGAGGTAACATGGTTTGGATTAGAGTTACATCTTTTTATCCAAACTCATCAACATGTATGCATTTAATATGTACAAATTTTGCCTTAATAATATCTAAAGTTTGCCAAAAATACTGTTCAGCCACTTTTTGTTATTTTGTTTTATCTTTTGATTGATAATTCTATTCGTGTATATTTATGAGGTACATTTAATTTATTTATACAGTGGGTAGATAGCTCCCCTTAAATTTCTGTGACTTTTATTGTTTAAGAATTTCATGTATGCATATATTTTTATTAAATTCACTCCACTATTTCCTGTCAATTTCATCTGTTATTTAAAAATTAATACTGAGTTTATTTAGTGTGCTTTTTGTATGGACAAAGTGCCATATAGCAGAGTCTCAGGTGCTGCATCCCTAAAGAAAGCTGACTCTCCCTCTCCCAGAGGCCATGAATTGCCAATAGCTCATTTGCATAGGATGGGATGTCATGCTCACTGCCCACATTCCTGGCTGGGATTTTGTCTGGCCTGGTCTTATATAGATCTTGCATGTGATGTCCCAAATGCTAAAGTTTATGTGGACAACTGGGTCCAGAAAGCAATGTTAAATTCCTGGTTACTTTTAGCTCTTTTTGAGAAACGTGGAGCTTATTATTTATTATATTCATGAAGCCTTGGTATGAAATATGTAAATATATTTTATCTATCTCCGATAAAACCATACTTAGTTAACTAAACCCTCTGCTTGTCTCTTCTGTTTATTTTCTTTCTTTTTAAATAATTTTTTAATACTTATTTATTATGTACAGTGTTCTGTAATGTGTGTCTTCAGGCCAGAAGAGAGTACCAGATCTCATTATAGATGGTTGTGAGCCACCATGTGCTTGCTGGGAATGGAACTCAGAACCTCTGGAAGAGCAGCCAGTGCTCCTAACCTCTGAGTCATCTCTCCAGCCCTCATCTGTTTATTTTATATAATCTCTGGTAACCAGCATTTTACTCCTAACTGCTCTGAGAAGTACTTATCTTTCTCTGCTCTTTTTCACTGAGCATAAGGTGCCCTGGGTCCATCCACATTGTCATAGGTAACATAATTTCATGCAGTTTTGGAGCTTACTATTTGTCTAGTGAACCACATTTTCTTTACCCACATATCTGTTGCCGGACTCTAAATAGGTTCTACATCCTGGCTATTTTGAACAGTGCTACAGTAAGCATAGGAGTGAAGGTCTCTTTGTGACACAGTGATTTTGTTTTCTATGGTCATATAACTACAAGTGGACATGTTGGATAGCAAAGAAGCCCTGTTTTAAAATGTTCAATTAGTTAACTTTCTTTGTCTAAAGTAGAACTAGAACATTTCTTTGTAGTATCCTTCATCCCCATGTGTAGATTGGGTTATAAAATGAATCATCATATAGGGACTACAACTTCCAGCTTATGGGCTGCCATTTTATGTTTAATGTTGCTACTCAGCAGAATATGGGGATTTTCCTATCCAATCAAACATTTTCAGGTCATTGTTTTTATTTATTTTTTTTTTTTTACCAGTAGCATTGCTTCTTCAATTTTACAGTTTCAAGCAGGAAGGCAAAGATTAGCTTTTCCATTTACTTTGATGCAGTTTATAAAATAAGACAAACTACAAATATATTTTGGGGCTTATAGGTTGTAGCATGAAAGATAAGATGCTAATATTGTTAAGATACAATAAAGTCTGACTATTACCAAAATACTTAGCTTGCCAATTTGAATTTTAGCAACAGAACAGATACTAAATGGTGTTTCTAGTCTACATGGTGTGGGTGATACAACACAGTGACCTTACAGTCAATTCTAGTATCAGTCTTGTTAAAAAGAAAAAAATGTACTGTGTTTGCAAGATAGTTGCTCAGGGGTAAATTTGGCTCCTTTTGGTTTGATATGCTTCATTTTCAAGAATCTTATCAAAGTTGAGTATGGAATAAATGCAAATATTTGAAACTTCCCTGTATTCAAGTCACTCCTAGCTTTGCTAAAAGTGCAAATAGACTTGAATTTTGCATTCTTGTGGTGATGCATGAGATTCCTGGTCTGATCTTTTGATTTTTCTGAATCAAAAGATTTGTCTAAATTCTCTCCTCTTTACGGTTTGTCTTTTCAGAAACCCATAGTTTCCCTCTGGAAATGTATAAATAATAAAATGTTAAATAAAACTTAAGCTACTAAATTGTAATTCACTTCAGAAGTCCTTATAAAATATTTAAAATTTACTTGCCATGTGATTAATAAAAACTGTATTGAGGGACAGAGGTAATACAGCTTAGAGATTGGTATCATTTGTGGATTTTACATACTTTATTTATCATAAATAATCAGAAATGTGCTGGGTTTCTCATGTTTGCCCATAACAGAATATTAGAATTTCTTTCTATATTTTATTTTGTAATATGAATTTAATTCATTCATGAATAATGAAGGCCAGGCTAGGATGAAACCAGGCACTTACCTAGTTTATCTGCATAAACATCTAATGTGGGATGAATTCAAGCCAAGTTGTTATGAGATACCCATTATGTGCCCCCAAATGGGCTATGTGTTTGATTCATAAGGGGTCAGAAAAAAATGCTTACATCCTCAGCCCAAGATTCTTAACTATTGAGAAAAAAAATGTAAGGAAGTGGGACACTATTTTTAAAACCTAATCGCATGATATAGAAACACACAAGACTTAAACAGCAAGTCTTATTCACACAGGCAAGCCTAAGAAGAAGACATTCTGTAGGTGATATTGAGTACGACCATGCTGTTAAAGAGGTCATGTTCCCCATGGGTGGAGAATGAGTACCGTGGGAGACTGTTAGAATTATTGTACACTGTTTTCATCAGTATTGAGGAAAAGTTTTAAAACTATTAAAGTGGGTAGGAATTTTTCTAAGAATATATTGAAAGAAATATAATGTAAATAATTCATTGAGGAAAATAACAATATGTACAGTGCCTATGGCCACAAAGATACTTTGAATGAAATTCAAGAGTTATAGTTTGCAATACAAAATTGTTATAGTCAATATATGAATATGACCCTATCCTTATAGCACATGTGTGTCCACTCTTTTCATATTGTGACATGAAATTGTCATCTATAAAATTCATGGTCAAGTACTACACAATGAAGTTCCCAAACAATGCAAAGGTCTTATAATGTTTATGTAGTTTTTTAAAAAAAAATGTGTTGCACCACATTCATAGCTCTCTTTGGCTGCATGCAGCCCATGGGCCGTGTAGGCTACTTGTCAAGGATAATGTCATGAAAGAAACAGACTTTTAGATAGTCACTGAAGAATTGGTAGATTGTTCATGGTAAGATAAAAATCAACCTTTTTCATTAGATCCTAGTGTAACTATTGGCTTAAATTGACTTGCTTAAATCATTAAGGATGACAATCGCAAGTTCTGAAGTTAAAATTCAGATTGCACCGCTTGCTAGCTGCTTCACTATAGCATGCTGATGATGTTGCCTTTCTAATAGGATTGGCAAGGATTTATGAGATTGATAATCCATGTAGCACAAGAATAGCATGAGCTCCGGGGTCTGACAGATCTCAGTTCAAATCTTAATTCTGCCACTCACTAAAGATCTGAGGCTCCTGACTTCTCTGAGGTTTGCTCTTCACACTTATCAGTGGGGATGACAGATGTAACTTACCAGGCTGTTGTGATTATTAAGGGAAGCAATTTGTATAAAGCACTTAGCAGAGTTTCTGGCATAAAGTAAAAATCCTATAAATAATATTGCATTGATATACCATCAACGTCACAAAGAGACTTCAATTTTGTCTTTTCATTCATGTTTTCAGGGTGAACCTGGTCTGCCTGGATATCCAGGAAACCCAGGTATCAAAGGTTCTGTGGGAGATATTGGCCTGCCTGGATTACCAGGAAACCCTGGAGCGAAAGGGCAGCCAGGACTGCCTGGATTCCCAGGTAGGTGTTCTTTTCCTTAGTGTTCCTTCTCCCTTTCCTTTCTTTTCCACCCTAACTAGTATTTGAAGCAACTTCTTATTTTCCAGACTTGCATCCTGTACTGGTTAGCAACACAGTCTCCAAGTAGAACTTTTCCTTTCTCTGCCCACCTGTCTTTCTGTATAAATTGAAAAGAAAGAGTGCTCATGACTCAGCAGGACAATAGCCTGTGGGCAGAGACACTTGTTTGGTGAAGCATTTTTCAATCTTTCACTGCTAGCCAAAAATCAATTCCGAGGCTTTAGTAGTTTTGCAGGTGATAATATACTCTGCCAGGCTCTGGCCTGCTGCGGATTCTCTTAGAATGGTGGCCGCAGACACACAGCTGGTAGCTGTTGGGAGGACAATTACGCTGTTATTCAGATGACGAGAACTGAGTCAAGCAAAGAGATGTAGCACTATAGTCCAGTAGATAGCCTGGCCTAGGTGATTGTATTTGTCATTTCATGCTTCTGTGTAATTTTTCATTTGGCTTCTGTGTTTCACAGTGTTATAGATGAGCCTTTGGTTATGTTTTCTTGACCTTTTAATGGAAGCATCCCTGTCTCTGGAAGAGTTTCTACCAATGTATATACCTATGAATCCACCACAAACCAAAATCAAAATGTTATTTCCGTTTACGCACACCACTCTTCATCCTCCCAACACTTCATCCTGAGATAACGATTACCATCACTTCTAGCACCATCAGTTAATTTTGTATGTTAGTGAAATTCACATAAGTGGAATCACACTTTATGTATCCCGTGGTTCTCCACCTTCCTTATGCTTCCTCATGTTGTGGTGACCCCTACCATAAAATCATTTCCTTGCTACTTCATAACTGTAATTTTGCTATTGTTATGAATTGCAATATAAATATCTGATATACAGGATATCTAATATGCAACTCTGGGAGGCAGTCACGACTCACAGGTTGTGAACCACTGTCTTATATCATTGTGCACGATTCCTTTGATTAATCATTATGTCTAAGATTCACTAATCATGTTGCACATGTCAGTTATTTCTTGTCATTGCTGTGTAATAATTAAAAATTTGTTTCACAATCAATTATGTGTTCTCTAGTTGACAGACTATTTGGTGTTTATGATTTAAAACTATTATTAAAAATGAAGTTAATATTCCTTTATATATCTTTGATGGAAATATGCTCTGATTTCTCTTAAACAGTTAAAATTTGTGCAGGCATTGAGCTTAAAGCCGCCTCCCCTCTGTATTAGTTATGTGGAATGTTAAATTAGTTTGGAACTGTACATTTTTCATGTAGCATGAATCTTTAAACGTTTGTCATAAAATTTGTGCAGTGGACTGGTTGAGCTATTTTCAAGAGGAACTTTAGTGTAACTTTGATTTTATTTTTGAAGACCCAGGGCTTTTCAAAATGGATTGTTGGGAGACTGTTTTGAAAATGTGAGAAAAACCAAAGCTTCAGCAGCGGCTTATTTGTGATCTTCCCCTCTAGACTTAATAAGGGAGAAAAGGTTATGAATTCATTTCATAAGAGGAATCCTTCTACAGAATTTTTAATGTACTAATTTAAAAATGACTTTTACTTCTTTTCATCTGATTCCTGAAGCCCCGTTACTTGCTAACTCTACAATGGGACTTTTAAAGGTCTCGTGATGTTTTTTTCAAAATGTTCATATTTTTATCAAATACTGAAGGAGTTATAATTTAACGAGCTATAAATAAAAATGCTAATACTACCAAATAATTGTTTAAAACTCAAAACTGAGTTATCCATACTGTATATGAACAGAATAGGAAGATGTGAATTCAGTAATCTGAGGAAGAAAGACTAGATACACAGAAAGACAGACAGACAGATAGACAGACAGATAGAAAGAATACATATATATATAATATAGAGAGAGACTACAGCCTTTTTTGTAGCGTGTATGTATGTATGTTCTATGTATGTATGTATGTATTTTACCCTATAAACACAAAATGAGGTTGTAGCTTATCTCAATTTTGAAATACACTGGAACATTCCTTTAGTACATTGTGCCGTGACTTGGAATATATTCCATGAGTCTACCCCAACTTCTTCTCAAGAAACTGTAGACACCAGAAGGACCATGCATACACAGGGACTACACCTTCTAAGCCTCCCCAAACAATACCACTAACTGGGGATCAAGTTAGTGGTGCCAGAGCCTACAAGGGAAATTCACATTCAAGTCACTACACTAGTCATTCATTTGATTTTATTAATCGCTGAAAGTTAGCTAGTACTTTACTTCCTATTCAGTTTTTTCTGTTTTGTTGACTTTTAATCCCTACCTCTCTACACTATTTTAAATGACTCTTCTAGACATTCTAACACTCTTATTTTCACATACTAAAGCAACATTATACCATTTAATATGTAATATATTATTTATCAGGGTCTTTGTGGCAGTCTTTATGGAGTTAATTTTTATGTGCATGATTAATCTTATAATTAATTGCGATTATCACTTTTTAATTGTTGGTGACAGAACACAAGAATTTCTGCATGCTAGGCAAGTGTTCTACCACTGAGATTTTTCTCTAATTTTATCTGGGTTTTAAGCTGTCTATTAAACTCTAAATAATTTATTGTAGTAAGGAGAACTGACTTTTCCATGTACCTATGTATTTTCAATTTGAATATTTCTGCATTGTTTTATATCACAGTTTCATTTGGTATTATTTTTTAGAGGCTGATGTACTTTCAAATATTGTCTCGCATTTACCTGCCAGTGCCTTTACTTTACCTTCATTGGAAGAAACTTTAACTCAGTGGGGGTAGGGTTCTAGAGTTTGAATCCTAGGGCTTTGGCTTGCTTAGGAAACACTGTACAGTGAGCCACATTCCTAGCAGCTAGAAATCTTTGACATTTTCCCCCTTCATCACTGAGTATTTTTCCACTATTTTTTATTAAAAATTTCTGCCTTCTCCCCGCCTACCTTTTCCCTCCTCCTCCCTCGACTCCCCACGCCCCCTCCCCCAACTCCTCTCCCCCTCCCTCTCCGGTCTGAAGAGCAGTCAGGGTTCCCTGCCCTGTGGGAAGTCCAAGGTCCTCCCCCCTTCATCCAGGTCTAGGAAGGTGAGCATCCAAACAGACTAGGCTCCCACAAGGCTAGTCCATGCAGTAGAATCAAAACTCAGTGCCATTGTCCTTGGCTTCTCAGTCAGCCCTCATTGTCAGCCACGTTCAGAGAGTCTAGTTTGATCACATGCTCCATCAGTCCCAGTCCAGTCAGTGGGTCGATGCACCCCTTGTGGTCCTGACTTCTTTGCTCATATTCTCCCTCCTTCTGCTCCTCCTTGGGACATTGGGAGCTCAGTAAGGTGCTCCAGTGTGGGTCTCTGTCTCTATCTCCATCCATCGCCAGATGAAGGTTCTATGGTGATATGCAAGATATTCATCAATATCTCAATATGTATCCTGATAATAAAACATTGTTTTTAAATCATCTCCCCTGTATGCTTATACCCTGCTTTTTTTTTCTGGATACATTTCCAGGGCATTTTTAAAGATATGCTTTTGTGGTGTGTGTGTGTGTGTTTGTGTGTGTAGGTATATTGTGATTGTGCATCAGGTGCCAAGGAAGAAAAAACAGGCTTCCTATCACTATAGCTAGAGTTACAGGCTATTGTGAGCTTCTGTGCTTAGGTGAGTAATAGGAACTGAATTCTGCTCGTCTAGATGAGCACTCTTCCATGTTAATCACTCAACCATCTCTCCACCCACTATCACTGATTCGTTCCATTCTCTCATGGTGGGTTGTCATTGTCTTCCTTCCTTCCTTCCTTCCTTCCTTCCTTCCTTCCTTCCTTCCTTCCTTCCTTCCTTCCTTCCTTCCTTTCTTTCTTTCTTTCTTACTGTTATTCCTCAATCAATAAGATTGTTACTTTGGAAGAACTTTCAGAAGTTTCAGCTATTTGCTCTTCATGTAGTTTTTTTCAGAATTTCTTCCCCACTCTTTGGGGTGCATTTATATTAGTAATAGGTTATTCAATATTGTCTCACTGGGTTGTATAGGTTTTGTTTTTTATGTTTATTTACATTTATTTTTATGTGTGTATGTCTGTCTCTGCCTTTCTCTCTCTCCTTCTCTCTCTCTCTCTCTCTCTCTCTCTCTCTCTCTCTCTCTCTC
>NW_026068105.1:2060702-2135661 GCF_014885135.2 Alexandromys fortis
AAAAAAAAAAAAAAAAAAAAAAAAAAAAAGAAAGAAAGAAAAAGAAAAAAAAAGAGTTGAATATTCTAGAAGGGCATTTAGTTACCTAAGAATCAACTTGATCCTACATTGATGGGCGTTTTAGACCTTATCACAATTTTAACAAGATATTTTTAATGCCTGTTTCTTGCAAACAATAGAACTTTCTGTAAGAAAATTTAAATAGCTAAGTAGATTAACATAATTATATATATATAATATATGTACTACATAATAGTAAGCTAACAGAGTAGAAACTAAATTTTTTAAATTTTTAAATGTTGACACCAGAGTGGTTCATCAATTCGAAATGACAAACAATTTTTTAAAGACATAGGGGCACTGGCTTAGGGGTTAAGAGCAGTGTTTGCTCTTTTTTTTTCAGTGCTTCCTCTTTCTTCCACTTGTTCTTATTTATTTATTTACTAAAATTTCTGCCTCCTCCAATTTCCCTTCCACTCCCCCTACTCCCTCTCCCCCTCTCTCTCCAGGCCTAAGAACAGTCAGGATTCCCTGCCTTGTGGGAAGTCCAAGGTCCTCCCCCTTCCATCCAGGTCTAGGAAGGTGAGCATCCAAACAGGCTAGTCTCCCACAAGGCTAGTCCATGCAGTAGGATCAAAACCCAGTACCCAGTACCATTGTCCTTGGCTTCTCAGCAGCCCTCATTGTTCAGAGAGCCCGGTTTTATCCTCTGCTTTTTCAATCCCAGTCCAGCTGGCCTTGGTGAGCTCCCATTAGATCAGCCCCACTGTCTCAGTGGGTGGGTACACCCCTCGTGGTCCTGACTTTCTTGCTCATGTTCTCCCTCCTTCTGCTCCTCATTTGGACCTTGGGAGCTCAGTCCAGTGCTCCAATGTGGGTCTCTGTCTGTATCTCCATCCATCGCTGCAGTGTTTGCTCTTGTAGCAGACCCCAGGCAAATCACAGAACCCGTACATCGTCTCACAACCATCTGTAAGTCCAGGTCCAGGGCATTGGACAACCTTTTCTGAACTCCAAGGGCAATAGCTATACATGTGGTACATATACATGCAGGCAAAAGCAGTTATATACATAAATAAAATAAGTCAAAAAAGAAAAAAGTTAAGAAATTAATTCTGAAATGGAAAGGGCATGGCATATTTGAAACAATACTGAAAAAGAAAAACCTGCATTGAAAAAAACTAGGTTGGTGGGCTAGTACTCCCTGATCTCAAGTGATGCAGTAATTAAGGTAGTATGGTACTTTCATAAGGATTAATAAGTATATTCATATAAAAAACATAGATAAAGACACATATTATGCAATAAAATTACCTGAATAAAGGTTCCAAATAAATCCAGTAGGGAAAGTAAAGGCTCTTAGCTAAAGGTTCCTTTGGTGTTTTGGCTGTGAGCCTAGCCTTAAACTGCTAAGCCATCTCTTTGGCCCTCCATGATGGTATGTATTCATCCATAAGTAGATATTAGCTATAAAATAAAGGATAACTACGCTGCAACCCAGAGAGAATAGGTAACAAGGAAGGTTCATGGGGGACGCCCAGATCTCCAAGGGAAGGGAAAATAGAAGAGATTTTTTTCAGTGTACTGAGGGTGTGTGGGGACGGGAATATGAGCAATTAGGTTGGGGGTGGAATGGGAGGGTAATGAAAGAGACTACTGGAAAGGGGGGGCATTCCTGGGTCAGGTAAAAACTTAGGGCAAGGGAATCTCCCAGGAATCTACAAGGATGACCCCTGCTAAGACTCCTAGAAATAGTGAATACATTGCATGAACTGGCCATCTCACCAGATTGGCCTAGCCCAGTTGTCATCAGAGAGGCTTCATCCAGCAACTGATGGAAAGACATGCAGAGATCACAGCCGAACGTTAAGGGGAGTTTGGGAAATCCCGCATAAGAGGGAGAGAAAGGATTGTAGGAGCCAAAGTGGTAAGGACACCACAGAAAGATCTCACAAATCAGCTAACTGGGGCTCATAAGAGCTCACAGAGATTGAATCAACAACCAGGGAGCCTGCATGGAACTGACCTAGGTACTCTGCATATGTGTTACAGTTATGTGGCTTGGTTCTGTTGTAGGGTTCCTGACAGTGGGAGCAGGGGCTATCTCTGACCCTTTTACTAGCTTTTGGGAACCTGTTCCTCATACTGGGTCACCTTGCTCATGAGGAGGTGCTTAGTCTTATTGTAACTTGATAAGCCATGTTCTGTTGATACTCATAGGAGACCTGCTCTTTCCTAAACAGAAACAAAGGAGGCAGATGTGGATTGGGGGGTGGGAACAAAGGGAAGGTGGGGGAAGGACGGAGAGGAGAGGAGGGAGGGAAACTGTAGCCTGGATGTAAAATAAATAAATAAAATTATAAAAAGTACAAAGACAATAACTTCAAATGAAGATAATTGATAGATTTAATTTAAGCAAAATTTAAAACTTTATTCATCAAGGAAGACCCTTAGAAAAATAAGCAAAAAAAGCTACAGATTTAAAATTGGCATATTGGACAGCCTGAAACCTGACATAAATAACTCCTATAAATTAATAGGAAGAAGTATAACCCAAATTTTAAAAATGAGGAAGACTTTGAAGTGGTAATTTCACAAAGTAATACATACTGATGGACAATTAGCACATGAAAAGGTGACCAATGTCATTAACCATCGAAGTAAACTCATTAAAATCACATGGCTAACACTAGGACTGGTTTTTTTTTAATAATTGATATTAAAACATAAATTGACGTAGATCTGGAACAACCGACTTTCACATATGCTGCTGTTCTATGTCTAAAATAGCCTTTAAGTGTTTTTAAATAATGCACAAAACAAATCTCACTCTGACCCAGAAATTCCACTCTTTACCATTTACTCAAGATAAAGACATATGTCTACAAAAAAAAGCTATGTAAAATGTCCTTAGTTACTTTGTTAATTATACCTGAAACCTGACAGCAAAATCATGTCCAACAACAGATGACTGGATTTAAAAGCAAGTATTGAATGAAGTGCTAAAAATTTTATTACCAGTAAAATATTTCTGTAGTTACCTTTATATTTATGAATATATAATAATATTGACTCCTGTCAAATTAATTGAAAATTATCCAGCAATCATCAACAGCTTTTGGATTCATTTTGTTCTTTATTATTTCAGTGCTAGTACTCTAAATTTAAGCTTGAATTATAGCTCATAAAGCAATGTGTTTATTTTGTTAATTGTTAAACTGGGCTTTTTATTCTAGGAACCCCGGGGCTTCCTGGACCAAAAGGTATGAGTGGTCCTCCTGGTAACCCTGGCCTCCCAGGAGAGCCTGGTCCTGTAGGTAAGCATGAAAAATGTCATCCTTTAAGACTATGGTTTTTCATAGTCAGTGTGGGAAGGTCAAATCTTGTTCTACTGTGAGCATTTCCAAGAAAAAGAAATGTGGTGCTCATCTGCTTGTCATTGCATAACTGAATAAATAACTTCTCATTTAAGAATTGCCAAATTCTTAAATTGAGCTGGGTGGTGGCGGAGCACATCTTTAGTCCCAGCACTCAGGAAGCAGAGGCAGGCAGATCTCTGTGGATTCGAGGCCAGCCTGGTCTACAAGAGCTAGTTCCAGGACAGGAACTACCAAAGCTACACAAAACAAAAAACCTTGCCTCAAAAAACAAAACTATATTTAAGTAGGCATTGTTGTTTAGATGCACATTTTCCAAGGAGAATAATTCTCTCTAGAAGGGTAAGTTCTAGTAATATTTTTACTTAATAACTTTTAAAGTAAATCTCTTGTCTTCTCTATGCCTATAAAGCACACATTTTCTTTTGAATATTCTGACGTAATATTAAAATCATAAAAATGTTTTAGACAATGAGTTATTAGATTATTTTTTATGGTCATTATTTCCTTTTGTTGAAATATGAGCGGCGGCGGGGCTGCGTCCCCAACACCCCAGCCGCTTGGCTAGCTCATGCCCGAAATAACAACACACAAACTGTATTCATTTAAAGAACTGCTTGGCCCATGAACTCTAGCCTTTACAGGCTAATTCTCGCACCTGGACTAGCCCATTCCTAATGATGTGTGTAAGCACCCCAAGGTGCGCTTACCAGGAAGATTCTAGCCTTCGTCCATCCTGGGAGAGTGTAGCATGGCAAGCATGGCGTCTCTGCTCCAGAGCAGAGCTGTCCGGTCTCTCCGGGAGCAGAGCAGAGTCTGACCTCACTTCCTCTTCCGCCCAGAATTCTATTCTGTTTACTCCTCCCATCTATGTTCCAAGCTGAGGCCAAGCAGTTGGTTTATTATAACTTAACCAATGAAATCAACAGATTGATATATGACACTCCCACATCACTTCCCCTTTTTCTGTTTAAAAAAAAAAAAAAGAAGGCTTTAACTTAACATCCAAAGCTCTAGAAATGACAGAGACATCTCGCTGCCTGGACAGTCACCCAAAGTTCCTCTGTACCGTTGGGGCATCCATCTTCGGCCTACAGGCCCATAGTTTCCAGCAGACATTTCCACAAAGCAGGAAATTTCAAAGGCAGTCACTATCTGCTTGTCCTGAAGAATGTCTTGCAGACTCTTTCATGAATCAGGAACCCCGAAAGATCATCTCACCTTTAGGCAAGTTCAGCAGTCCTCTCTCTGCGGGTTCTCTGTGTCCAGTTTATGCAATAGTCCAGGCAAGAGCAGTTTCTTGCCCAAATGGCTATCAAACTCCATAAGGATCCTCTTCGATGCCCATCTTCCTCTTGAAGTAGATTGGTGCTGCCAGGAGCAGAGTGTCTCATTGTCATGAAAAGTCCTAAGTTATTAAAACATGTAAAATGCCATATTCTCTAGCCTTTGAAAGATATGAAGAATGCCTATCTAAAATATATCTATGCACATCTAGAAAATCTTAACTAACATAACTACAAGCTTA
This sequence comes from Alexandromys fortis, assembly GCF_014885135.2. NCBI lineage: Eukaryota > Metazoa > Chordata > Mammalia > Rodentia > Cricetidae > Alexandromys > Alexandromys fortis. The sequence goes on from NW_026068105.1 coordinate 2,065,608, forward strand.
ACTACTATTAATGATTATTCATTAACAACCTATATACATTCAAAATTGACCTTAAATCTCTATCAATAAAGCAAAATCTATACTAATGCAAATTATTCATATCTATATCATATCCCCCTTTAAATGTAAAAGAACATTTATAAACCATATTTGGGAACATGGGCGCAGTTTTTTCTCTCCAAACTGCTTCCTGCTGAATGGGGGCGTCGTTAATTAGGTCTTTCATGGTATAACCTGTGTGCTAGTTTCATCTCAGTTGGCAGTTGAGCGAAGCAATTTTCTGAAGGTATTCACAGCAACCGTTCAGGAGGGCGTGGTCCATCATACCATATCGGAATAGAAGAAATGAACAGGGTCTCATCCTCTGTGAAAACAAAAAAAGAAACTCCTTTCCAAAGTATCATGTCCTTAGATCCAAATTTCAAAGTCAAGGCATCAAAATCTCTACGATGGATTAGTTCAGCAGCATTTATAAACAAATATCTTTTAGCAGCTGTTGCTCCTTCCTCAGCATTCAAACAATTCAAAGAGAGCATAATAGTATACAGTATCAAGATTCTCTGTGTATTTTCCATCTTTGTACGCTTTATTTTAACCTCTATTTCGTTTATTTTTACTTTTATATTCTCTGTATCTCTTTGACCTGGAATAACTCTGTAGACCAGGCTCTCCTTGAACTCTCAGAGATCCGCCTGTCTCTGCCTCCCAGGCATTGGGATTAAAGGTGTTTGCTACTACACCTTGAACTCACAGAGATCTGTTTGTCTCTGCCTTCTAGGCACTGGGATTAAAGGCGTGTGCTACCACACCTTGAAGTCACAGAGGTCAATCTCCCTCTGCCTCCCAAGTGTTGGGATTAAAGGCGTGTACTACCACACACAACTTCTCTTTTTCTTTTTTTTTTTTAAGAACTTTTAACTTTTAGCTTGCATATATTTTTAACACACTGTAAATCATTTAAACATTTTCTTTGTCTTTGAATCTCTTTACTGTATATCTCTCTTTTTCTGACCACACGAGCCTTTAAATTACTGAGCAATATGAGTAGGATTAAAGCCGTGGCTTTGCCAGCTAGATCCAGTCCATTCCTTAGCTTTCCAGCCTCATGGCGGAGATACAGGCTGTAGCCATGTTTATAGCCACAATTCTATGGCGTTTCAAGGTCCCTGCCAGCCAGCGAGCTACAACAGACAACAGTCAAGTCCTCTCTCGGTAGTTGGCTCTCCTGCCTCAGTCAGAGTTTGCCCTGGCAGGACGGCCCAGAAAGCCGGCATTTTTAAACAGCACAGCTTTTTTCCTGCTACGGCTGAAAACCGAAAAGCATGCGTTCAGCTTTTCACCAACACCGTTTAAGTGTTTCGTGGCAGGACCTCTTAATGAGCTGCAGGGTTTTGCAGCTGAAGCTGAGTCAGGAAGCCTCTCTTAGATGAGAGCGCTTGCTTGCCTCTAGCAAGCGGAGCAGACCCAAGAAATTTCTGCTACCAAGAAAACATGCTTCACTCCATTCTTTCCCAAGCTTTCTCAGGCTTTTTGTGGATTCAGTTAGCCACACGTCTGGGCGCCATCTGTTGAAATAGGAGCGGCGGGGCTGCGTCCCCAACACCCCGGCCGCTTGGCTAGCTCATGCCCGAAATAACAACACACAAACTGTATTCATTTAAAGAACTGCTTGGCCCATGAACTCTAGCCCTTACAGGCTAATTCTCGCACCTGGTCTAGCCCATTTCTAATGATGTGTGTAAGCACCCCAAGGTGCGCTTACCGGAAAGATTCTAGCCTAAGTCCATCGTGGGTTGCAGCTGCCTGGGAGAGCTGAGCATGGCGTCTCTGCTCCAGCAGAGCTGTCCGGTCTCTCCGGGAGCAGAGCAGAGTCTGACCTCACTTCCTCTTCCGCCCAGAATTCTATTCTGTTTACTCCTCCCATCTATGTTCCAAGCTGAGGCCAAGCAGTTGGTTTATTATAACTTAACCAATGAAATCAACAGATTGATATATGACACTCCCACATCATCCTTTCTTTTTTTATTCTGGAAGAGTTTATGATTTCTGCCAGACAGTCATGATGCACACCTTTAATCCTGGAATTTAAGAGACAGAGTAAGGCAGATTTCTGTGAGTTCGAGGCCAGCGTGGTCTACAGAGCTAGTTCCAAGACAGCTAGGGCTACACAGAGAAACCTTGTCCTGAAAAAACAATAAGATTTCGTGATTTCAAGGGGTAATTCAGAAGCACTTTAATATTTTTTCTTGATTATATGAGTATGCATTGTGAACATATGTGCTCAGGAGAATACAGATGTCACGCCGCTGGAGCCAGAATTACAGGTGGTTGTGAGCCACTTGGCTTGGGTGTTAGGACTAAAACTCAAGTCCTGTGGAAGAACAGCAAGCTCCCTTAACAGCTGAACCATCTCTCCAGCCCACTTTATTACTTTTTGTTTGTTTTTTTCATTTGTTTTTTTTTTTCCAGACAGGTTTTCTCCATGTAGCCCTTACTGTCATAGAACTCACTTTGTAGAGCAAGGTGACCCCAAACTCATAAAGATCCTCCTGCCTCTCTCTCCCCAGTACTGGGATTAAAGGTGTGCATGCACCACCTCACCTGGCTCTACTTTGTTAGTTTTAGAGAGAATTGTTTGACACTTTAATATAAAGATGGGGAAGGATATGGAAGGAAGTTAAAAGGGTCAATATAATCTGTTGTGCTATTGTTTAGGTGGTGGAGGACGTCCTGGGCCACCAGGACCTCCTGGTGAAAAAGGCAAGCCAGGTCAAGATGGCATTCCTGGACCAGCAGGACAGAAGGGAGAACCAGGTATTATAGCTTTTCATATTTTTCTAATTTTATAATTTTCTCCTGGTCTGCTCTGATTAGTCCTTTCATAGCTATAGGAAAACTCTGTCTTCCTTATTATCTTCTAAGATATCACACATTTCCCACTTCCAAATTAGTTTCTTCCTTGGCATCCTGAAGATACTAGGTCATGTTTGTTGAACAGGTTGCTTTTCCTTAAAGGAAAAAAAAAAGTTTTAAATATTGTCCATTTGATTTTCCAATAAGAACTGACCCAGAAATTTTTAAATTTCTCTTTCTTTGTTCAATCTGTACTTTATTTATGTATTTTGATTTAAGTATACAAAGTATGTCTGTCAGTCACAAGAAGCAGAGTGTGCGTGTATATGGTTTTCATTTTTTCAAAATGCCTGGGAATTGACTTCAGGTCATCAGTCTTGGTGGCAAGTGCCTTTACCTCCTGAGCCATCTTGCCAGCTCTGTAGTTTTTCCTTTATAGTACAACTGGCAAATATCAAGTGACAATATAGAGTGATAACTTAAAGAATAAGCCTATACCCATGATCAAAAATGTATGTCTGTTTTTTCTATATGTCTGAGTGATTTGCCTGCATATATGTATATGTACCATGTTATAGAAGGAGCTGCAGGCTGTGTTCCTGCCACCCAGCTCCCGGCCGCCTGGCTAGCTTATGCCCCAAAATAACAACACACAAACTGTATTCTTTTAAACACTGCCTGGCCCATTATATCTAGCCTCCTCTTGGCTAACTCTCATATCTTGCTTAACCCATATTTAGTAATCTGTGTAGCACTACGAGGTGGTGTCTTACCAGGAAGATTCTAGAGTGTGTCCATCTTGGGCTGGAGCTTCTTCGCATCTGACCTAGAGAGGAAAGACATGGCATCTGCCTCACTTCCTTCCAGCATTCTTTTCTGTCTACTCCACCCACCTAAGGGCTGGCCTATCAAATGGGCCAAGGCAGTTTCTTTACTAACCAATGGCCTCCCTCTATCACCATGTGCATGCCTTTCTGTCCTTAGAGGACAGAAGAAGGTGCTAAATCCCCTAGGAGTTACAGATGGTTGTGAACTGCTGTTGTGTGGATTGGGAGAACCAAATTCAGTTTCTCTTCAAGAGCAACAAGTTCTCTTAACTGCTGAGCTGAAACTCTATAGTTTTCCTACGTTAGAACTGTTCTATGTTAGAAGTCCGTCTTCAGGGGCTAGGCATGTAACTCAGTGGTAAAGCATGTTCCTAACATGCAGCCCCTAGGTTCTGTCTGTAGCACAAGAAAAGAAGTGGTGGGAAGGACAGAAGAAAAGGAAGGGAGTGAGAGAAAAGGGATCAGGATGTTTGATATACATAACACATATTAGAAACTTCAACAATCAATTACCTAATTGAAATTATTTCTATTTTGTACCCTAACAGGTCAACCAGGCTTTGGAATCCCAGGACCTCCTGGACTCCCAGGACTTTCTGGTAAACCTTAACAAAACAAGTAATATCTACCTGTAAACTGAAAATATTCCTCAGTCCATTTATTTTTCTATCTCTACCATTTACTGTTATAAAATGCATCTGAATATTCAAAAAAACCTAAAGCTCAATTTACCTTTATAATATTTCTCAATGCTACTTAATATGAAGTGCTGGGTTAACAAAAATAACATCCTTATGGAAAATTCAATAAGTAGCCTTTCATTCCTGTCATAAATGCTGAGGATGTAATATAAAAAAATGAAAATTGTAAGAAATTTAGAAGCTTTCACTTATTCAGAAACCCACTTTTTTCTCTCTGTAAAAAAGTATTGGAGTAACATATAAGACATTTCTATAGAAATATGTACCAATAATAGAAATGTTTCTTGAAAACTCATCTAAGAGCTAAGCATGGTGGCCTATATCTGAGGCTGAGGCAAGAGGATAGTACATTGTATTCCACCCTTGAATATCTGGATTTCCAGTCAGCCTGAGCTGGCATTATTTCTACATGGCAAGAACTGAGGTGGGAGAGGGAATGTATGTTTGGATACATGTCTGTCTTCTTTCTCCAAATGTAATCTTAAAATAAGCACTAAATAGTTAACATAAATTTGAATAATTGCAGATTTGTATGTTGATATTCATAAAAGCTTTTCTCACACTAAAATTATATCTCCTAGAAATTTTAGTATTCTTTTCATGAAAAGTGCTGCTTTAATTTGCTACTGTTTTATGGCTCTTAAGTATTTGTGTTTTATAATAAATGTCAAGAGCAGATTGTCTAGATTGTGATTATAAACCTTTAATATTATGGTCTGAATATAATAGCAGCCATTGAATTTCATTACTCTCAAAATTAGACCCAAAGTGTTAAACAGTTTTTGTATCCATCTTGAACCAATTCTTGAAGATACTTAATGCTTTTTATATCTTGTCTGTCTTATTTTGCTCATAACTAATGGTCAGGTGATCATTGTTCTATATCCTAATACAAAGGATACCTTTTAGGATGCTGTCATTATTTCTGCATTGCTAATAAGTACTTCTTGTGACAGATACATGGTTTTAATATAGAGAATATATTTTGCATGTGTTTGAAATTAGTGAATTTCATTAGCTTATCAAATATATGACTTAAAGACCATCTTATAATTCAGCATTTAATATTGTTTACATTATCACTAATTTTATTTCTACAGGTCAAAAGGGTGATGGAGGATTACCTGGCATTCCAGGAAATCCTGGTCTTCCAGGTTCAAAGGGTGAACCAGGCTTTCAGGGATTCCCTGGTATGCCAGGTCCCCCAGGTCCTCCTGGTTCTCCTGGTCCAGCTTTGGAAGGTCCAAAAGGAATCCCTGGGCCTCAAGGCCCTCCTGGGAGACCAGGTATGATCATGTGTGGTACAGAAAATGGTCTGTTTACCAGTTTGTATAGTTCATTTTGCTGCCAGGTTATTCTGTTTTTAGGGTCTTAGCATTTGTCACATGGGAACTCCTTATAAGAAAAGAGCTTAGTTCATTCTACTATACATGTTCTTTTCAGTAATGCATATATTATTTACTCAAAATTCCAGTGTAACAAAACAACTTGAATGAAAAAAAGCAAAAATGCTGGTTATGTTAGTATTGTTATTAATGATAAAAGTATACAAATAACCTGGCATCAAAATGCAATCTGCATTTTGTAATGTAAGCTTCTCAGCATGTCGTCACAGAAATCATTCTAGTGATCACCAAATACGTGCTTGTGTTCCATACCAGAAGCTGTTGCTATGGTTCTGTCACATGATCAGCGGATATCACGAGGCACAATAGAAAACTTGATCTCTAAGAACTGGGCAATCAAATTTATCTTCAGCTTCACAGCATGATCAGTTTGATAATCTCTTCATACCTCATTCTATACCTCGCCTTTCCTCTGCCCACTCTTTAATCGATCCATCTTGCATCCACGGTTCACAGTTTCATTTCGTGTCTGTGCTATGCCCTTCCATTCTACTAATTGGGAAATGTTCATTTTCACCCCAGGTTAACGCTGCTGAGCCCAATTGCTGGTGATAGGTTATTAAGAGATTTAAGGGGCTTTTATATTCACTTTTTTCTAGTAGCTGAGAATTTGGCCATCTTTATTTTTAAAGAAGAGAAATTTGAGATAGAAAGAAATCAAGCAATTGTCCTTTTGATGTTTGAAAGTTCTTAATTCTTTTTTAAAGTGTACCTTAAAACGAAAAATTACATTTAAATTACAATAAAATTGTGAGTTACTTGGATTTGATTTCACTGACATGTGCCCAAAAAACATGAATTAGGCATTATGTACTGGATTCAGAGCACTGTTTTCAAAGTCAGATTTAATGTGAATTGGCTTGACTGTTCCTAGACGGTGTTGCTTTTCCTTTGCTTACTACTAAAGAAAGCCAGCAAAAAATTCTCAGCCACATTAACTGTCTTGCATGCAATATAACTGAAGCCAGTATCTTGCTTTGTTTGGATGTCATAATTCAAATAAACCAAATATTGTCCTTTTCCATTCTAATTAGCACTGTGGTAATTTGTTACTAGGAATGGAGCTCTCTGATGGACATTCCTTTAAAATAATAACAGAAAGGCAGTCGTCAGAAACATGCTTTTGCAATAACTATTTTAAAAGAACAATCAAAGTTTTTAGAAGAATGCATAGCTAATGAGTGATTTCTTGATTTATTTATGAACTACAGATCCAAAATAAATTTTTAAACCAGTTTCTCTTAGAATTGAATGTTGAGCCCACCTTGTAATAATGAACATCATTTTTGAACTTTTAAACTATAGTGTGTGTACAATGTACAATTTTCACTTTAGCATTAATACTAAACGGAGATAATTTGGTTTATATTAGATGCATGAATATGGACTTTCAGAGTGTTCTATTATTAAATTCAACTTAACTTGAAAGTATTTAGTATAATGCTTTAGTTTCTTGATGTTTCTAACAGTTTTGATATTTTCCTTTTCGTTAATGATGACATTGGGCCTTGGTGAACTTCCGTCTCTACCCAGGTCCTCCAGGTTAGCTCCTTAACTCCAAAGTAGTAACTGCATGGATTGGGAAATTTTACCTATGTATTTTTGTACATATACTATGCATGTGCATATATACATGTATGTCCCTGTTTGTATTTATACCTAATGTTTTTACGTTTTTAAATAGATTTTAAGAACATATGCCAATTCAATTTTTAAATGGTAGCTTGGACCTAAGTTGTGAGGAAATTGTGGATACTAAGTATTTCTCTCAGAATGGCTCCACATTATCTAGTTAGGAAAATGAGCTAAATTGAATGTTTCAAAATTCATACGTCTGGGTCATTTTAATTGAAATTTTATAGTACTCAATTTTGTCAAAAATGCTTTTCTTTTTGTAGACTATATTTTTATTTTTCCTTATGAACTTTTAATGCAGTGAAGCTAAACTTATTCAAAAAAGCATTTAAAAAATAATATGGATTATCATAGTGTGCAGATAATATAATCTTTGATTGCCTAAAAACACACACACACAGAGACTTTTATAAGGTTTCGAACATCTTCACATTTTGACTTGTCACATATTTCTAAATGTTTGTTTTTATTTTGACTTATGAACACATTTGTGTATTCATGTGTGGGAATGTGCACACACATGCCCTTTTCTTATTTCTAGGAAGGAAGTGAAGTGGAGATAAAGTTCAGGTACCCACTAAGGCCAGAGGCATGGGGCTGAAGTTGTGAGCTGCCTAATATGGGTACTGAGAACTGAACTTGGGTCCTCTGCAATGTGTGCTCTTAATCGCTGAGCCATCTTTTCAATCCCTTGTCACATATTTTAAATTGCACTGCTGTGAAGAAGTGGTACGCATAAATAAAAAACCTCAATGCCACCAGCACAGAACAAAGGCTCACAATAATATACATGTTCATCATTCAATTTGCAAACAAATTCGTCAAAGATAGCTGGACATTGTGGTGCACGCCTTTAATCCCAGCACTTGGAAGGCAGATACAGGTAGATCTCTGTGAGTTCAAGGCCAGCCTAGTCTACAATGTGAGTTCCAGGACAGCCAGAGCTACACAGAGAAACTCGGTCTCAAAGCAAACAAGCAGACAAAAAACAAACCCAAAAGCAAGCAAACAAAAATACAGTAAAGAAAAATTACCAAAAGCCACCCAATGGGGGAAAAACCTGTGGATTTCTAATTTTTTTAATGTGTACCTACTCTGGAATGAAAAATTAACCCTGGATATTTCAATGTATTTATTATTTTTTAAATTAAACCGACATTTTGTCATTTTTAGAAAGGAAGTAAAGTGGAGATAAAGTATCATCCTGAAGTCTAGCTTTTGAGAATGGGGAGTCCTTTTTTTTTTTTCAAATGAACTAAAAACTCAGTTTGTGGGGGAAGCCATGAATCTCTATGTAAATTTGATTGTTTCCCATACCAACCCATGCATACGTACGTTTGTTCGTACATAGACACACATACACAAATATTTTATGTAAAAGAATTTATTTACTAGGAATGTTTTATTGTTTTTATTGAGCTATATATTTTTCTCCACTCCCCTTTCTTTCTCTCCCCTCTGCTTCTACCCTCTCCCATGATGCCCACACTCCCAATTTACTCAGGAGATCTTGTCATTTTCTACTTCCCATGTAGATTAGATCTACATATGTCTCTCTTAGGGTCCTCATTGTTGTCCTGGTTCTCTGGGATTGTAAATTGTAGGATATTTTTACTTTGCTTTATATGTAAAAGCCATTTATGAGTGAGTACATATGATATTTGTCTTTCTGGGTCTGGGTTACCTTACTCAATTTGATGTTTTTTAGAACCATCCATTTGCCCACAAATTTCAAGATGTTGTTATTTTTTCCCACTGTGTAGTACTCCATTGCATAAATGTACCACATTTTCCTTATCCATTCTTCGGTGGAGGGGTGTTTAGGTTGTTTCCAGGTTTGGGCTATTACAAACAATGCTGCTATGAACGTAGTTGAGCACATGTCTTTGTGGCGCAATTGAGCATCCTTTGGGTATATACCCAAAAGTGGTATTCCTGGGTCTTGAGGTAGGTTGTTTCCTAATTTCCTGAGAAATCGTCATACTGATTTCCAAAGCAGTTGTACCAGCTTGCATTCCCACCAGTGATGGAGGAATGTTCTCTTTACCCCACACCCTCTCCAGCATAAGTTGTCAGATTTTGGCCATTCTTACAGGTGAAAGATAGAATCTCAGAGTTTTTTTATTTGCATTTCTCTGATGGCTAAGGATGTTGAATATTTCCTTAAGTGTCTTTCAACCATTTTAGATTCCTCTGTTGCAAGTTTTCTGTTTAGATCTGTACCCTATCTTTTATTGGATTATTTGTTCTTTCGGTGACCAATTTCTTGAGTTCTTTGTATATTTTGGAGTTCAGCCCTCTGTCTCATGTGGGGTTAATGAAGATCTTTTCTCATTCTGTGGGCTGCCGTTTTGTCCTGTTTTATTAGGCTTTTTTTTATAGATGGAAAATGGCAAAACATTTTTCCTTTTAGTCTTATTTAGCTTGTTGTGATTTTTGTTTGTTTGTTTTGTTTTGAACATTGCAACGAAAGCAAAGCACATGGTCAACAAGACAAAATGGGGACCTTGGGAGAGGATTGAAAGAGGAGGGGAGAGGCAGGGAAGGGAGCAGAGAAAAAATGTAAAGCCCAATAAAAATCAATTAAAAATGTAAAAAAAAAATAGACACTGAGTGTGATTTAACTATCAACAGGATAAGAACAAAATTAGGAGGTATTTTGAAGCAATTTTGACTCTTACTTAACTTGCCTAGAATTCTGTTGCTTTGATCACATATTGGACTACCAGCTAGAATTTTTTTTTCTGAAACACTAGAATATATTTAAGAAGAAAGAGAAAAATAGCCATACTGATTTAAAAACCAATTTAATAGCTTCTCATTTGTTAAGTATGTTCAAATTGTAGTTATTGAAATCTAGCCTCTGTGACGTTTACGGTAGGCAAAGAAAGCAACTTTAAGAGGGCATTAGAATTAAAACATACTAGTTGACTCTATAATTTAACATCAGCAATCATCACCTTATATATAAGACTATGGTTTTATATATGGTTTCTTTTTCAGTTAAATTTAATTAAGTGATTTGAAGAACAGTGGATTGAGGCCTCGTACATAAAATTGACTTGGCATATGACTCATTAAAATGTAGCCTTTTAGAAAATAAAGTCTTAGAAGTTTTGCTATGATGTGGTCCCAAAGATCCCCGTGCTAATGAACTATTAAGATGTCTTACATCAATAAGATATCTTTCTAAATATTCTTATTATCAGGTTCTTCTACATCAAATATGCATATAAAATAATTTTACTTTTAATTATACTAAGTGACTATTCTAATCTAGGTATTTGGACTATAAGTCATCGGTTAAGTTGTTATATGTGGTTTGGAGACTATTTAGATAAATAGAAATGCATTTTTCTAAATTTCAAATTCTCAAATGATTTTAAAGTTCTGGTTTTAATCATCATTGTTTTCTCTTAGCATCTTGCACATGTCGGACAGTAGTTTTATATTTCAAAATTGACTTTGATCCTTATGTAAACCTGTAAGAAGGATAGTGTATGCAACACTATTCTTGTTACGTTCAGAGACTGAACTGTCCAGAGTAATTTTGTAACTAAATAGCAGAGTCAAGAGGAAGTTCCAAGGTGTTTTAACACCTGGGACTCAGTGGTCTAGCACAATTTATTCTCTCTAATATTCATTGTTTATAAATCATAGCAAGAACTCTAAGAAAAAGAAATCATGTTTATAGTCAATTAACACTAACCAAAGAGTGTTCTTTTGTAGACTTTAGTATTTTTATGTAATGATCTCCCTTTAAATGGTGAATAGTCTGATAATATGTGCATTACGTAATAATTTTTTAAAGTTTGTCATACTTTCAATGGCTTGGGGTGGGGTATTGCATGCTAGAATATCTTAAAGTACCCCTTCACTAATAGTCTTCATATCACTGGAAATTCGGATATTTGTTTTTATGTTCAATGGCTTTTTATGCTTAAGTACTTATTCCAAATACTAATTTATAAAAGAAGGCCTCCTGATTTATTATAAAAAAGTTAAAATGTGAATTTATGAGACGGTATTTGGATAAGACAAAAGTACAATTAACAATGGTGTTCCCTGGTTTTTATTTTTCCACTGAGTCACAAGTGAGCTTTGTAATCAAATTTTTGCCTGTGCTGTTTTGAAAGTTAACTGTTATCATATTGAGTCACTCTGAACATCCAAATAAGCTTTCATTTCACGTTTTTATTAGAGGATGGCAGAGCTAAGATATGCCTAAATATTTATTCACAGTTACCTCTTTGTTAAAGGGGAAAAATGAAGGCTCTTGGTGAAATGGTACTCTCTTGCCAACTTGAATGTTTTCAGAAGCTTACCTTTTAGAAGTGCATAGTAGTATAATAATGTTAACATAGTCTCTTAAATAGGGCTCCCCATTAAATTAGTGACCAACAGCTTATTCTCTAGAATAAGCTCTATGTGAAAAAGATTTTGTTCTCTCTATTTCTGAATGGGTCTGTTTGCATATTGATTGTGATGTAGGTATAAGAAATGCTGACAAAGGGGATTGTGGTTTTTAACTTGTTCCATAATGTGAACCACTTCTAACTCATAATCTTATTTTGTACTGTGTGGTGTCTGACACTGCTAACATCGATCTTTGGGCTTTGGTGAACTCTGATCTTCCCAGGTTTTCAAGGTTAGACTCTTCACTGGTCAGTTATCTCTCTTTTTTTTAAAATACTTTATATATGTGATAAGAGAAACGCACTTTATTGCTGTAATTCAGAAATCATCGAAAAGTGATGTGATCCTTAAATACTACCCTATTGGGTCTTGGCATTTTGGAGAAGGTAATATGACGTATTTACTGTTGAGTTTGGAATAATATCAGATCTTTGTGATTCAATTGTTTGTAATAGATTCTTTTATGTAAATAAATGGTGAGTTTTAATTAGATATGCATACACATTCACATTGTAAACTGCAAGATATTTATTTAAGCAAGTATCTACATAATTTCCAATACCTGCATATGGACTTTATGTTTTTATAATTATTTTTGCCCAGAATTGCCCTGCCTTGTTTGTTCAAGGCTCTTTACAATAATAGAGGAAGGAAGCTATTGTGTACAGTTAAAATTAAATTCCTATGTCCTTACTATATCATTAACTTAATTTTTGGAGACAGTACAAGTGCCAGGTCTGAAATGACATAAAATTCCTGGTATTTTATTTTAGTTGAGAAAAGAGTAGTGCCTCTTCATCAAATGATGCAGTCGACTAGAAACTCTAGAGAGATGGCAGTCAGGTGTTCAGTTTTCCCATCCGAAATTTTTACTCATCATTGTCATTAGGTTTTCAGAGCTCATTTAGTTTTTACTTAACAGCCCAATTTTCTACCAGACTTCTAGTCTAAATTGGGCAAATTACCATGTTGGTTTAGAAAGCCTTATTCGAGTGTATTTGAGCTAAGCAGATGTGGTTTTCTTTTCTAAATACAAAGTACCCCCAAACCTTTCTTTAGAATGGGGAAAGGCACTTTTGTGATTGTGGAGTCTGCATGCCAGGATAAGGTAATTGTGTGACTTACGTTTTCTAAATGCGAAAATTAATTACTGTTTTATCATGAACTTGCTTCCTCTTTGTCATAGTCAGATAAATGACGCATTATGAAATCATTTGAAAATCCTTAAAATGTTAAAAAAAACTTGTAAGATTCATTCTTCTTATTGATTTTACTACGAATAATGTAATAGCAATCATAACTATCTAAATATCAACATTTTGTGGTCCTTACTATTTGATAGGCACTGAACTAAGTAATGTTTACCTGCTATTTCACTTAATCTTTCCCAATATCAGGTGAAAGCTAAGGCTATTTTTTTGTTTCGATTTCAAAGAAGAAATTGAAGCTGAAAGGATTAATAATCTTGTCAAGATCAAAGAGCTAATTACTGATGGAGCTGGATTTGAACCCAGCATTGTAATTTCTGTATCCAGTTTTTCATAATTATCCCTGTGGTAGTCTTTCTCACCAGTATATACCCTTTCCTTTGCAGTAGTGAAAATTAGGGAAGGTGATTAAAGTTTGAGTTTAATCTCATGTCAAATTAGACCCTTTGTCCATGGGTAAACTCCAGCCCACTGTTTTAAATTCCTACATGTATAGGTAGGTCATGATTCCTTTTAAAACTTTACCTGAATAATTTTTTTAGAATCAATTTTAAAAATTGAGACAACCACAGGACAGAAGATAAACACGCTCACTTTGTTAGGGCTTTGTAAGTATTTTCTTAAGGAAAGACTAAATAGGATCAGTTCTTGATCCACCACACTACAAAATTTTCATAGTAATAAACGTTGAATGAATATAGCTTCTAATGAATAAAGGAATTGAACTTTTTGTTATACTGAAACTCTCCAGATGTGTAACATTTATTCCCTACCTTCCTACAAAAGGCTTATGCAGTGATCCAAACACCTGGTTGCTTAACAGAACTGATAACCTTATTTAGAATGGTACATTAAAAATATAGTGCATTTTTTTAAAGATTAGAAAAACATGAAAATATTTTGAAATAAATCTTACACATACTATACTGAAACAATAAATATCTGACATTTAAAACACATTCCATGTGTCAAATGTATCACTACAATGAACTTAAAGTTAGTGTGATTAAGTGTCAATTGCTTAAGAAGTCATTTTTCAGAAGCTAGATGCTTACCTAGCATACATAAAGCCATATCCACCACACTACAAAGTTCTTGATCCACCACACTACAAAATTTTCATAGTAATAAACGTTGAATGAATATAGCTTCTAATGAATAAAGGAATTGAACTTTTTGTTATACTGAAAATCAAACCCAGGACCTAGTCCAATGCTACATCCTCATCCCTAAGTAATTTAATTTTCATTGCACAAGAGAAATGGCATGAATTCCTAATCACTTTCTAGCAGTCATTCTGTAAGTGCTGGTCCTGAGGCCAGCAGCTTCCCCTGCTGCAGGGCATCTGTGAGGACTACAGAAGCAAATACTGTCATATCCAGAGTTGCTTTAGATCTGAGTTGGTAAAGTATTTGCCTAGTATGCACGAAACCTTCCATTCAATCCCCAGAATGCCACACAGTAGACTTGGTGGTGCATCCCTATAATCCCAGAGCTTGGGAGGTGGAGGCAGACAGATGAGCAATTCAAGGTCATTCTTGGCTGCATAGTGTGTTTAAGGACAATCTGAGATACCTGAGATGCTGATCCAGAAAAGTATGTAAACTTGAAAAGTCCCCAAAACGGCATTAATAATAAAAAGAACCCACGTTTACACTAGGAAATTACTCAGTCTGCATCTCTGTATTTTATCTGTAAACACAAAGATAACTGATATTTTAAAAGTCTGACATACTATACTCAAATGTGGCCATTTGTTGTACATTATCAGGTCTACCAGGTTCAGAAGGCCCCCGTGGTCCCCCTGGAAATGGAGCTATTAAAGGAGAGAGGGGAAACCCAGGCCCACCTGGGCAACCCGGCTTACCTGGTTTGAAAGGAGATCAAGGACCACCAGGACTCCCGGTAGGAAATGGGCCTAGATAGTTGATGAAAGAAGATTGTGTGAGAGAGCTCTCAAAGTGGGAATTCTGAGCTGCAGAATTTTATTAATACTCACTATGGGGCTCATTGGTGAAGTAAAAATAAAAGAGAAGGCAAGGCCCCTAGTCTTTCCACTAAAGTGTCTTTGCTGTTTTTTAGAAAGGGGGTTTTGGTGAAAGCAAACCTGTGATAAAGAAATTTACATCTACACACCAGTGCATTGCATTTGGATGAATACACCCATAGAGAAGTAATCGTGGTTAGTGGGCATAGTTTAGATGTTGAAATCAGAATCAGGGTCAGGTTTGAGTTCCACTACATGGTTTTGCTTTGCATCTATGAAAAAGAAGAGACACCCCAGTTCTCTCTCTTTGCCTATAAAGAGAATAACATGTACAGTTACTCCTGTGTTTTCTCTCTTGTTTGAATAACCCAGAGAGTCAGAAACTTTTACTTATTTCATTCAAGCAGATTCCTGGTAGACAGCCTATTCTTTCTGGTCTGTCTTCTTCTTTTTTTCTTTTTTTTTATTTATTTATTAAAGATTTCTGTCTCTTCCCCACTGCCGCTTCCCCTATCCTTCCCCCTCCCCCAATCAAGTCTCCCTCCCTCATCAGCCCAAAGAACAATAAGGGTTCTCTGCCCTGTGGCAAGTCCAAGGACCACCCACCTCCATCCAGGTCTAGTAAGGTGAGCATCCAAACTGCCTAGGCTCCCACAAAGCCAGTACGTGCAGTAGGATCAAAAACCCATTGCCATTGTTCTTGAGTTCTCAGTAGTCCTCATTGTCCACTATGTTCAGCGAGACCGGTTTTAACCCAGGCTTTTTCAGACCCAGGCCAGCTGGCCTTGGCGAGTTCCCAATAGAACATCCCCATTGTCTCAGTGTGTGGGTGCACCCCTCGCTGTCCTGAGTTCCTTGCTCGTGCTCTCTCTCCTTCTGCTCCTGATTTGGACCTTGAGATTTCAGTCCGGTGCTCCAATGTGGGTCTCTGTCTCTGTCTCTTTCTCTGTCTCTGTCTCTGTCTCTGTCTCCTTTCATCGCCTGATGAAGGTTAATATTCAGGAGGATGCCTATATGTTTTTCTTTGGGTTCTCCTTCTTATTTAGCTTCTCTAAGAACCCGAATTGTAGGCTCAATGTCCTTTATTTATGGCTAGAAACCAAATATGAGTGAGTACATCCCATGTTCCTCTTTTTGGGTCTGGCTTACCTCACTCAGGATAGTGTTTTCTATTTCCATCCATTTGCCTGCAAACTTCAAGAAGTCCTTGTTTTTTACTGCTGAGTAGTACTCTAATATGTATATATTCCATACTTTCTTCATCCATTCTTCAATTGAAGGGCATCTAGGTTGTTTCCAGGTTCTGGCTATTACAAACAATGCTGCTATGAACATAGTAGAGCATATACTTTTGTTGTGTGATAAGGCCTCTCTTGGGTATATTCCCAAGAGTGGTATTGCTGGGTCCATGGGTAGGTTGATCCCAAATTTCCTGAGAAACCTCCACACTGCTTTCCAGAGTGGTTGCACAAGTTTGCATTCCCACCAGCAATGGATGAGTGTACCCCTTTCTCCACAACCTCTCCAGCAAAGGCTATCATTGGTGTTTTTGATTTTCGCCATTCTGACAGGTGTAAGATGGTATCTTAAAGTTGTCTTGATTTGCATTTCCCTGATCGCTAAGGAAGTTGAGCATGACCTTAGGTGTCTTTTGGCCATTTGAACTTCTTCTGTTGAGAGATCTCTGTTCAACTCAGTGCCCCATTTTATAATTGGGTTGATTAGCCTTTTACGGTCTAGTTTCTTGAGTTCTTTATATATTTTGGAGATCAGACCTTTGTCAGTTGTGGGGTTGGTGAAGATCTTCTCCCAGTCAGTGGGTTGCCTTTCTGTCTTAGCAACAGTGTCCTTTGCTTTACAGAAGCTTCTCAGTCTCAGGAGGTCCCATTTATTCAATGAGGCCCTTACTGTCTGTGCTGCTGGGGTTATACGTAGGAAGTGGTCTCCTGTGCCCACGTGTTGTAGAGTACTTCCCACTTTCTCTTCAATCAGGTTCAGTGTGTTTGGACTGATATTGAGGTCTTTCACCCACTTGGACTTGAGTTTTGTGCATGGTGATAGATATGGGTCTATTTTCATTCTTCTACAGATTGACATCCAGTTTTGCCAGCACAATTTGTTGAAGATGCTCTCTTTTTTCCATTGTATACTTTTAGCTCCTTTATCGAAAATCAGGTGTTCATATGTTTGTGGGTTAAAGTCAGGGTCTTCTATTCGATTCCATTGGTCGACTTCTCTGTTTTTATGCCAATACCAAGCTGTTTTCAATACTGTAGCTCTGTAATAGAGTTTGAAGGCCAACCAAAGGCCTACCTCTTTGATTTAATTGTAGTGGGGCGATCTGCTCTCGGTGTTGCTCGCTGGTCCCTGCCGCCTGTGTCCTCTGCCGTGGCGCCAGCAGGTCCGGGCTGCAGCCTGAGGCCTGCGTTGCGTCGCTCCTCTGGTCTGTCTTCTAACTGTGAAACCTTCCTTATAGTAGAAATCATTATCCTTAACATGTTTCCAGGATCTTATTTTTTTCATACCACCATTCTTCTTCTAGCTACCTAGATTTAAATATTTAAAAGCCACAAAGTAGTAAGAGGCAGAGTTAGAATCTGAATCCTTCAAGTGTAACTGGAAATACAGTTCTCTAAGCCACTGTGCAACATTTGAATCTTCATTCCTCTTCTCTATCCCTTCCTTGTTATTTTTCTTTTTCTTTTTTACTTTAAAACAGCACACGTTTATTCTCTTAATATTTATTAAGATACATATCTTCACAATGGAGTACTACACAGCAGAAAAATACAACGACAGCTTGAATTTTGCAGGAAAATGGATGGAGCTAGAAAACATTATTTTCATTGAGGCAACCCAGACACAGAGAGACAATTATCACATGTCTTTAAAAACTCACAGGTGGTTTTTAAACATAAAGCAGAGAAATCCAGCCTACAAACCACAATCCCAGAGAACTTATACAACAATACAGACACTAAGAGAGACTTACATAGACATAATCTACATGAGAAGTAAAAAGTAGAAAAAGACAAGATCTCCTGAGAAACTTGGAAGCATGGGGGCAAGAGAGAATCATGAGTAAAGGAAGGATTTTGAGATTGGGGCAATTGGTCCAGATTATTAGACAGAATCTACATGTAATCACCCATGTCACCAAAGGGAGGCAGAGGTGAAGGGATATGTCACCTTACATGAGGATGGGGAGAGAGATGGGAGGGTTGGGAGAGAACGGGTTTCCTCTATAGCGCTCGGAGTCCCTACTGAGAATACATTAGTATATATATTATTTATGAAGATAGTATCTTTTTTCTTTTTTTCATATTTATTGAGCTCTACATTTTTCTCTGCTCCTCTCCTTGCCTCTCCCCTCCCCTCTTCAATCCTCCCCCAAGGTCCCTTGTTATTTTTCTAATAACAGTGATTGTTACTTATTTAGGGTAATCCTGGCCGGCCAGGTCTCAATGGAATGAAAGGAGATCCTGGTCTCCCTGGTGTTCCAGGATTCCCAGGTATTTGAAAGGATGTTTTAAGGTTTACCTTTATATTTCTAAAGTATTTTTATTTATTCTTGGGACTTTTCATATATTCAATATATTGTTATCATATCCACCCCCATTGCCTTCCTCCAGCTCACCCAAGTTCATGTTCTCTTCTATTGTTACTATTATTATTATCATTCTTAACAACACACTAAGTTCAACTAGTGCTGACTCTATTAAGCTCCTTTGGTAAAAATCAATTTTTTTCTCATTTTCCTGTGTAAAGGTTGTCTTGTTGCTTTTTCTATCTGATTTTATTTTATGTATTATATTTCAAGGAATGAAAGGACCCATTGGAATACCAGGCTCAACTGGCCCCGATGGGGAACCAGGCCTTACCGGGCCCCCAGGTAAGGATTTTTCTTCTCCTAAGGCTGTTTATGCATGTTACTTAGAAATATGAAAGGCTTTTGAAAGTCCCATTCTGTCTTTCCAAGCTATCAACATAATTTCCTAATTTCTTAAACTCTTTAATTATGTTATATTGATAACCAGCCTATTAAATTTAAGATAGATTCAGTATCAGCAAGAAAGTCTTAAGATTTTATTATTTATGCTAATATTACCATATTCAATTGACCAGATTATAAGAACAAGTTGCTTCTGTACATTTGTATATTTTTAAATTAAAAGTTTTATGCTAATGGAGTTAAAGAGATTTTTCATAAACCATAAAAGAGGATATCTGTTGATTGTTTCAGTAACTGTCTTAAACAACAAAGAACTGTACATAATGCAGAATCAAATGGGGCTTGTCAGGGAGTGGGGCTGTCATCCCCAACAGAGAGGCATGAAATTTCTATTGTTTTACACCAACGCTAAGAAATATATTTGGTTTTTAAACATCACTTAGAAATATTCAATTAGGTTTTTTTTTTGAGAGTTTGGACATGTTTTGCTCACAATTACTTATTTTCTCCCACTTCATCTTAGACCTAGCCTCTTCTCTACATGCCCAACATTAAAAAACAATAAACCACAACGATAATATTTTAAAAGACCAATTTGTGCTGCCCAGATATTCTTGGACATATGGCCTTTCACTGGAACATAGTCAACTTATCTAGTACTACACTCTTCGAGAAAATGTATTTGCTCTCTATCAGTAGCTAACAATGGCCAGTAGTTCCTTAGTGATGGTGGGAACTTGTGCCCAATTCCCCTCTCCATGCTGGGAGTTGGGCTCACAAAGTCTCGTGCATGCCATCCCAACTACTGTGAGTTCGTATATGCAACTTCTCTGTTGTGTTGCCTTGTAATCATCTACCACCGCTAGCTTTTACACTCTTTCTGGGCCTCCTCTTGCACAACGTTGAAAGCACTTCCTGAGTTTTGGAAGTGCAGATGCATTTTGAGTATGTGTGTGGGGTTGTGTGTGTCTATGACTGAGCGTTCTTCAATCTCTTATTCTATGTACCTTCATTAGTTTCGGGCCTCTGTATCACTGTTTTGATTAACATCTGCTGAAAATAGAACTTCCTCTGACGAACGTTGAGAAATGCGTCCATCTATGGGTATAATGGTAAATCGTTAGTCGTCAGTTTAATACTATGCCTATTTAGCAGAGTAATAGTAGTATATTCTCGCTTGAAGCCTACGACCTGTATAACCATAGATTCTTGACCTAATAATGGTGCCAGGTATAGGATTCATCTTTTGAGCAGCACTTGAACTCACTGAGAAAGTGGTTGATTACCCCTATGATGTTTCTGTCACTGTTGCACCAGTACACATGTTTTGCTAGGCTAGTCATTCTTGTAGATAATAAGGTTCATAGCTGGGTACGATTTATGATTACTTTTCCCCTCTGATAACGTGCCTAGCCCCATCCAACAGCAGGAAAGCTAGCCAGTAGAGATGAAGCTTCCAGGTCAGTACTAAGCTTGATTTCTGCAAATTCTTTGACTCAAGTCAGTGGTGTCTTCAGCAATGGGGGTCTTACCATCAAATTCCGAGTAACCAAGAGCCAGTAATGTCTGGAGTAGTCTATGGGACCTCACTGCCCAACAATTTCAAAAGAAGTAACTTAGTCTTGGCAGTGGGCTTTTCATTTGTTAGCCTGTAGTATCTTCAGGGATATCATTGCTACCTGCTACTCTGCAATAGGAGGTTTCCATGTGATATTTTCAAAATTCCTTAATGTTATTTATCCATCCCCATTGTCCCTCCTCTACCCTGCACTCCCTTTCCCCACCCCAATTTAACACTTGGCGTTCCTTTATTCCCACTGAACCTTTAATAACAGTGTTTTCTGTCTTTCCTCCTCAGAAATCTTCTCTCCATGCTCCCTTAGTATTTTCTTGACCTCTATGAGTACTCCAAATGAAACACACTTATCTGATGACTCAAAGCTAACATCCACAAATTAGAGAAAACAAGTGATGTTTGCCTTGCTGTTTATGGATTACCTACTTAGAATTATTGTTTCCAGCCTCATGCATTTACCTACAAATTTCATGTTATAATTTTTCTTAATATTTGAAAAATGTTTCATTGTGTAAATAAATCACATTTTCATTACTATTTCATCAGTTGTTTAATATTTAGGCTGTTTTCATTTTCTGGTTACTGTGAAGAGAGCAGCAATAAACATGGATGAGTAACTATCTCCTTTGCTTATATACTCAAAAGTGATAAAGCTGGATCGTATGTAGATCTATTTCCAGCTTTCTGAAGAACTTTCTGATTTCCATAGTGGCTACACAAGGATGTATTCCTACTATCAGGGAACAAATGTTCCTCTTTTTCTCCATCCATGCCACCATTTGTCATTTTTTTTTTGTTTTGTTATTTGGTTGTTTGTTTGTGTGTACTGTATGTGTGTATGTGTTTTGTTTGTATTCTAGACATTATGACTGGGTAAGATGACATCTCAAAGTAATTTTAATTTGCATTTCCCTGATGGATGAAGCATTCTGAAATGATTCTTAGCCACTTGTATCCTGTTCTTAGTGCATATATGGTTAGGATCGCAAAATCCTGTTGTTGGATTTTTCCTTTAATGAGTATAAAGTTTTACTCCTCATCTCTTCTGATTAGTTTTGGTTTTGAGTCTATTTCATCAGATATTAGAATAGCTACCTTATGTTTAATTTTTAAATTCATTTTATTAAAATATCTTTTTCCATCCCTAAGATGGTATCTATTGTTGGTCATTATGTACGTTTCTTGAAGGCAACAAAAAGAGAGATCTTGTTTTCTGATGCAATCTGTTAATCTGTGTCACTTTATTAGAGAGTTAAGAACAGTTGGATGGAGTTGGCAAAGATAGATAGAGTTGGCAGCTGGAACTTGGCTTTCTGCCTAGAGATGAGGGGAAGAAGGGTTCTCAGCATGGGAAGATGGAGTTACTGTGTGAGTCTGGAGTTTTCCTCCTGGTGAGGATTCCTGGAACGTATCAAAGGGCTGACATAGCTAGTTTTGATTTTTTTGATGAAGTAATTGCAGTTTCCCCAAATAAACTTCTGTTTGATGTGGCAGTAGTTACAGCAGTTAAATACTTTTCTCTTGTTTGTCATAAAAATATATCTGGTGAGGGCTGGAGAGATGGGTCAGAGGTTAAGAACCTTGCCTGATCTTCCAAAGGCCCTGAGTTCAATTCCCAGCACCCACATGTTGGCTCACAATGATCTATAATGAGATCTGTACCCTCTTCTGGCCTGCAGTCATCCATACAGGCAGAACACTGTATACACAATAAACAAATAGTTTAAAAAATATATCTGTGACCATAGACCAATTTGGCATCTGTTTCTTCTGACATTTCTCTTCACCATCTTCACATTTGTATGCTTTGCTTCTCAGGTCCTCCCGGGTTACCTGGTCCTTCAGGACAGAGCATTATAATCAAAGGAGATGCTGGTCCTCCAGGGGTTCCTGGCCAACCTGGATTAAAAGGTCCACCAGGATTTCCAGGCCCTCCAGGCTTACCAGGTACCTTTGTAGATCATTGTTTCAGACTTTAATTTGCTCCTTACATGTCAAGAGTTTTTCTCTGACAATAATAGTCTCAGCTATGAATAGAATACCAGTCCACCACAGGTCCCACCTCCACTTTTCTTGTAAATCTTAAAATCTCAAACTGGGCGGTGGTGGCGCACACCTTTAATCCTAGTACTCGATAGACAGAGGCAAGTAGATCTCTGAATTCGAGATCAGCCTGGTCTACAAGAGCTAATTCCAGAACAGGCTCCAAAGCTACAGAGAAACTCTGTCTCAAAAAACGAAAGAAAGAAAGAAAGAAAGAAAGAAAGAAAGAAAGAAAGAAAGAAAGAAAGAAAGAAAGAAAGAAAGAAAGAAAGAAAGAGAGAAAGGCAGGTTAAAATCTCATGCACAACCACCCTTTAGGTCCAACCATATTTCTTTGAACTTCTCTGGGCATGATAATTGAAATGACTCGACTGTGTTAAAATCCATTTTTTCCCCTGTAGGTCCAATTGGCCCTCCAGGAGATCCAGGGCGCAATGGGCTCCCAGGCTTTGACGGTGCAGGAGGGCACAAAGGAGACCCAGGTCTGCCTGGACAGCCAGGTAAAATGACTGAAATAGTGCTGCTGGTTGTAACGTTTATGTTTTCAAGGGCTCTGGATGTGAGCCTGTATTTGTAGCTGTGGTAACTTCTTAATGAAAGAGCATGACTAACTCACATCCAGAGCTAGGGCAAAATAGGAAGGCACAATCAAGGAGCTATGCTATACCAGACAAACATAAACATGTTACTTGGATTTTGCTTGTATATAAAGCACTAGAAATCCAAAATACTCTTTCAAGTACCCAAAATAATTACTAGTTGAACTATTTTTATTTTATTTTTATTGTAGCAGGTGTTTAAACCCAGGGCTTGAGTGTGCTGCGCAGGTTACTATTAAGACACATCTCCAGCTCTACTCAACTAAATTTCAGTGTGTTTATTTAAATCCCACAATTCCCTTATAACAACTTTTAAATCTTTCTTCATTTTCTAATATTACAGAAGATAATTTCCCACAAAATGCAATAAATATAGGTTAAAATCTTAAATGATAACCATAGAACTTTGAAGATCACGGTGAAATCTCATGCTGCGAAGATATATTAATATCCAGATTGTTTAAGACAGCGATTAGTAGGTTCTCTTTACAATATTAATTTGGAGCAGGACAGTGGTGGCCCACACTTTTAATCCTAGCACTCAGGAGGCAAAGGGATCTCTGAATTTGAGGGCAGCCAGATCTAAAAAGCAAGTTCCAGGACAGCCAGAGCTGGACACAGAAACCCTGTCTTGAAACAAACAAACATAAAACAATATTGACCTTTATATCACTAAGTTTATTTCATTGTTTTGTATTTTGCTTCAATATATCACTATGCAATAATGATTGGCTCAGGCTTCATAATGTAGCCTGGGCTGGCCTAAAATTCATAACAATCTTCTTCCTTCAGCCTCCTGAGTGCTGAGACTCAGCTTCCTAAATTCCTATCTGACGTCAACCTAGTTCCAAAAAGTATTTGAATATGCTTGTAAAAAAATATACTAATATGATTGCTAAAATAAAAAAAATAGAAGCTGAGTGGTCTTGGCACACACCTTTATTCCCAGCACTAGGGATGCAAAGAAGGAAGATCTCTGTGAGTTCGAGGCTAGCCTGGTCTACAGAGTGAGAGCTTCAGTCAGAGCTACACAGAGAAACACTGTCTCTAAAACAAAACAAAACAAAACAAAACAAAGCAACAATAACAAAAAATTAGGAAGATTATAACTGAATAGATTGATAACATGTTAATAACCTTAGACTTTATGTGTGTGTGTATAACAAGATAATATAAACATAAAGAATGTGTGTTAGAAAAATGTATCATTGGTGACAATACAAAGTAGTGATTCATGTGGGCCTTCCTAGAGCCAACACTGTCAATTTAGTAACTGTTTTTCCAGAGAATGAACAAATAAGTGATGTTTTTATCACAGGTATAAAGTGTCCTAAAAGCAAAGCTCAGCACAAACTGTGGTTAAAGAGCTTGATATAAGAATTTTTAAATAAGCTCATGCAAAGGAGATCTAGTGGTATATTAAAATGGTGCATTTTGGAGGCTTCTTAAGAGTGTGTTACCTATGTTGTAAGCAAGTATCCTTCAGAACAGTTCTCCAGAGTAGTGAAAGGAAAAGATTTCAGCACTGAAGCTGGAAGAACTGCAGAAACCATACCTTTCTTTTCCTGTTGATTAACAAAACAGCTGGCTGAAATTTGGTTGTAAGAGTCAAATTCCTTTAGTATAGCAAGAGAATAGATAATACTGGCTTTCAATAGGTCTCACTTCATCCCACCGAAAACTCTGTTCTTCTAGGATTTTAGGTCTCAATGTCTTTAGCTAATACCAGGAGGAAATAAATACAATCACTTTGAGGGCAAAGGAAATAATCTCATTTGTCTCTCTGCCCATTATATCTGACAATATTTTTATAGACCCCCTATAAATATTGAATAAATTAACTACTCAAATTAAGTCATTATACTTTTTTTATAGCCACATTAGTGGTATAAAGCTTACTTAATCTTGATTTCATAAAATTAGGTATGCGTGGATTGGATGGTCCCCCAGGACCAGATGGATTGCAAGGACCTCCAGGTCCCCCTGGAACCACCTCAGTTGCCCATGGATTCCTAATCACACGCCACAGCCAGACAACAGATGCCCCACAATGCCCACAGGGAACAGTGCATATCTATGATGGCTTTTCTCTCCTGTATGTACAAGGAAATAAAAGAGCCCACGGTCAAGACTTGGGTAAGATAGTTGGCATCAAATTTCTCTCTATGCATTTTGTGTTTATTTTAAAAATCCTCTTGGGGCCTAGAATGACTTTAGACAAAGTACATACCTCTTTTCTTTGGGTTCTTCAAATTGAAGATAATGTCAAGGCCAACTAACTACAGTCACTATAGATTTTAAATGAATAGTTTTAAGTTTAAATAAAAATATTAAAGTCATTGTAGCTAGTACAAGGTACCATTTTTGGCTTAAAACAAGATGACTTCATAGGGACCATGTTTCCTTTTATTTAGCTTAATAAGGGAATATTTGTTCTGGGCTCTCTACAGTAGAGCAGCTGTTTGATTACACAGCCAGGTCTACAGAGTGAGTTCTACGACAGCCAGGGCTACACAGAGAAACCCTCTTTCAAAAACCAAAAAGTGGGGAGGGAACAAAGGATTTATTTTCTCTCATAGTGCCATATTCTGTGGTCAGCTAGTGCCACTGTCTCCTGACCTTAATGATGCAAAACATCATGGTGGAAGGGCATTGAAGAACAGATATACTCGTTTCATGATGACTAGGAAGTAGAGAAATGAAAGTCTGTGCTAGTGGCCTTTCTTCTTTCTCTCTTTTTCCTCTTCTTTATGCCAAGTCTATTGGATGGTATGATCCATATTCAAGATGGGCTCTCCTTTATCAGGAAACAAACACACCTAGAGGTGTGCTTTGCTAACTCTGTAGGTGTGAGGGATGTCTCAGTGCACTGGAGGTGAGAATCTAGATTGAATATCAATTTAACCTTGACTTTCCTTTTCTTTGTTCTTCTTGCAATCTTTCCTTCTTCTTTCACGTTTGTTTAACTTTCAAATTATTTCTAAACCTGTCTGTAATTGGCCAGCATTGTTATTAATATTATTAATACACTTGAAGAAATTCCTAGCCCACACAAGATGCATACTGAACACATCTTAGAAAAAAGGGGCAACATGGATATTGACAGATTCTGCAAAGATTTAGTATGTCTTTTTTATGTGTCCTCAAAAAATGTATAGAGGTTCTTCAGTAGACACCATTGTTTGTAGGATCCATAACGAACTTAAAAACAACACTGGGAATATGTAATTATCTATAACAATGAAATCTGCATTCATTGTAAAATACATCTTGATTTTATAAATGACAAAATGAGTGAAAGCTGGGATTTCAAAAACTTGTGTTTTTTAATCTAAGAAATGTGCACAATTTCTTTATAAAACATTGTTTTTATGATTTCAGGAGAAAGTAAACATGATGTATTCCTTCATCTTTTTCTTTTCAATTCTTCCTAGGAACCGCTGGCAGCTGCCTTCGTCGATTCAGTACCATGCCTTTCATGTTCTGCAACATTAACAATGTTTGTAACTTTGCTTCAAGAAATGACTATTCTTACTGGCTTTCCACCCCAGAGCCCATGCCAATGAGCATGGAACCCCTGAAGGGTCAGAGCATCCAGCCATTCATTAGTCGGTAAGACAGTGATTTAGCTTTTAGTTTTACCAATCTCAGCTTAGTTTAACTTGTAAGAAATCAGTCTAAAATGGATAATCAGTGCTATTCAACCCAAGTTATATACACAAGAGTGATTTTCAATATCATCCCCATATTTGGTTTGAACTGTGTTTGTTGGAGATCAACTTTTGATCAGGTCCTATGACAAGCATTTTAATATAAATAGAACTCAGTCTAGTCACTAGGCAATATACTTGTGTATATTTGTGCTAATTTGTACTAATGTGGTATGTATCCAGCTTAGGCTAAGTGCTACAAAAGATCAAATAAAACATTTGGCAAAAGTATGGAGGAAAGGATGTTTAATTCTAACTGGCGACACCTGAGGATCTCAAAGAAATATATTTTGTACTGCTCTGTCTTTGATAGATTGGAAAACAACTAGCTAAACATGTAATTTTATTTTAAATCAAAGAGCCTTTATTCAAGCTTAAGCTTGGACCCTCTGTTTGTCTGACGCAGTGGTTGAGAGCAGTTGGGATAGGATTTTTTTTTGTTTGTTTGTTTATCATAGTAGATGTTGGGGTGAGGGCATTTCCAGGGTTCAGAACCCTGATTGGATGACATTTGTCTAGGGTTCTTGGCAAAAGAGGAATAGATGAGTCCTGGGCTCAGGGAGATCTGGTGATCTTATCTAATCCTGTCTATGGTTGGGTTGTCAGGTACTTGCCTTTAGATGCTGGCCCTCCCTGGGTGGTGTCAGCTTATGGCTTTTCCTGGAACCTGGTGCGGCCTCCCATGGCAGCTGTGTGGTCTGGGCCCCATGTGTAGCCAAGCTGTAGACATGGCCCAGAGGTTAAGAGCTACACATATAATTATAAGGAAAGTTGTAGTAAGGAAAGAAATGAGAATGGAAAATAGACAAAGGTCTTGAGAATGTAAAGTTTCCATAGGGAGAAAGATTAGAAAATTATCTTGAGCACAGATAGTAGAATGCTTTACCTGCCGAATTATATCTTGGAATTTATTTGGTATATTATAATGAGCAGCGCTATCACCCCTCAAACAATTATTTGAGATAAAGTTTACAGAAGATTAAAGCACTATCAATGTACTTGAATTGCGTAGGGATAGTCCTTGGCTAGAGTTCTGTTACATTAAATATTATTGATGTGGTCCTGATGTGACTGGATTATATCTCACAGTGGAAAATATACACCACATTATTAGGATAAACAGAAATCGGGAGTTGAAGTAATAGATGAGATTTGGCATTCCCTTAAAGTAACTGTTAGAGGCTGGTCCCATTAGCAGAGATTTCCTGCTTTGTTTTGTTTTGTTTTTCACTTTGGAGCAGTAACTTAAAGCGATCTCTTGAGAATACTGAATAGTGCTACTGATATTGTGATCATGATACAGGGTTCTAGTAACCTGAAGGGATGGCTAACTACTAAGTCTAATTTCTTTGACACTGAATACAGTGATGTTACCTATTTTGTCTTTATTAGCAGTTTCATGATTCCCTTGGTAATATATTTACCTAAATCCATGTGTGTTGTGGGGTGGAGGAGCATAGCAATGCATGGAAGTGTTTAGGGGAGAATTTTTTTTCAGTCTCAACTTTATGGACTAAAAGTTTCCATAATATATTATGTATTATCCAGATAAATTTTGCTAAATTAGCCTCCATCATATTTCAAGATGTTCCTTCATGCTCTTTATTAAAATTTTGATATATGCAGCAATATTCATTCTGTGGCTCTTCTTACTCATGTTATAGTTTTCAACCACATCTCATCTGCTGCCTGGACACCTCCCCAGCCTTTCTGGGTCAATTGTCTTTACCCAAATGTGGCCAAAAGACTAATAAATGTCCTTTGGAGGAAGAATACTGGGTGGAGATTGAGAAAATATCTGATTCTTGTCTTCCAGCTTAACAGACATTGTTCTTAGCAGTCATACATTATTAAGTGTCTACCTCCAGTTGGGCACTTTGACTGCAAGTATGTAGAGCTCAGTAAGCCAAACTTCTACGGCAATTACACCACTGGCTACAGCAAGTCTGATGCAAATTTATGTCACAATGGAAAATGAAAATGCAGTAGCTGTAGTACTACAATGTCTCGAAAAAAAGCCTTGCAGTTTCTGCTTATAAATGTATTATGCATGTGGGAAGAGAGTTCTTATGCAAAAATGATCTTCAAAATGCATTTTTCTCCTCTTCTGATCATTGAGGACATGGCCAAGGGCCTCAGAAGGCATCTCTGAAGAATGATTGTTGTTTCCTTCATACTCACTCATGTTCTCTCTCCCTTTCCTTTACCAGATGTGCAGTGTGTGAGGCACCAGCTGTGGTGATCGCAGTTCACAGCCAGACTATTCAAATTCCACATTGTCCTCAGGGGTGGGACTCTCTGTGGATTGGTTATTCCTTCATGATGGTATGGAAACCCATCCTTGCTTTTCTCGTCACAGTTGACCCTCCATCATATGTCCATTTCTCCCAACTTGAAGACAGCTCAGTTATCTGTGTAATAATAAGTTTGAATACCAAATAGCTTCTGTCTAAGCACTGTGTTCTCCCTCCCACATTTTCTGTAATACATCTTTATGTATTATATACTTATACATATAAGTATATATATAATATTATAGTATAATATGTAGATTATATATTTATGCCCATTGCTTTTGTTTATTGCTCTTGATGTGGATACTGTTCTCTTACCTTTAGTCCTAGTTTTCTTTATTGTATTCTAACTTGTGACCAGGTTAGGTATTTATATTGAATAATCACTAAAGCATTATAGTACATATGTGTTATGGAACATGTTCTTTTGTTTTAGCATACAAGTGCAGGAGCAGAAGGCTCAGGCCAAGCCTTAGCCTCTCCTGGTTCCTGTTTGGAGGAATTTCGTTCGGCTCCTTTCATCGAATGTCATGGACGGGGGACATGCAACTACTATGCCAATTCCTATAGCTTTTGGCTGGCCACTGTTGATATGTCAGACATGTTCAGGTGAGTCGCTTATGGCTTTAGTTCAGGCCTAGAACCTTCTTCATAGATACTAGTGAAGAGAGATTTTATTAATGGGTGGTATATCTCCTGTGAATTTGAAGAATTTGTTGGACTGAGTTATTTAGTATTAGCTTGTTCTCCATATCTACCTAACTTGTCATATAGAAACTAATGTTACTAATGGCAGGTCAGTATGGTTACAGGTAGCTTAGCATTAACCTTTCAATAACAAAATATCAGGACTTGGTCTACTAAAATGGGATCATTTCAAAAACCGAAACTAGTCTATCCCAATTTCACAATTCTTTTCTTTCAAAAGCCGAAACTAGTCTATCCCAATTTCACAATTCTTTTCTTTCAAAAACTGAAACTAGTCTATCCCAATTTCACAATTCTTTTCTAAGAATGTTTTCAGGGACTTCATCCCAAGTCTTTGATGGAATAAAATAGCACATAATGCCTATATGTCTGACTACCTCAATTTTTTGAAGTTTGTCTTTATTTTTATGTACTGCCTCCTTCTTGCTATTTTTCATATGATCTTCATCTTGTATTGCACATCAATTGCCTAAACTTTTCTCATTTTATAAATATTAGGAAAGGTATCACAAAAAACAGCAGCAGAGAAACACACATATGAAGATAAACAGTAGTGGGGAAAGCAGTCACAGAAACACATGTGAAGATATAGAACATAAGGTATAGCTAGATATACAGTGGAGTTGTATTCTGCCATGCAAAATTACATTATGTATGAAGCCAAAATCCATGATATTCAAAATAAACTAAACTTAGACAAATATCCATATTTTCTCTCTCATTGCTGAATCTAAGATTTTACACACATACACATGCACACACACAAATGAAATTAAGTAGAAACAAGTTTGTCTAGGGAAAGAAAAAGAATATGGAATATAGGGCGAAAGGTAAAGGTATAGGTGTGAACTTATATGATAAACATGAATGAAAATCTCTTTATAGAACTCATCACTATGTACAGTGAATATACATCAATAAAAATTTTTTGAATACTTGTGATCAGTAATGGCTATGAATTCATAAAAATCAATGTATTAGTAAACTATTAAGGTCCAGCAAGATAACTCAGCATGCTAAGAAACTTGACACCTAGCCTGATGGCTTAAGTTATGTCCCTAGGACCCACACAGTAGAAGGAGGGGACGAGCTTCACAACTTGTCCTGACATTTACATTCATGCTGTAGAAGGTATACTTGTACACATACACACATATACACATACAACACACACACACACACACACACACAGAGAGAGAGAGAGAGAGAGAGAGAGAGAGAGAGAGAGAGAGAGAGGAGATAGATAGATAGATAGATGATGGATGGATGGATGGATGGATAGATAGATAGATAGATAGATGATGGATAGATAGATAGATAGATAGATAGATAGATTGTTTTAAGAATAAATAAATTTGTGGGAGCCTAGGCTGTATGGATGCTCACCTTATGAGACCTGGAGAGGGTTTTCCTTGGACTTCCCACGGGACGGAGGGCCCTGATTGCTCTTTGGGCTGACGAGAGAGGGGGACTTGATTGGGGGAGGGGGAGGGAAAGGGGAGGCGGAGGTGGGGAAGAGACAGAAATATTTAATAAATAAAAAAAAATAAAATTTAAAAAAAGTAAAAAAAAAAGGTCACGGAGTGTGTAAAAAAAAAAAGAATAAATAAATCATTAAGCATTAAGTCTCTAGGAAAGCTGCTCACCAAAAAGAGAATGTCTGTATGTGAATGCATGCCTATAATAGAATGTAATAGCAGAAGTGTATAGAACTGAAATCAACAAAGCAAAGCTGATTGTCTCATTGTTTTCTTTCCTAGTAAACCTCAGTCAGAGACGCTGAAAGCAGGAGACTTGAGGACACGGATTAGCCGATGTCAAGTATGCATGAAGAGGACATAACATTTTGAAGAATTCCTTGTGTTTTTAATGTGATTATATAATTATTATATGTGATTCCCAGGATGCAATGTCTCACTTACTCTCCCCCAAACTTCATTACTGCTGCCACCAATGGTGCTAATACACTCTAGGACAAAGCATGCTGACAAGTCACCACGGAGATGCAGATGTACCTCAGCAATGTGCCAGAGCAAGGCCTTACTTCTTATGAAAGAAATGGGAAAGGGACTATACTTTTGGGGTCCAGAATAATATTTTTCAAGGAGTCTAAGATGAAGAAGTTTATATATTTTGCCCTGTTGCTAAAACGGCACATTAAAAATTCGATGAAGGGAAGAATCATACCGAGTGAAATGAAAGACTGCTGTTTGGGGAACAATTCTTTTTTCATGGTGCTACTAATCCTACTGTACCCCAAGTTTTTAATAGAAAGGTGTTAATCTTATTTTGCTCTGTAAGTAAAGAATGTGTATATTCTGTAAACAGCCTCAGCTCAAAACGTCGAGTCATTTAGATGTGATCTGGTAGCAACCCTTCTTTACTGAAAATGTATGAAAGCCTACACTGTAGACAGCAAGGTTTTACATGGGAGAGAATTTATCCTTTCATTGACTTACTACTGAAAGCAAATGAATTGGGACGTTTATCCCTTAAGTTATTAACTGACTTTAAAAAAATAGATCATTTAAGTGATTTTGATCAGAATTTTAATGGTTTATGCTGCTTATCAAGTTACCATAGCCAAAGGAGCAATCCTTTTTATACATTTTCCAAGACACTCATGATCAGGTGCCCCGTCTGCATATATTTATATCTTGTTTTTGCTTGCTCCCAACAGTTTTGAGGAACAAAATTTGTCCAAATAATTAAGGATTCTTATTATCCTGGTGCTTCTCATGTAAGAATTATTTTCCTTTGGGCTCACTTGTGTAAGAAGAGAGTATTTGGTTAGTCTTCTCTTTTCAATCACAGAAAGCCAATGGACTTTAAAAAGCTTCTTATTTTAAACATTTTATTATGAATAGTCATAGAATACCTTATTTCTTTAACTGTCATCTTCTCACTGAATGTTTTTTAATTCACCAGTATCAACTTAATTAAAGTTACATATTGTAATTATGGCTCATTGTCTCTCTGTTTG
Source organism: Alexandromys fortis (assembly GCF_014885135.2). Lineage (NCBI taxonomy): Eukaryota > Metazoa > Chordata > Mammalia > Rodentia > Cricetidae > Alexandromys > Alexandromys fortis. Next base: position 2,098,506 of record NW_026068105.1, read on the forward strand.
GCTTAAGTGCTACTTCAAATGTTTCTTCCTCAGGCAATTTGTTCCTGTGTCTTTGATCATTATGATAGCTCGCAGAAAACATATAGCAATGGAAACTTTTCCCAAGACTAAATATAAACTACTGGAAGGTGCTTTGGTAATACCAAATTTCTTGACAATGTGGTATTGATAGACAGTAAAGAACAAGTTTCTCTTTACAGAATAATTCATCAATAATGCTTAAAACAGATTAATAAATTAATATTTCTAATAATTAAGAACGAGCCACATGTAGCTCTCTAAAACAACCCAGGGCCTTTTAAAGATAAAAGAACTTTTAAAGCCGTTATAATAAAGTTTGTATTACAGCTAAAAATGCAGCAACCAAAACAATTTTTAAAATTTTAGATTCCAATATGAACCTATGGGCAATCTAAAGCTTAGAAAGTATGGTGGCAAATTGTAGAATCTAAGCAATAATAACTATTTTAGCATTATTTTTTCATGTAGACCAATCCATGAAAACACTACCGAGTAGTTCTAACTGAACCCCTATGTCCATTCCATAGTTCATTTTCAATGTGGCATACATCTGAGTGTTGTTCCTTGATTTACAAGAGCAGATGTGGATTTTTGAGTCCTCGCTCATGTATGTCTGATTGAAATTTCACTTTGAAAAAAAGCCTTTAACTTTTAGATTGTTGCGTGTGCAGATAATATTGTGTTTCTTAAAGCCTCTACCTCTCTGCAGGCCTGTTGTGTTGTTTGAGGACACAAACTCAACCCAGTAAAGCCCTTTGATGTTGTTGATCCTCCCCTGACACTGATTATTCCAAAACTGTTATGAATCTAGCTATTCTAGGAATTCCCCTTGATGAGCGTTACAGTCATTCATGGCTTTCCCACATGGGCCAACAGTGGATCAGTTGTTCTGCTAAAGCAGCTTATTTTACTATGAAACATGTTTATGTACCAAATGTGGTTTGACCACTTAATAAATTTATTTCATTTTTCACATATTACATAAGGAGCAGCTCCAACTATTCTAGTGCTAGATGGAAGACTTGTTCCAAGAATACCTCTAACTTTCAGAAAACTTGATAGATATGGAGACAGACAGACCTCAAACCAACAAACCCCACAAAAATATTACACTTAAAGCAACAATGGTTTTTGATTTTTAAATACCTATTATAAGGGTGTCTTCCTTTCTTAAGTTGGCTTGGTCTACCATCTTGATGTAGTACTCATTGCTTCCAACAGAGGTTTTATTGGACAATTTGTGCTTCCATAGTGTTTTTTCCTTCCAGTGAAATTTGATAACCACTTTCCAATTCTTAAGGTGCCAATGAGGTTCTTTGCTTCAATTAGCGTGGTTAATTGAAAACTCACTGACCACTGTGAGCCATTACCAGTTTATACAGAAGTTAACACAAGATGGCAGTGTTGCCTATAAAAAAATGTACCAGCATGTGCAAATGGATGGATCTAGGAAAAAAAAAAACATAGCGTGAGGTAACTCGTAACTCAGACCCAGAAAGACAATAATCATATGTACTCACTCATAGGTAGTTTTTAAACATAAAACAAAGAAAACCAGCCTATAAACCACAATCCCAGAGAACCTAGACAACAATGAGGACCCTGAGAGAGACATGCATGGATCTAATCTACATAGAAGTAGAAAAAGACAAGATCTCCTGAGTAAATTGGGAGCATGGAGGTCATAGAGGAGTGTGGGCGTCACAGGAGTTGGTAGAAGGGGAAAGGGGAGGAAATGAGGGGAACTGAGAAAAATGTATCGCTCAATAAAAACAATAAAAAAAAGATTTGTTGAGCCTGTTGTTGAAGGTGACAATGAGTTTGTATAAACTCTTAGGCTGTGTTTTAAGTGTCATGTGTTACTTCATTGCCATAAAAAATCAGTAGAAAATAATTGTCAGTATCTGCATCCAGACTGAAAAGACATCTTCAATGTCAAAGTTTCCATACTTAGCTTAATTAGGAGTTGGCTCTGAAAACACTTCCTTGGCCTCTCAACACACAAGTAAAGAAACCACTATTGTTTGGCCAAGACTTCAGTTGGCTTTAGTGAGCCTAGAATCTCTTTTCTCAGGCTAGCCTGCTTAGCCATGTTCACCCCTAAGCAACTTTGAAATAAACTGAACAGTATTTAAAAGTTAAATACCATTGTTGTTTTAAGTGTAATTTTTGTGGGGATTGTTTGCTTGTTTGTTTTGAAGGTTGCTGCAATGGAAGTAACTCATGCGTTGATACAGTGAAGGACTTGAACCCAGAGAAGCCTGTCCTCCAAAGTGTATGCTAACAAGCAATCATTGGATCCTTATTAGCCCTACTATACCACAACAGTTATCCAGTATACACTCAACCAGATGATGTATGGCCACCATGATGTCTGATAGGCAGAAAAGACATGCTATTATGTCTTGAGTTACAACTCTTCCCGACTCTAGTACAAATCTCGGGTATTTGCCTACAGTAGATATTCAAAAGAAGCTTGTTTGCCAGCCTCTTCCTCAATGCAAGAACAGACCCAAATCCCATTTGGATAACTGTAGTTCTCTATGTTTCTGAGAAGACAGGTTCCCAAACACCTGAACCTGCAGGAAAGTAAGTAGCTGCTTATGCTACTTATGCCTGTTATCATTATTCTCCGCATCAGTTTCGCATTACCTTCTTCACCCTGCTGTTTGCACGTAGAGGATTCCCAGGCCCTCTGGCTTCTGGGCTCAATCAGCAGGACACTCAAGCAGGATAGCTGGTGGGGGGGCTGTGAATGACACTAGTAGGATTAGGGTTATTTATTTTCACAGCTCCCTCTCTGTGGGATCACTTCAGGTTGTTTTGTGGTCCTCAATGGAATGCCCTTATTCCTCTTGGGGAAATTCTAATAATCCTTTGTGGCCTAGGTGTGGCTACAAGTTAGCTCTTAATAGATATAGAATCACTAATTATGGTATTTTGTTAATTAAACGCTTGTCTAATTACTGTGTGTTGTCTCAGTGCTACCGATAATGTGATTAATACAGCTTGCTTCTAGTTCCCAAAGTGTAGCGGTGGTACTTATTGATGGTAAACTGGGGCTAATTTATAAAGCAGCTATGCATATGCAAATGTTTGATTAAACAATTGAAAGGAAAGACAGCTCACTACCAAGTTTAAAACCTGGCTTAGTACTCTGTATTGGAAGCTTTGTTCTACATTTCTTAGGGTGAAATGGGACAAAATGTGTTAATCTTGGTACAAAAATATTTACTTTTCCCAAACATTGGATCTTTGAGTAATGCGCTTTGACTTCTCTCTGTTGGCCATTTGACTTGCATTGTCCTACTCCAAATGCAAAAAAAAAAAAAAATCGCTTGTTCTATTAGCAGACTAGTTTCTAAATACCAACAACTGATCTTTGAGAGATCTTTGAGTGGAAATGCTTGGTTGGTAGTTCTACTTCCAAGAGAAAATTTGCCAAGTTAGGTCTCCATGCCTGCAAGCCAACAGAAATAGTCCAAATGTTACTAGCTGATAAGTGGGAAGTTTCTCATTCTAGCCTCCAGAACATCTGTCCAACGTAAGCCTGCAGAAGCTCAAGAACATCTGTCCCATGTAAGCCTGCAGAAGCTCAAGAACATCTGTCCCATGTAAGCCTGAAGAAGCTCAAGAACATCTGTCCCATGTAAGCCTGCAGAAGCTCTTCAGATCTGCTGCTCTCTAAGGTGTCAGAGAAAATGCTTCCAGTAGAAATTATGGAACTCCAACCTGGGATTGGAGGCCACAGTTTGTCTGAGACTACCCCTAATTTCAACCCGGGTCACAGAGAATCTACCAAAAAATTAACATTCTTCATTTTCAGTGAAATTGTTTTTCTGGTTCATTTTCTCAGGGTCGATAAGGCATCTGCTAATGCCAGTTCTGCCATGAGACACAGTTGGAAAACGGGATTTTAAATCTTTGTATCTTCCTTTGACACAATATTATGACCCTTCCTTGGGCTCTCAGAATAACTACCAATAATGCCTCAGTAGTCAGCAGTGAAAGTAATGATTAATGTTAATCAAACCTCATTCAATTTCATTCTTCCCATATCTCAAATGAGTCTTAGTAACTCTGGTATATTCAAGTGATGCTAGCATAGTCTCCAACTTAGAGATGAAAAAGATGAGCCTTGGAGTGGTCAACTAAATTTCCCAAAATCTAAGACAAATTAGTTCTTCATTTTCACTCAAAATTTAATTACCACCTTTATGCACTAAATTGTCTTATTTTATAAAATTCAGAAGATATTATTCAATCAGCATCCTTTTGCCTATCACATGCTAGACCTCACACAGAGAGAGAGAGAGAGAGACAGACAGACAGACAGACAACAAGCAAACAAACAAACAAACAAATAAACTACCAGAATCCTGAATGTGATAGAAATTAATAAAGTCCTACTACAGGGCTTTCTGTTTCATGAAAAACGTGTGCTTGGGGAGTTTTGGTTCCTAAGCAAGAATGAATGTGTTTCTTGTCATCATATTACTTTACAGTCTTTTCTGTATACTTAAAGCACAAATCCTAAGGGTGTGTATCACTGAACACACTTATTTGCAGAAAGGGACAATATTGTTATAGAGCTTCTATCTTTGTAACTCAGTCTGGCCTTTAACTAACAATCGTGTTGCCTTGATTTTCCAATATCAGCATTGCAGGTGTGTGCCACAATGCTTGGCTTAAAAACCTTTGCTATTGATCCAATTTGTATTTTGTTCACTTTTAATACCTTGTTTTGTGTAAAATATGTTTTCTAATTCCATTTTATCACCTTAATAACATATTAGTTACCTGCGTTTTGTTAATCTCATGACTGTTATACAGTTTCTAATATTTATGTTTAACTTTAAAGTATTTATGTTTGCATCATATAATACCATCTCGCAAATATAAGAGTATTACAAAACATACTGTCAATTTTCTGACCTTAAGCTTTGGGTGATTTTCATATTTTATACTTTCTATATATTTCCTACATATTATAAACCCACACAACATTGTCATTATTTTGCTTACATACTATATTATCTTGTCATTATATAGAACTCAAATTGTATAAAGGTTATTTTAAAAGTATAATTTAATGACTTTACTATATTCATAAGCTTTGATCATCATTACAATTTATTTCCAGAACATTTTGAGCACATGTCCCCCAAAATTCATGCCCATTAGCTGCTACTGTTTTCCCACCCCATCCTCCTTCATCTTTAGGAAAGCAATAATATACACCCGTCTTTACAGGTTCGTCTATCCCAGGCATTTTTAAAATTTTTTTTCGATTTATTTATCATGTGCATAGTGTTCTGCCTGCTTGTATGTTTGTAGGCCAGAAGAAGGCACCAGATCTCATTACAGATGGTTATGAGCCACCATATGGTTGCTGGGAATTGAACTCAGGACCTCTGAAAGAGTAGCCAGTGCTCTTAACCTCTGAGCCATCTCTCCAGCCCTTTCAGGCATTTTATAGAAATACTATCAGACACCATATGATCTTTTAACTGTGTCTTTCACAATTTACGATCACATGCTCCAAACTACATCAATGTTATACCATGTGCTAATAGTTCAATTCTTTGATTTTTTTTAAATTGAGATGAAATATATATATAACTAAGTATGTTATTTCATTTTTTAAATTTATTTATTTATTAAAGATTTCTGCCTCCTCCCCGCCACCGCCTCCCATTTCCCTCCCCCTCCCCCGATCAAGTCCCCCTCCCTCCTCAGCCCAAAGAGCAATCAGGGTTCCCTGACCTGTGGGAAGTCCAAGGACCACCCACCTCCATCCAGGTCTAGTAAGGTGAGCATTCAAACTGCCTAGGCTCCCACAAAGTTAGTACGTGAAGTAGGATCAAAAACCCATTGCCATTGTTCTTGAGTTCTCAATAGTCCTCATTGTCCGCTATGTTTAGTGAGTCCGGTTTTATCCCATGCTTTTTCAGACCCGGACCAGCTGGCCTTGTAAGCCAGACCCAAAAAGAGGATCATGGGATGTGCTTACTCATATTTGGTTTCTAGCCATAAATAAAGGATATTGAGTCTATAATTCGTGATCCTAGAGAAGCTAAATAAGAAGGTGAACCCAAGGAAAAACATATAGGCATCCTCCTGAAAATTAACCTTCATCAGGCGATGAAAGGAGACAGAGACAGACCCACATTGGAGCACCGGACTGAAATCTCAAGGTCCAAATCAGGAGCAGAAGGAGAGAGAGCACAAGCAAGGAACTCAAGACCGCGCGCGAGGGGTGCACCCACACACTGAGACAATGGGGATGTTCTATCAGGAACTCACCAAAACTAAGGCAAATAGTCTAAGCAGTGTTTACAACATTCACAGTGTTTCTTAACCACCATCTCTAGCTACTTGCAAAACATATTCCTCACCCCAAATGAGAATTGCACATCCATTAAGTCTTTTCTTCAAACCCTGATAGCCACTAATATCCTTTCTGCTTTTGTGGATTTACTAATTCTGGATGTGCATATGAAGAGAGTCATGCAATACTCAACCTTTCTCACCTGGTCTCCTGCATTTAGCATATGCTTTCGAGCTTCATTCACATGCGAGTGTGTGTGAGTGCTTCGTTCTGTTTTGTTTTGCAGAAGAACTCATTGTATGGCTAACCCACTGTGTTGTTTATCTCACTGCTGACAGCTGTGTTGCTTCTGCCTCTTGCCGATTGTGAATGTTGCTGTAAACCCCCATCTACAAGGATCTGTTTAAACATTTTTCATCACTTTCAGATATATTCTGAAGAGTAGTGTTCTGGGGTTGTGGATTCATTCTATATTATTATATTTTTTAAAAACTACCAAACTACTTTTCATAGTAGCTGCATTATTTTACATTCCTACCTGCAAAGTACTAGGGTTCCAGTTTTTCTGCCTTCTTACCCAAACTTACTCACTTTTCTATTTTCTTTCATTCTTTATTTTTTTTTTAATGGTCTGGTTATGTACTTCAGATTAACCACGACCTTTGATTTCCCTAGCAACTCATTACATTTGTTAATAATGTGCATGTCTTCTTTAAAGCAATATGTAGTAGGGCCATGCACTGCCCATTTTGAAGTTGGGATATTTGTCTCTTGTTGGATGGAAGAATACTTGACATACTATAGAAACAAGTCACTTATCAGATAGGCAATTTCCCAACCTTTTTTCATGTTGCTGGCTTGAGACCATCTTCCTACCTCATTCAGCTTCCTAAGTACTGATGTTGATGGTAATATTTAAAACTCAAGACATTTGAAATTTCTTGAACTCTCATTTAGCTACTTCTTTTGTTTTTGCATTTATATCCAAACAATCCTTTCATAATCTTAGGGCATGGTTTCTTCCAAGAGTTATCTACTCAACCTACCTAATTTTCTGACCTATCAGGCCAAACACTTTTCTTTATTGATTAACCAATGAAATAACAGATTGACAAATGACCTTCCCACATCACTTACATTTAGGTATTTGTTCCATTTTGAATTCCACATCACTTACATTTAGGTATTTGTTCCATTTTGAATTAAGTTTTATACATAGTGTGTGATAAGGGTCTAACTTCTTTTACATAGAGAATCCAGACATCCCAACTGTATCTATTGAAAAGAACTTCTTCATCAAATTGTGTCAGTGTCTATATAAAAATCAATTATTCATTGATGCATGGATTTATCTTTGAACATTTATTATGTTTCATTTACCTACATGTCTTTCTTTGTGATAGAATTGAACCATCTTGATTAATGCAACTTTGTAGTCATTTTTAGAACAAGTATAGTGTAAATCTTCCAACTTTGCTTATTTCCAAGACTGCTTTTGCTGTTCAGGCTTCTTTGCAAGTCTGTATAAATGGTAGATTTGGCTTATCAGTTAGTGGAAAAAAAGAAACAGAAAACAACTGTAATTCTGATAGATTGTGTTGAATCTGTTTATCACTTTGGGAAATGTCTTTCAACACTATTATGTCTTTTGTTTCATGGGCATGTATATTTCCATTTCTGTACAGTTTAATTTCTTTAATGACATTTTGTAGTTCTTATGGGTTTATTCATGTATCTTTGTGTTTAATTTACTATGTCTTTTATCTTTTTATGCTACTGTAAATGGGATAGTTTTCAATATCTTTTTACAGATTTTTCATTGCTACTATTTAAGAATATATGTCTCTGGTGTATTAACAATGTATTCTGAAACTTTAGTCAATACATTTATTACCTCTAACATTATTTTTCTGAATGCCTTGAGATTTTCTTTATTTAAGGTAGTATTATATACAAACAGACCTAGCTTTATTTCTTCCTTCACAAATTTTATTCTTTTTACATATTTCCTTGATTGAATAGGCCAGAAACTCCAGTACACTATTAGATTGAATTAATGAGGGTGAGAGATGCCAAGTGCTTACCTAGCATGCTTTGATCCCTTAAACCTCGGAGACACTGGGACATTTTACCTCCTTTTTCACTTGTTTTTAGGGGTAGGATTTTTGTGAAGAAACACTGTTAATATGACTTACCAGTGAAGCTATCTCTCCTGGCCTTTAAGTATTGATTTGTTTTATTATTCATTATATCTATGCAGTTTTCATTTACTTGTGTCAATTTTGGCAGTTCATATCCTTCTCTAAATTAGTCTATTTTATCTAATGCATTTGATTGGCTTGCATACAATCCTTCACAGTGTTCTTCTGTAGCTATTATTATTTCTTTCAGGTTAATAATGTTTCTTTCATTGCTAGTTTAAACAGAGGTGTATCAGTTTTGTTGATTTTTCTCAAGAACCAACTTTAGGGTTTGTTATTGCTCCCTGTTATCTCCTGTTTACACCATTGGTTTCGACTGTACGCTTCATCATTTTATCTTGCTTATTTCCCAGTTTGCTTTTCTTTACTAATTCTCAAGGTAAAACTGAGATTATTGATTTAAGCTCTTTCTGCCTTTTCAGTCTTTTTAAAGGTTGATTTTTATTATTTTATTTATTTAGTGTGTGTGTCTGTGTCTGAATATATGCCACTTGTGTGCATGCCCACGAGGCCAGGGTAGAGTTTCCAACCTCCTGAAACTGGAGTTGCAAAGGTTATGGCCATTGTAAGTCACCAGACTTGGGTGCTGGGAACTGAAATCAGGTCCTTTGGAAAAGCAACAAGTGTTCTTAAGCATTAAGGCATCACTCTATCCCTTCTTTTTACCTTAAAAATATGACATTATTTAAGTGGGGGAGCATATGATTACCATGGTACACATGTGGAGATCAGAGGACAATGTGAAGAATTCTGATCTCTCCTTCCACCATGTGGGCTGCAGGGAAAGGTGTTCAAATCCTCAGGCTTGGCAGCAAGTGCTTTTACTAGGTAAGCCATCATCTTATTTGCTCTTGTTTTGAATACAGACATTTTTGTAAATAAAATTCCCTTTAAATGCTACCTATGCCTTGTAAGTGTTGCTAGATGTCTATTTACTTTAAAGTGGCATCTTCTTTCTTTTTTCTTTCTCATTTTTAAAAGTTAGTTCTTTGAGAATTTAGTCCAATGTATTTTGATCTTATTCAGTCCTCTTCCTCAACTCATACCAGATCCAACTTTCATTTTCTACCCACCCAATTTTGTACCTCTTTTTAAAAATCAAGTCTAAATTGTTCTACTTATATATGCTCCTGAATGTGTGATATTCCAATGGCAGAGTATAAGAGATGGTAGAGTGCTCATACTTAACTGGGCATTTATATCACAACCCCTAAACTCCAAAGTTTCAGGGATCATTTTAGAAAGGGGGATAGGCAGAAAAACTGTAAGAGTGAGGTGGTGGATACTAAAATGCATACGCATTCCAGACACAGCAGGCCAGTTGCATGAATGAAATTATGAAGATTGTGACAGCATGCACAAGACCTGTGCAAGCTCAAGCCAAACAAAATCCCAGCAATGAGGAGTGGCACAAAGTCCTGCCTCTAAGAGAGGAGTTGTTGAAAAAGCTGTTGGGAGATGGAGGCTCAGCTTTCTTTAAGGGTATGGTCCCTAGTAAAGCAACGTATTTTCTTATCCGTTGATTATTGCAGGAGGCATTAGTTACTTTCCACATTTTTGTGAATTTTCCATTAGTCCAATCCAATATAGTTAGAGGATGTACATTTTTTTGATCTTAAAGATTTACCTTTTTATGGGTGTTTTAAGTAACATATGACATCATTCAGAATATGTCCCAGGTACTTTACTCTTTGGAATAATACGTCTTCAGTTGCTACTGAGAAAAGTATTCTAGAAAAGACAACAGATCAATGGGTTTTGTTTCAGGATCCTTTCAATAATACATATATACGTACATATATGTGGGTATGCAGCAGCAATTAATGAAAGAAGAGGCCATGAATTTGAAAAAGAACAAGCATGGGTACATGGGAGGACTTAGAGGGAGGAAAGGAAAGGGAAATGAGGTTATACTATAACATCAAAAAATAAGACATAATTTTTTAGAAATCTGTTAGGCCTAGTTTGAACACATTGTTGCTCAAATTCTCTGCAGTCTTTTTCTTTAAGATTTATTTGTTTTTATTTTATGTGAATGAATGTTTTGCCTGAGTGCATGTGTGTATATCCGTGTGTCCCCAGTACCCTTGGGGGTCAGAAGAAGGCAATGGAACCCCTGGAATTGGAGTTGTGGATGGTTGTTAGCTGTTGTTTGTGTTGGGAATTGAACCAGGGTCCTCTATATGTGCATCCAGCGCTGTTAATCACTAAGTACTTTCCAGGCTCTCTTCTATTTTTCTTGTTGATCTCTTCTTATTTGTTTTATCAATTACCGAAAGTGGAGTAGTATGTTCTGCAATTCTTATTGTTGAATTGTATATTCATGATTTCAGTTCTAACGTTTTATTTCATATACTTTGGGAATTTATACTTACTTGTATATATAAGTGTTGTATTTTCTTTTTTTAAAAATATTTATTTATTTATTTATTATGTATACAATATTCTGTCTGTGTGTATGCCTGAAGGCCAGAAGAGGGCGCCAGACCTCTTTACAGATGGTTGTGAGCCACCATGTGGTTGCTTGGAATTGAACTCAGGACCTTTGGAAGAGCAGGCAATGCTCTTAACCACTGAGCCATCTCTCCAGCCCCAAGTGTTGTATTTTCTTATGGTTCAAAATATCTTTCAGTCTCAGTAGTAGCAACTCTATCTCCAAAGTCGGGGATGTTTTATTTGTTTGTTTATTTTGTTTTGTTTTTAGATTAATATACCACTGTAGGTCTCTTGTGTTCATGGCTCACTTTCTACTGTAACTCCTCTATTTCTATGTGTGGGTACCTACAACTTCAGTGGCTCTCTGCTAGGCAACATATGTTCAAATTATGTTTTTTTAATATACATTCTGCCTTTAGACTGAATTGTTCAAACCACTCCAATGCAATGCAGTTTTCCAAAAGGTAAAATTGATGGCTGATGTTCTGCTTCTTCAATTCAGGAAGCTTTCTCTAGTTCTCCCATCCTGTCAAATGCAGTGAGCCAGAATAGTCACAGAGCTCATCAAGCTTCTCATCTTGCTGAGATCCTAGTCTTTTACTGCTTCATGTCCAATGTTTCTTTGCAAAGCTTTGTTCCATAGTTTTTGTCTGCTTGTTGAGATAGAAGGATAAATATTCTCTATCTTTGCCAGGGGTGGAAGTCTTTCTAAATCTTTTTATCTTTCATTACTTTGAATGACTTTGTGCCAGCACACAGAATGCATATTTCTTTCAACATTAGGTCAAACTCATTCCAGAGGACATTGTTACTGTGTAACAACTTAAACTTTCAGTGTCTTGTACTATGAATATTTGGGTTAATCTTTTATCTCAGTTGAAACTTAAAAATTGGAGTTTGAATTAATATACTTTTCCCATTGTCTATATGTAACACAATGTATAGTTTCACTTTATCATTCATATGGAAAGTAGAAATTTTTCTTTTAGAAATTTTAAAAATTATTTTTAAAACTAGTGGATACAGTAATGGGTTTCATTATGACATTTCATGCATGAATGTTACTATACTTCATTCTTATTCATATTTCTACCTCACTGTACCCCCTCAACCTTCTGAACTGCCTCTTGTTGAACCTCTTTCTCCCCGCAAATAGTACCCTCTTTCTCTTGTTTTAAATTCTTTGAATTTACAAACAAGGACGTTTTGAGTAATAGATATAGTAAAGACATTTTTTTGGTGTTAGTTAAGAGTGTTCAAAAAGGGGAAAAGAGAAAGTCATAATTTTTATTTTTATATGGTACTGGACATGATAACCGTAGTAAGTGGTACTGAAAATAGAAGGATAATTACACTAAAGCCACCCTGGACTACATAGTTATTTCAAGGCCAACCTCGGTTGTATAACAAGACTCTGTCTCAAAAAGAAAAAGAAAAATCTATATATCCCTCTCATTTTCCATGGATTATCATGAGTCATGAGTTCCAGTCTAGGAATACCTCTCCTCAGCCAAGTCATCCTATTTCCTATTAGACTTTTTATCAGAACTTTGTTAACTAAGAAACATGATTATGACAACTAGAAAACACCCCAGTCAAGCATTGGGTCGAGTTTCTGAAGTACAGTTGAAGAGAAAGAGGAGGGATTATATGAGTAAGGAACGTCAAGGTCAGGATCAGGAAACCCACAGAGACAGCTGATCCGAGCTAGTGGGAGCTCACAGACTCTGAACTGACGGCTGAGGAGCCTGCTATGGGACCAAACTAGGCCCTCTCAATGGGGGTGACAGTAGTGTGGCTTTGTCTCTTTGGGGGGGCTCTTGGCAGTGGGATAAGGATTTATCCCTGGTACATGAACTGGTTTTTTTGGAGCCCATTCCTTGGTAAGATACCTTGCTCAGCCTTGATGCAGGGAGGAGGGACTGGTTCCTTTGTCCACTTGATATACCATAGGAGGGATTATATTTTCTGACGAGTGGGTGGGAGCTAGGGGGAGGTGGTAGGGAGCGGGAGGAGGAACTGTAGTTGGTATGTAAAATGAATAAACAATAAAAGTAGAAAAATGATAACTAGAAAATATGATTAAGATAACTACTCCAAGTAAGAAAAGTGAATGAAGACATTGTTGAGAGGCTGGAAGAGTGTGGTCCATAGCGCATCTCAAAATCCTTGTATATCTCCACCCAGTTCCAGTATTTAAAAAGGGTCAACTATGAGTTTGAAGATGAAACAATGATATGATGCTATTGTTACATTCCCACAAAAGGATCTGACTGTCTTTTGAAACAAGCTATTTTCAAGTTACCTGGGCTATTGTGTCGTAACTGATATGCTGACCTGTGACTCTATGAACTAAGCACAACCTCCAATACTTTTGGTCTTCCTGGAATGACCATAAGCTTAATATAAGAAGGAAAGAAACAGCACAGAAACAAGCTTATCCATATGTTTCCTAATTTATTGATGAAGATGTGAAAACAGCAACAACAAAAATCTAAAGTAGAATATATTTTAAAGGTCCTGCATACATATGGTCCCTGGAAATGAGATACAAAATGCAAAAATGATGCAATTTTTTTGGGTGTTACGAGTCTTTCTGAAATATAGAAGTAATTATAAGCCTCACATTGTTTTTTCTGGTGATACCTAAGAATCTGTTTTCCATTTTAATATTTCTTTGTTAGTTAAAATGCTAATTCAGAATGCTTCCATTGGCATAGAAGACCCTATAATGGATATTCTGAGACTGAAAACGCAAGGAGGTGATTGCTCCTAGTTCAGTTGTATGAACTCAAATGCTTAATATTAAGTAAAACCAGCAGTTTCCTCCTAAATTCTCAAGACTTTGTGTAAGTTTACCCCATTTACATAGCACAGCACTGTATGTTTCTGACAAATTCCAATGTAGCATGCAACAGTGGTTCCTAATTGCTTTAGCATTTATCATGCACAAGAGACGGGAGGGAAGTTGTCTCATTTTGTACAGCTCAGTTGCATTCCTTATCTCTGAAGTACACTTAAGCAGCAAACTGGGACTTAAGGTAGCTGAGTGAAAGCCAGCATCTATTAACATGCATATCTTGGAGGGAAATGAATTGGATTTTCTAAAACGGAATACAGTCCAACCTCATTCCGTGCATTAATTTTGCATAATTTCACTTTTGCACATTTTATAAATGAGGGGTCATTCTCTGACTTACCCACATAAATTCTCATGCTCACATTTTCCAGGCTATGCCTTATGCCAGCTTTGTTTGCAAAACATTTCTTAAAAGCATTTTGGTGCATTTCCAAGATGTCTTTTGAGGTCAATTAGCACCTAATAATGTTTTTCTAAACAGTCACTGGATGTGCTTAACTAGTGTCTACTTAGGCATCTTTTATCTGACAAGTGTTCTGAAAGGTTTTATGTCTTAAAGAAACAGTACCCATTTTCTTGAAAATGACATATTTTTCAGTGCTTTATAGGTAAATAAAATTTCATTGTGTAAACATATCCCATGTTATTTATTCATTTCTCCCTTAATTGACACCTAGGCTGATTCTGTAATATGACACTGAGAATAGAATGTGAAAGCAGAGGCAAAACTATCTGGAGGGATGGATGGGAATAAGAAGAGGGTGGAGAAAGTGGAGGGTGAGTTGGATAACATTAAAATACATGATATATCTGCATGGAAACAACTTTATAAAACCCATCACCATGTATAATAAATATTTGTCCCCAATTTTCATATTAAAAATAAAAGAATCCCTTGATATCTCACATAGACTATTTGGTTACCATGCATAAGAAAAGAAGAGTAAAGAAGCTGAAGTTTTCTGCACTCTTATATATAGGTGCTTCCTACTACTCAGTTGTGCTGATAGTCAGCAGTCTGTCCCTACTGTTCTGGGAATTCAAATTGTTAAGAATTAACACCTAAGTGGGCATACGAAGAGCATGTGAACTGAAAAGCACCATCGCATGCATTTAACTTTGAAAATCCATTGGAAATTATAAGGGTGTATATGTATATATGCATGTATGTATGTATGTATACTTATATAGTTCCATGAAATGATGTGGGAGTCCCCCTCTGTGTGCTGTGATTACTATTAATGAATAAAGAAACTGCTTTGAACCTATAGCAAGGCAGAACTTAGGTAGGCGGGAAAGCTAGACTGAATGCTGGGAAAAGAGAAGTGGAGTGAGAGAGAAGCCATGGAGCCACTGGAAACAAATGATGGGAAGTTTACCCAGCAAGCCACTGCCATGTGGCGATACACAGATTAATAGAAATAGGTTAAATTAATATGTAAGAGTTAGCCAATAAGAAGCTAAAGCTAATGGGCCAAGCAGTGATTTAATTAATTCAGTTTCTGTGTGATTATTTTGGGGCTAAGCTAGCCAGGCAGCTGGAAAGATCAAGTGGCTCACTCCCTCCAACAATGAAATGAATATTTATATATCTAATTTGCATATTGTATGTGAATTAGTATTTATAAATTTTTATTTACATTCATGAAATTAGAATAACTAAAGTTCTATCTGTTTGGCATCTCTTTTTTTATTTTTATTTCTTATTTGTGACTTTCATAT
Source organism: Alexandromys fortis (assembly GCF_014885135.2). NCBI lineage: Eukaryota > Metazoa > Chordata > Mammalia > Rodentia > Cricetidae > Alexandromys > Alexandromys fortis. Next base: position 2,114,077 of record NW_026068105.1, read on the forward strand.
AATGCATTTCTCTTTCATTCCACTGTCCCTTTATGTCCACCCTCTGTCCTTGCAATCTCTGCCTGAAAAATGAAATTTAAATGAAAAAAAATGATGTAGGAGGTCCTTCTATATTTGTGTTGCTTTCATTGGTTGAATAAAGAAATTCCCTTACCTTTGAGAGGGCAGCAGCTTAGTTAGGCAGAGTAGACTAAACTAAATGCTGGGAAGGACAGAATTGAGACACCATGATTCTCCTACCTGAGACGGACGCTGGTTAGACTCATGCTGGTAAGCCACAGTCAAGTGGTGATACACATTAATGAAAATGGGTTAAATCAAGATGTGAGAGGTGGCCAAGAAAAGGCTAAACACAATGGGCCAGGCAGTAATTTAATTAATACAATTTCTGCATGGTTATTTCGGGGCTAAGCTAGCTGGGTGGTGGGACACAGCCCCTTCAATAATACAAAAAAAGAAAAAAATATTATTCTCATCATGGAAGCTGCAGGGTGACACAGTGAATTAAGAAGTAAAACCCTTTATCCATATATCTTTATATGCAAGTGTTCATTGCAAAGGGTCATTGGTCTGGTTCAAGGCCTCTGGTGTCTGCTATACTATGTTGCGCCCTCACTGGGACTCCTCTTGGATATCCTACTATTGTCCTGTATCATGGAGACCCTGCAGCTTTGCATCTGCAAGAACATTCTTTTATATACTCCAGCAGATCACTGATGGGTTGGATGTTGGGGTGGAGTAACACATAACCCTAGTTCTGAGCCTGGGTAGTTGCAGAGTTGTTCATCCAGCCAGCTCTCTTAGCACTAGGGTGAGTTCTCCAGGTATTACCGTGGCTTGTTCACCCTTTCCAACAAGAGATGGGGCCAATTCTCCTGCTTTCATGCCCTCAGAGTTGGATCTTCCACACCTACACCTTCAGGGTCAGTCCCACTGTGTTGCCCAGATATGGCATAGGGGCCACTCTCCAAGTCCTGCACCTGATGAGGGGCAGGGCCATTTTTCTTATCTGACCCAGGCATTGATGGGCAGTGGGGAGAGGGCATCTCTCCCCTACTCATCCCTCCATGACAGATGGATAATAGGGATAGCTCTTCCATGCTCAACTTCGAAGCTGGTTCACTCACACCTCCACCAATGGGGTTGGCTCTATTTTGCTCCCTATGTGAGGTGCAGGACCCGCTCTCCCAAACTTATGTTGGGGTGAAGGGCATCACTCCCCGACCGTGGCTGTGTTGTGGTATCTTTAATGATAAAGAAACTTTAATTATATCTTACCATTGTAATAATCTTTTATGTACATCTTCTGAGATGTACCCAGAAAACACAAGTTGTACAATCAACAGCGGTTTGCACAGAGACAGCTCATCTATATCTAATCTGAGACCTGTCTTTTTGCACTGTGGCCTTTCTGACCTGTGTGCACCTACTGGATTCCAGAATTGTTCTCATTTTTCTTTTCTTTTTTTTTTTTTGATTTTTTTATTTATTTATTAAAGACTTCTGTCTCTTCCCCACCGCCGCCTCCCATTTCTGTCCCCCTTTCCCAATCAAGTCCCCCTCCCTCCTCAGCCCAAAGAGTAATCAGGGTTCCCTGCCCTGTGGGAAGTCCAAGGACCACCCACTTCCATCCATGTCTAGTAAGGTGAGCATCCAAACTGCCTAGGTTCCCACAAAGCCAGTACATGCAGTAGGATCAAAAACCCATTGCCATTGTTCTTGAGTTCTCAGTAGTCCTCACTGTCCGCTATGTTCAGCGAGTCTGGGTTTATCCCAGGCTTTTTCAGACCCAGGCCAGCTGGCCTTGGTGAGTTCCCAGTAGAACATCCTGGTAAGGGAAACTTGGGAAAGACCAAATAGGTAATAGAGCAATCATATTTTTAGCACTTCTTAAGGCCTGTGGATTCCAAAAAGACTAATATAATTTATAAATGAATTCATAATATTCAATCTACCCTTCCTTCTATAGTCCATCAGTGTGAAAATGCTTTCTGTCTATTGGTGTATTTTTCCCCATGGCTAAAGAGAAGGCAATGAAAAGGGATTCCGTCAAAGGAAAATGTTAAGTGACAAGGAGATAAAGTCTAATTACAAACAATCACCTCATTCTCCTTGGGTCATGGTCCAAGTGTAAACTCAGGGCACTCATTTCGTAGATTATTTTGTAGTAGTATCACCTCTACATTTGTCAACTCAAAAGTGAGTTGATTCTATTAACTATGTCAAAAAGCTTCATTTTGTGGGGAAAGTGACAGACATGGTTTATTCACCCCAACTGCTTCATTATGGAAAATGGCTGGCAATCAGTTCTGCAAGAGCAGGGAAATATATTGATAATGAAGCTGAGGCGATTGTACAATGAAAAATGAAACTTCACGCCAATAAGTTACACGAACACATTTATTGCAAGTAGCTCTACGGAAAAGCAAGTCAGATATATATATAAACACTATACAGAGTTGCAAGGTTGTCTCCCCAAACTGCAAACGAAATGCCTACGAACAAGAAAGCTTACGAGTATTTACAAAGGAAGACAAACACCGAGCAACTCAAAACAGGTCTGTGAAGCAGAAATAGCAAATGCAATGAACTGTTGGAACTGTAAAGCTTTAGTTTTTACTGACCAAGTAACTATGTATGACACCAAACTAATGTAGTAGTCACACACACACAAATCGTTCCATCATTTCTTTTTCTCAGCAGCATAAACATCACTGGAAGGTAAGTGGTATGTTGGTACACATATTCCATGGATTCTTCCAGCACAATACTGAATAAATTAATTAAATCTGTAAACTAAGAAGTTGTATCCCAAAGACTGCATATTTGCTATGCTGTACCTGTGACTATATGTACCTGTGACTAACCGTATGTACTGTTGTGTCTGAGGTTTCCATTCATTTATTCAGCAACTGTGCTATTTCTGTGCTCTACGTTCTGTACCCTGTCTATTGGCAGCCCCTAAACCGAATATGTGAATAAAGTAATACAGCAGTTTCCCTCAAATAATCTTTTCTTGCTACACTTCTGAACGATTATGACAACTTACTTGAATACTTGAATTAAAATGGTAACAGAAGCCCTGAAGGAAGGCTGCCTAAAGAGTACACTGTTACGATGAACAAAAGCCACACTGCATTACTGACTAGGTAGGACCAAGAGAGGAGCTTGAAAGGACGGATGAAAGTGATGCCCTAGCAATGACCAGAAACTGGGTAAGTGACTGGCATTGAAGCTACATCCTCTCAGCACAATTTACACAGGGAAAAAGGAGCACTCCCCATTCCTTTGCTTGGTAGGCAGGGAGAAACAATAGAAATCAACTCGGTTCTTTAGAAAGTTAGTTCAGCAACATGTACTAGAAGCCTGCTCTAAGATAGAAGCACACGTTCAAAGATGTAGGAACCGAGTGGCAAAGAACTTCAGGTAAATATTACACTACTTCAAAGTTGCACGTTAAATGCGAAGCAATTCTTTTTTAAACAGTTACACACAACAGGTACGTCTAGAATCACATGTTCACAGGTACACAAAGGTGCACATACACACAAATGTGTGCATACACACACTAGCACTCACACACTTTTGCAGACACTTGCTCAAGCACTCACACCCATCTGTGAGATGATTGAGGTTTGCCAGTGATGGTACTACAGCCAAGAACTGTACGCCACCACATAACAAAGCTCTAAGCAAGCTTCAGGACCTTTGTTTCTATCCTGTGTGGTCACCACCTGATGTTGTCATATCCACAAAGGTCCAGGTTCCTAAAATCTTAATTCAGTTTCCATCAGAGGCAAGCAAAAATGGGGGTGGGGCGAGCTTGCTCTGAATTTTTTTCTTTTAAATTTTGTACATCTTATAGTGGCTTATATTTTCTGGAAGGAAAAAAAAGCCTTATAAGAGGTTCCGTCTGGCTTAAATTTTGGGCAGATGATCAATTGATATTTCTGATATGGGAAACAAATTTCTTTATAGGTGTCCTGGGCATGGGAGGAACAATGGCTACTGGGGGAAAGGCCAGAAAGAGGGGGAGATAGTTTGAAGAGTAGAAAGGAGGAGCCTCCAGAGAGGCAGAAATGGTCTTTTGAGATGGAGGCTTGCCTCTTTTCAGGGATAAATGTAGGTTTCAAAATAATAGGTTTGGAAATGTCCAATCCACTAGCAGACCATGGCTAGGTTCTACATGAACAAGTAGACAACCTGCTCTTTGGGTCTGCCTTTAAGATAGTCTGTCAAGACATCACTTTAGTTGATAGTTAGTGTCAATAGAATGTCGCAGTATTGTTAATGGGCAAAATCTGAGATAATTTGCCCTTTAGTCATGTCCTTAAAATACTGAAAATGCCTCGTCAAGTTAGAAGAAGTTCAGTTTAGATTAATTCCTTGATCAAGAAATGTTTTAAGTGTGCATTGATCAGAAAAAGATTCCAGATCATACCTACCTTCTCATTGATATATATACATATTTATTTATCTGCCATTGTTGAAAGATGTTCACGTTGAAATTCATCCAAGTATTATATGTCATTAAAGTTGGTACTGGCTGTATTTACATAAACTGAACACATTTCTAGAGAGGAAAAGGGAAGTGTTATGAGATACTAACTTACAGCATCTTATTCCTTTCAAAGGGACAGGTCAGGGAAGCTAGGGCACAAAGTCTATGTACAGTGTGAACATCTTTAAGTCAATCAATGGATCCAGGAGGCAGTCATGAGAATGAACTCCACGAACAGGCTCATTCAGCTGCTACGGTCCAGTTGACTGGTAGGAACAGAGGCATTTTCTTTCCTTTAGGCAGATCTGGAGTAGATGAAGATGAAATTCTGTGTCGTTTTTCTTCTGAAAGGTGTTTGGTTTTGGTGGCAAGGTAATCACGCTACAAAAAAAATGATGACAAAAATTATTTTCAAAATCAGAGTAAAGAACTGTCATCCTTCCACGTTTTTGAACAAAAGGAAACAAAACCTAAAGAGGTTCCCGAGAGACGCACTGAAGATACTTCCTTGGCACAGACATGGTTAATCAACACCCTGGGCTTCCTGAACAGAGAAAACACAAGCTAGACAAAAACACTAGGATAGTTACTCCTGTTCCCAGCCCAGTTTAGCTGCCCGACTGGAGCCTTGGGGAAAAAATGTTCAGGCTTTCCTACATGCGTAAGACTACCTTTGCCTTAGATGACACAAGTCAATGGATTTAGGAACAATTGTGATAAGGGTCTTCTGACCTAATCATGGAGTTGCTTCTGAAAGAACTAGCTATAACTGCAAAGATTTGATTGACATTTCTATTTCTCTACCAAAAAGATATGACTCTCTTAACTATCAGTTGAATGTGAGGGCACATAACAGGGAGCACGGTGTGTAGAGCAGCGGGAATTAAGTATATCGGGGAAGTTACTGGAATGAAAAAGAGAAAGAAATGCCAGCAAGTGGATTATGGAGTTATCAAGGTTACTTTAAACTCTGGTTACATCAAAGTACCCAGTATTTCATGTCACCTGAAATGAGCTAAAAGAATCCTTAGAAAGCTTCCTCTAGAGTAGCCTTCAAGTAAAAGATCTTTAATTAAACTGTAAGTATCTATTTCTTTTTATGGATATTTTAATGAATGCAACAAGACTGAGCAGCAAAGTCTCTATCCTTTCCCTACTTATTGTGGTTATTAGTCATGCTCATTGTTCTTTCCTTCATATTAAAAAGGTTAGAAAGAAGTACCCTAAATTAGGAAGTACTAAGTCTTCCCATGAGTGCTACATTGAGGAATTTTAGCTTTAGGATAAAAGGTATGTGTGCTCATCATAGATTAACTGCGGCTGTGCATATTATTAGCAGCTCATCTACTTGTGACAAAACTGGGCTAGGTAGGGATCATGGAATTTGTTCAACTATCACATACATGTTTTTAACAGAAATGTGATGTTACAAAGATATCTTAGTAATTTAGCTTATTATTTTTAATATGCAACATCTTCATAGTTCATATATATATAGTATATTGCAATTACTTCAAATGGGAATTTCTGAGTATCATAGATTATGCACTTCAATTCATACATTTTTGCAGAAATATGTAAATTAAGTTCCTAAGCTACCTAAGTGACAGGTCTTAGAATTCGGACCATTTGTTGACATTGGAGTAATTTTCCTTTATTCTTTCCTTTCCAAAAACAATAGTGGCTCTAATAAAGAGTCGATGCTTTCCTATGGCACTTGCGTCACCATTGGGGGAAGCGTGAATAACCTACTAAAACCCAGAAAATAGTCATTGTAATTTCAAATTTACAAAATGTGTTTGTCAATTCCTATTTAACTATGCTAGTAGACAGGAATAATGCTTCCTAAACCTGAATAATCCCAAAATATTATAACTTGCTTTAAAAATGCATGGTGGGAACTGGAGCCACAGATTTACATTTATAATTCTGTTTTTCTTGGACCCATATTAAAATAAGTTTACACTCCCTGAACACATTCCAAAGATGAGCCAAAGGAAGCAATTCACAAGTCTGCTGAGTAGTGGAAGAAAGCAATTCAGGATTAAACCTCACTTTGAAAAAGTCTACAAAAGGAATACTAAAGAGCTGCTGATACACAACAATGTGCACTAGTGTTCTCTCACTCTCTTTTCATCTTCCCAATCTTGGTTATCTTTTCAACTTTAAGTTTTCCTCTCAAAGTCGTATTGAAAACACTACTCATTAGACAGTATGCTGTCTTTGCAGTCTACAGGTGATCGCATTATCAGAGGCAATCACGTAAATCAACCAGAGTGAGTGGAGGGTAGTGGAAACCGCGGCCCCTATGTGAATGGATAAAGTATATAAAAACGCAATCATGCTGCCTAACTTAGCAGTCATTTGGATTCTATGCAAGTTTCATCTCTTCAATAAGAACTGTCCCCACACCTTTCTGTGCTTGATGACTATACAGGAGGACGATTCCATATAAGTTGATAAACAGGAAGTAGTGTCCCTAAAGTGTGAAAATTAACTGGAATTTATTGACTACACCCCTACTTCAATTTCTTTCCTTTCTGTTGTTCCTGCTACACACACACGCACACACACACATACAACACACACACACACACACAATTTGTGTTTGGGAAGTCAGAGTAACTAACGCTTCCCTAGATCAAATTTAAAACATTGAATTGCAGCTAATGTCAGAGTCTTTTTCTCTAGAAGGACCATGGCAAACACTTCAATGAAGGAAGATCACCTGAGCCCTGACAGATTATCCAGTTGTAACACTCTAAGCGAACTGCAATGAAATTTGCTACCATTGAATTAAAGCATACTCATGCTTTTGCTCCCAATGCTATCATATACAATAACTTTCATCAATGTAAAAGTGACAAATTAAGCACTTGGTTGAAGGGCAGTGTGATGTGCTAGATGGAGCATTAGGTTGGAAAACAGACGTATGAGTTACATTTTCAGCTCTGCCACTTACCTTCGTGAACACAGGAAAATTCTTAACTCCAGCTTCACTTCCAGTACTTACCATCACTGAAATAAGGAATGTGAATGTGCTTTGAAAAATATAAGGAAATCAATCTGTAACTGGAAAGCATTCCCTCAATCAAGAAGTTATCAATTTAACAACAGTTCATTTGAAACCACGCACAGTAATGCTTACTTCTTTCTGCAATGGACAAGCTGCATCTGCTCCAACATGAAGTGTATTTGTTTTTAGAAACCTTAGTTTGTTCCCCAAGATAAACGCCTGCCAATGATTTGAAGTATTTTGGTTCAAGTTTGGTGATTAGAGACAGGGAAAGAAAGCTGGAGACCCTGGTTGAGTATTTATGAATGTATAACAGTCTGGTGTGCTTAATTAAAGTCCTGGCCATGGTTTCAAAGAGATGTTTTTCTCGTAGCTGACATTTTTATCCTGGAAGCATCAGTCTTAAAATAGAATGAATGCATGTGAATAATGGTTGCCAACAACTTTAGCTAACTTTAACTGAGTGAAGTCCTTCTTAACTGTTTAGGTCAAATACCTCATTACTCCAAAGAAATATCTGGATTTGGGGGGATGATGAATGCTACATAAAATAAGTGAACCATTAATTATAAATGGAAAATCTCTGGTATTTGGGAATTATATTCTAGTTATTTACAATAAATTTAATACAGTAAAAAATGATTTGCTTTCAGTACCCACAATTTATAGCATCAGGACTTGGCAGCAGGACAATGAAAAACAGCTTTGACTTCCTATGTGGTGATAACAGGACCTAACTGTCAAAAGTTAATTACTAGTTTTTGGCCTTTTAACACCAAGTACTACCATACCATAACTAATTTGGTTGAGCAATTATTTCCTGCCATCTACAGCTGCCCATTTCATTCTCCTATGCTATGTCTTGAATAAAAATACCAGAGAAATCTACATCCCAAATCACTTCAACCTATCAATTTTATATCAGGTAAAGCATTAAAAGAAGCAAAAAGGCACACAAGGGTTTAGGGATAGGACTAAATCACATGGGAAATGACACTCTTCTAAATGCTAATGTGTTCAAAACCTGAAGCATTCATCATCAAGGGATTGCTTTAAAATCATTTCGTTCCTAAAAAAAAAATACATACTCAAGTTATATTCTGGGTGTTTCTTTCTAAATGGTTGGAATGAGCAACTGTAAAATACTTACATGAAGCTTGACTGTAGATATGTACAGTTGTACATTCATTATTTTTGCATTGAGTGATAAACTGGTCTTAAGTTATAATCTCACATAATAAACACATTTCAATACAGAGATACCACCTGTGAATAATCATGAATGACACTTGTAATGAAAGTAAAGACTAATGAAAAAGAAACACAGAATTTTAACTTAGCTTTGTGTTTCTAAGTTGGTAGTGATTGTAACTACACAATAATGCACACATAGCTCGTCTATATTCTAGCTCTAAGCACATTCCTTGAACTGAAACTAACTTATTGAGCTATGCGACTCCTAATGATATGTCTTTGTTCCTTGTTCACAATACGATTTGTTTCTTGACATGATGTTTTCATTTTTAAATGCTAGGTAAGAAAACAAAGACAAAACAGAAATAGGTGAAAGTTATCCTATAGTGTTACAGAGAAACATAATCAGAGTCATCTGGCTTGTTTTGAACATTTCACAGACAACACTTTATCAATTCACATTAAAATGCTAATGAAAGTCATTTTCTGCAATAGGTTGCTTCAGTATCACACATCCTCGAAAGCCCTTCCATGTGATATATTGCAGAAAATTACATCTCAAATCTCCCTTTAGCATCAAGAAATTAGCTAGTTGTCAGAAAAACTAAATCATTAGTTTAAATGCTTGAAATTTCACTTCAGTGTTAAACCAATGACAAAGTAAAAATCCATTATATTTGCAAAGTGATTTCATGCTCCCAAATGCTTTCATGTTCATTCGTTTCTTTCCATGTAAGCTCTTGCCTATCTATGAGATACAACTTCAGTGGTGTAGCCCCTCAATAAAGTCAGGAATTTCCTCAATAAAGAATACAATTGAAGCATATTAAACCTCCAAAATAGCTACAAAGCCATTAGTCAGTAATTAAAAAATATAATGGACCTGGATCTCAATAATCCTCAGCAATCAGAGTTTATTTGAAGAACAGTATGATTTCACTATTTTTAATTTATGTGTGAACAAAGATTAGAGTATTAGAAAGTGTAGGCATTATTTCAGAGAATCACAGGGTCCCAAGCAGCTACTCTGATGCATCATCTCTTTTGATGTGGAGTTTTACATCGAAGTTGTACCTTGTACCTTCAGTGTTTAGGCTCCAGCAAAAGCTTGAGGGTGATTTGGGGATGCACTTTCTGTTTACTTGCCTTTGAAAGGCTGATTGTTTGATTTTAAGTTCTTGGAAATGGAATTATGACTTTTAAATATGTAGTTATGATAGTAGTGCTCTCTCTCTCTCTCTCTCTCTCTCTCTCTCTCTCTCTCTCTCTCTGTGTGTGTGTGTGTGTGTGTGTGTGTGTTGGGGAGGGAGGAGCCTCACAATTTAAAGAACTTTTGAATTGAGTCCTTTGGCAAGCCAAAGCATCCCTTTGTCGCTTTAATAATCACTCTTTTGGTGTGTCTGTGCTGCAAGTGTGAGTTTTTGTATGGCAAGTTTTCTATAGCAAGGAGAGAAAGAAGAGGCAGGGGGCTACACCTGCACTAAATGGGGAGCTTGTAAGGTGGCTGTTGTGATCAGCCCCCAACTTGTTCTGCCTGATCAAGCACAGTAGGCAAAGATCCAATCACAAAAGCATTCCAGAGCACAAGGAAAGCAGGAAACTGACCAGAGCTGCTGGGAACCATCCCTTCACTGGGAACCATCCCTTCACTGGGAACCATCCCTTCACTGGGAAGGAAGCTTAGTCTTCTAAAGAGAGAAGGCAGGGCAGGCTACAGGGTCATCGTCTGCAGATGTTTCTCGAGAACCTCTCAAGACAATATTGTGAACTCTTGGAGAAGGTTCACTCTTACAATTCTTCCCTTCCTTCACAAAATTGGGCCTTGACCCCCTCCCTTCAGGGTGGGCTGCCCTGGAGTCCTGTCTTCTTCCTCCAGTCTTGTTACCTTGCTTTCCTTGCTTTCCCAGAAGATACATCAATTAAATGCTTTTTAAACGTTTGAAACAATATTCATATCCATAATCAAGATGCAACTACAACCTCTCTAGAAAGGGAGAGGGGTGAAAGAAGAAAATGAAGCCCAACAAAAGTGACTGGCCTTTCCCTACCAATGACAGAGAAAAGGAACACTCACAGTTTCTCACAAGTCAGCCTGCGCAACAACAAAAATCAACACAAAAACTTTCCAGAGCAAATGCTGCCTTTTAATTGCCTGGGGTTTGAGATTGTCTATGTACCCTCTCACCATTCAGCTGACAACTGAGAGTTAACCTTTTGAACAAGTCCCAGCAACCTGGGCAAACGATGACTGTTTTATAGAAAGTAACTATGTTACCAGTTGGCTGGTTACTGCTAAACTTTCCGTACTTTCATTGAACTGGGCACTTGTAGTAAAGCAGCTTTAGCAGCTTTAGCTGTAGGATTGAAAATTAGTTGATGGAGCTCAGTTTCTGAAGGACTTAGAGAAGAGGAAAGCAACCTCATGCGGTGAGGCTTTAAGTTTTAACTGCACCTGAGAAATAAATCCAGTGTTTAACAATTGGCTCTGTCAGTTAAATTTACGGCTTAGATCAAAGCTCATGTTATCGCAAAGGCCAGAAAGGTCCCATGCGAGAAGTGAAAACTGAATTCTACTCTCTCTAATAACAATAGTAAATGAACTATCATCTCACTTATCTCTAACACCATAGCAAGTAGCGCATCAACTCATTCATTAGGCAATTTGCATTAACTTCAGAAATTTAAAATATAAAGTCACCAACCTCTTTTCGGAGAGTGATCACTCCTTGTAGTCACGTCTGGCAAAGTCCATTCTCACGTAAATGTCGTCGTCATCATCGTCGTCGTCCTCGGAATCCTCGCTCTCTGGGGGTCTCAGCACCCTTCGCTGGCGAGGGGGAGATGGGGGAGCGGCTGCACCGGCCGCCAGGTCCTCACCTCCGGCAGCTTGGTTACCTGCTCCATGATTCCAGCCTGCTGCAATGTCCTGGATCCCTCTTACAACCTGGGCACCCAGAGCATTAGCAACAGGTTGGAACCAGCGAGAGGAGGCGGAGTCAAATCTGGCAGTGCTCTGGAAGCCGCCAAAGAGAGCGCCAAAGCCAGGGGCCGCTGCGAGTGCAGAGACCACCGCTAACGCCTGGCTCACTGCCAAGAGGGGCTCCTCAGTTACATCAGCAACCCTGGCCGAAACGGCGGGAAAATCTCTGTCGAAGATGTCAGTGGGGAAAGCAGAGACCGCGGCTCGGACGTTGGCGAATAAACTTTGGGAACGGCTTTGTGGGCGTCTTCTCTCCGGCACTTCCTCCTGCAGCAGCAGCCTAGCTACAGGTGGCGGATGAGAATATCGACCAGGAACGAGAGAAACGTCCAAACAGCACTCAGAAAATGGGTCGACTACATACATTTCACCGGTCAGAGCATCATAGCGAATGGCACGGTCAGCAAAAGGCACGATTGGTCTCATGACTGGGTTGAAAAATAATTCAATGTATTCACCCTCTTCCACAAGGCTACCTGTAGCATTGCCTGGAAAAGGATAAAAGGGCCACCGAGTACGGGCCAGAGAGATGGAGCTGGCACCTGGTAGAACTCTTAAAAGATCTGAGAGACGGATTGCTGAATTTGGAAAGGGCACCCCGACTTCAACATTCAGGTAACTAGAAATACCTGTGCGTCTGGGGTCAATAATTAAGCCCCACGAATCTGGCAGTCCTTGAGCAGAGAGAGCAGGCTCACGGAGCTCTCTCTTAATGAAGTCAATGTTGACATAGTCATGAGAGCTATCAGCTCCTCTCTGCTCCTGTGTGGGATTTACTGGTTTGGCCTTGATATTATTTTCTTCTGCAATAAAAGAAAGTCGGTTAAGTCCCTCATCCTTGTTCACTGGGAACTCGTCATCCGAAGGCTTTTCAGGTGACCCCCTATCTCCAGGTTTGGAGAATGACCACTCAGTCTCCGAAGCCACATCTTTGGTGCCCGGGCGGAAGGTTTCTTTGTCTAGACCCCTCCCCAGGAATTTCCCAGGCAACATCGGAACGTACTCACTATGGTCGCTCTGTCCCAAGGGAGAACTGCGAAAAGATCTTGGCAGAGAGAAGTAAGAGCTCCAACTTTTGGAGGAAGAACCTCCCTGAGGATTGGGGGGATTTTTAGGAATCGCACCCGCTCCAGGAGCCATAAACATGTAGTCACTGTCACTGTCATTGTCCTTAGAGTCATCCTCTTTATTAGTATCCGGTGCTTTTGGAGGACTTGGGGCAGGTGGCGGTGGGCTCACTCTGGGAAACATCATCATGTACCCTCTGGAGTCTTCAAATAGTGACTTAGAGTGGCCCTTCTTTGAAGCGGAGGAAGTTTGAGGAGCCATTAGCATATAGTCACTGGAACAAGCAAGAGGAGCAGCCACCCCTGGCCTCATTGGCACATAAGGGTCATCCTCGTCTTCATCAAAAGCTCTGGCTCTGTAAGGAGCCCGGGTTGCACCTTCTAGGGTCTCCATATCTCTCACCTCTTTGACTTCTTTGCGTTCTTTTGTGGCTCCCTTGTCCGCACAAAAATGAAGTCGGAATCTTCCCCCAGACTTTCCTTTCCCACCAGTTGCTCCAGTTGATGGGGGTGGAGGCGGCGGTGGTGGCGGTGGCAGCATTTGCTGTTGCTTGCTTTGAGTGAATTTACCAAAGTACGATTTTTTCTTCAGAGATTTTCCATGGTCACCGTCATCGGAGTTTTTCCCACTTGCTGAGCCCTTGGCCCCTCCTGGGTTCTTGCCACCACTTGAGCCACGTCCATCGCCAGGTCCCTGGCCACCACTTGATCCATGACCACCTCCACGCCTCTGGCCTCCACCTGAGCCATGGCCACCTGCTGTGCCCTGGCCATTTCCTGAATACTGGTTTCCTCCAGCAGCACCCTGACCTCCTGAACACTGGCCACCTCCAGATCCCTGCCTGCCACCTGAGTACTGGTTTCCTCCTGAGCTCTGACTACTGGAGCCTTGACCGCTTGAGCCCTGGCCACCTCCTGACCCCCGGCCATTTCCTGAGCCCCAGTTGTTCATGGGCATATAATCACCTTCGTTCCCTTCCTCAGCGTCCTTGTCTTTTTCTGCAGAGTTGCTAGAGTTGGAGACTTCTTCGTGGTGTGAGACACGTACCGGGGGGCTAGGTGCTACGCGGTGGGAAAAACTGGGTGGTACTGAAACCGCTCTCCTGGGCCTGTGGGCTCTGGGCAGGTGCCCCCTTCCTAGCCTGGAGGGAGGTAGAGGCTCAGAGGGTTTGAAGCGCCTGTTAAAGAGCATCTCTTCCCTGTCACTGATTGCCCTGAGGCGGCATAAGTGCTCCAAGCGGTATCTTCGGAACCAGCCGCAGGGTTCCAGCTGGTGCGGGCCCAGGTGCCTCCTAGTGGACAGCAGGGTTAACAGGTGGCCGCCGATACTGATGCTGTAGCTGCGGCATCGGGCTCTGTATTCGTCTGCGCACAAGGCTCTCATCTTCTTCAAAAACAACTCATGCATATTTTGGGCCACCACACAGTCATCCACCTGCATCCACAGCTCCCCTGGACCGATGGTAGTGGACCTGCCAACTTCCAAGAAGAAGTACTGCTCTGAGTGACCACAGCGACGAATGCTCATGAGCTGGACGATCAAACTGGCCACTTCGGTATTGAGCCTTACAAACACGACCTCCTCGTCGGTAAGACACAGCCGGAACACGCCGCTCAGCTCTTTTCTGTGCCCCAGCCCCCTGGGTTTTATTACTACCTGCCACACATCTTTATAGAAGCATGGCTCCGCCGCCGCTGCTGCTTCCAGGGCATCCGGCTCTCTGTCCGGCTGCGCGTCTGGCAAGCCGCAGCGGCGGCGCTTGCTCTCGAGGATGAGGCGGCTGAGGAGCGAGTACCAGCTTTCTTGTTCCGACTCGTTCTCGGCCACCAACGCGAAGTATTCGTCCTGGGTGAAAAGGGCAATGAGGTATCGGTACCTGGCATCAGCTCGTTTGCTCACGGAGAAGCACTGGTGCAGGATGAACACTCGCCTGGGCGGGATGAGCGCGGGGACCGGCGCACCGGAGGCGGCAGCCGCTGCCGCAGCGGCCGCGGCGCGGACACTGTGCCGGAACTTCCTGGCATTTTCGTAGTATTCGAGACGAGCCGGGGCGTCTTCGGTCTCGAGTTTGAGGACGAAGTAACGTCTGTGCCCATGCCTCTGCTTCCTCAGGTAGCCGCGTTTGCAGACTTCATCCCCGACGGGGAGGTCCTCTTCTTCGGACTCGGAGTCTGACCGGGAGCCAGTGGCCGTGGGGAGCCACATGGCTCCCGGACAGGACGACCCGGTCCCAATGAGTGCGGTCGGGGTTCCCGAGGAAGGAAGTGGGGTGGTCGCCACTGCTGCTAGAGCTGCGGAGGTTGCTGCTGCTGCAGCTCTCAGTCTCCTTAGCGCTCAGTTGCCAGCGAAGGAGCGACTAGCCATGGTGATGCGCGGTGTATTTAAGGTGAGCGGAGGAGAGGGGGGGGGGGCTAGGGAAAGGGAGGGCTGGAGGGGGAGAAGAGGCCGTCCCCCGCTGTCTGCCCGCCCCAGACCCCTCCCGCCTAGGCCCGCGTCCCCGCCCACTCCACTGGGCTCACAGCGGCAAAACAACACGTGACCGTAGCCTCACGCGGCAGCCCGCTCCAGATCCAGCTCCCCGAAAGATGGAGGGGCGCAAGCGGCCACCAGTAGAGGTGTGCAAGGGACGGGAACCAGGGGCCAGGGATGCAGAGCCATTTTCAAATTGGCAGAGACACTTTAGATGAATCTCCAGAGTCTTTTTGGTCCAAGGCAGAACCGACGGGAGGAGGCGGGGCTCTCTAGCCACACCAAGCCTAGATAGGAGCCCCAAAAGGATGTTGCAGGATGTGGATGTAAGGGGTGGAGGACAGAGCGGCCCGACACCAAGCGAGGACGGGGCGCCACCACTCACACTCGATAAGCCTGAGGGGGCTAGAGGTGGTGAGGGGAGATTGAGCTGGCACAGTGAGGGGTTGATTTGTTTGTTTATTTAGGAAGCGGGGACCAGGTGAAACCTGTACAAGGCTCTGATTGGTTAGGATACGAGCCAATGGGAGGGTCCAACAAGGGGGTGGCCCTGAATTCATTAATGCAACTGGGGAGGGGGTGGTAAGGGATGAGGGGGCGTGGCTGGGGTCCCGGAGTGGGCTTCTCTACTGGTTGTCTCAGGCTCAGGCGGTAAACAACCCTCGGAAAATAGCTGTTAATGGTGGTGATAAATTCCTGCAAATCCCAGAGCAATGGTGACCCTCTGCCGGGAGACCTCTCTCTTTCCTCCCTATAGCTCACATACATTTTCCGTTCCGATTACAGTGGGCTCTAGTCCCTCCCGCCTCTCACTATGAGCTGTGCTTCTTAGCGAAAATGACAATAATCTCTGAAAACATGCTAAAGACCTGGGTCCTCAGACCTGCTGCACACCAAGCTACACAGACTTCCTCGCCCTTTCCAACCCTGACAAAACGCCAGCGACTCTTAAGACTCAGGAATAGCAGTTATGCCGTCAAAATGAACGCGATCTGTACAGAGAGTGTATTTCTAGTCCATGAAACACAGGTTCGCTGGAGATGGTGTTTCTATTTGATTGATGACGACTGTGAAAGTACAAATTTGGGGGCCTGCGAAGTATACAGCCATGTTGGAAAAAGCCGGACTTGATTCTTACCGAAAAAGAGTGTTGAGCTGTCGTGATTTTTTTTTCTGGGGGGCAGGGCTTTGAAGGGTGCCTTTTAAGGAATTTACAAATCCTAACTTTCTTTTACCTTGAAGGAGACTGGAAAACTTTACGAAAAGAAAAGCTGCTATCTAGAACAAAGGACTGTGCTGAATAAATGTCCTCGAATGTATTTTACATCCTTCACTTCAAGAAGGTCTTTGCTTTATTTCAGTTTACAAATTGACATCACAAAAATAAGAACCTACTGCCTCCCTTTTTGTTGGAGAAAGTGCCGGAGTGTAAGGTGTAAGTGCAACCTCCTGAAAACTGTCTCTTTGCTCTTCTCCTCTCTTCTCTTCTTACCTCCCTTCCCCATCCCTCCCCTTCCCTCCTCTCCTCTCCTTTCCTTTCTTTTCCTCTCTCAGCAGAGTCTTTATCTCATTTCAGAAGCTCAAGGATGGAGACAAGTTGAGATGTTATTAAAGTGCCAAGAAGTGACTGCAAGTGAAAAGAGGGATGGTGGGACCAAATAGTTTTCTTTCAAATAATATAATGTCAGTTCATCCTTGTCCTTCAGTAGATACTACAGACGCTAACATTTATAAATCCAACAGCAAACTAGGCAGGGATACGTCATTAAAAAATAGACTCCATCTCCTTTTAAGAATTCTCTTTGATAGCAACAGAAGAAATATATTAAAATAGATGGCACCTTCCTTCGTGATGTTCAGGTTGGCGGGGTGGGGGGCAAAGACTAGGAACAATCATTAACATGTCTTTTGCTTCCAGCAGTTCATAAATCTAGAGAATGCACAGGTGCTTGAAGCAGCTGTGGTTTGGGGAATGGGCTGGAGGCTGGATGAATAAGGGGCTGGAAACCGGAGGAATGCCAGTGAACTGAGGTTGCTACCCACAGGTTTCAACTGCTTAGTCACATACGTGCAAGATTCAGTGCACTTAGAATTCAAACAGTCACAGATACATTAACTTGTACTGTTCATGGTATTTTATAACGTTCTAAATGCATGATTTTGCTTCTGATAGAATTGTAAAAAAAGAAATGTATTTGAAAATAATGTAAAATAACATTTTAAAATATATCAAATACATTAAGGGTGCTTGTTAATAAAATTTGGAAAATACTGAACAGATTCAAGAGTCTTTGTTGCTTTACCACCTATGTACACAGAGTTTCTATATAGACTTATTATATACATGTGTGTATATATATATATACATATTTATAATTTGGTATATTCTTTTAACTCAACAGTATATAGCAATACTATCCCATATTTCTATGAATCAGCCTAAACATCATTTAAGAAGTAGAATATCCCACACAGTTGTGATAAAACAATATATTCTCAGGTCTAATTAATCATTTTTCAGTATTGCAAGTAGTACTTCCATTAATCTCTTGAATCTATGACTTTAAACACTGAAACCATTACCTTTGCAAACTGAAGATGAGAATTACTGAGGTAAACTATGACTATTTCATACATTACTTTTAAAAATATTATATGACTTTACCCTGCCATCACATCACCGTAGTCATTAAATATTCTTGCTTTAAAATAAGATACTGATAAACAAAATGCTATCCCACTGTTATAATTTTACTTTTTGTCTGACAGTAAGGTAAACTATCTATGTGCATGTCTACCCACTATGTATTTTCTTTAATAAAGTGCCATTTTAAAGCCTTTGGTTTATCTGTTGAATTCATATTTTATGTATTGATTTGTTTACATAATAAAGATTTTAAAATTTGTCATATTTGTTACAAGGGTTTTTTTTTTCTCAGCTGGTAATTAAAAAACCCACATCCAACTTGAGTCCCTTTTGTTGTCCCTTCTATTTTAAAGAGAGTTTTAAATTTTCCTCACTGTGTTTTGTAGTGCAAGCTACCAGGGAGCTATCAGGATCACTTGTAAACATCTGTTTAAGAGATCTTATATTTGACCTTGGATGCTTTTTGAAAGGAAAAGCCAACTTGGTTTTAATGTTAACTAACTGTTAGAGAAAATCTATACTAGATCAATTTTATATAACATTCTGAAACAATATGACTACGGTATTTTCTGGTGTGAGGGGAAACCAATGTATTTAAGAAGACTAGAAATAAATTTTGACCAACCGCAGTGAAAAGTTAACTGCTGATCACTTTGTGCCCGAGGTATACTGTTTGACTCCAGCAGAGTGGAATTAGAGTTCTAGTGAGAAGTTTCGTGCAGGGATTTTCCTTTGTATGTTTCTTACAATAGAAGCGCATCTGGAAGCATGAGCCCTGGTGAGCAGAGAGAAATTCTGACGGGAAGAGCATCGTTTTCTTCCCACAGGCCAAGCAAAGCTCTGCTGTCCTAGCGTTCTTCTGGCACAGAAGCTTTTGGGAAAGACCACCATTACTGAAACGCAGCAGGTGCTGCAGCTCGTCTGGCATATAGTTAAACTTTCATCTTCCCGGACAGCTTAATGATATGGAATAGTTGTTTAGTTTAGGTCAGGTTTCTGAGGCCAAAATAAAGCAGAAGGTTGGCACAAGCATCTCAACGGTTCGGACATAAGGTGAAGATTTTGTGTTTAGCCAGAACTTACCTTAATGTTCGTTTTCCCTTTGCCTATATGTTGTTGTGTCTTAAAGCTTTCTTTTTGACTGTTTTACTTATTTTTTTTTTTGGACTTGTGACTCAAGAAAGCAAAAGTTATTTTACATGTCTAGTCATTAATGCCTTTAAATTTGGAGTCTGTACTTAGTCTAATACACGTCATTTTAAAGTAATAGGTAAGAAGTAATAATGTCTACATTAGTTCATATTTTGTTCACTAGTTTAGCTTGGGGAAACTCCACAACCATTCCAGCTAATATTTCACATCTAGAAAGCAAAGGGAATGGATAAACCATTGTGATATCTTTATCCTTCCTATAAAATTTCTGTATTTAATGGGGTTTGCTTTTAAAAGATTTTCCTAGACGTCATGTTAAAAAAAAATCATTTGACTGACTTGTCCCCAGAGTAAAAGTTCACTCTTCCCTCATCCACATGATTACCAGTATTCAAATTCTAAATTGCATTGAAATAAAAGTTGCTAATTAAAATGTGAATTTACTTAGCTGAAAAATCAAACTATTACATCAAATATGAACAGTTTCAAGAGACATTATTCAAGAGACTAAAGCATAAGAAATTACCAGCATAATAGAGCCATTATTCTTACCCAATGTACAAATTATCCTATATTATTAACTCTTATCTTTGTGAGCTAATGCCCAATTGTGTATATCAAAATGTGGTAGGATTCTTGATGCTCAAAAATGATGCTAGAGATAATGCTTGATTTCTCTGTGTTTGAACATAAATAAAGCCGTGCGTGATGAATATGCTTTCTCCACTAGGCAGAGCTAAGGACTGTCGCCTCCTGCAGATGATGGCTTTGCCTCTCAGCTTTTATTCTCCTCAAACCCTCTGCTGAAGAAAACAACGGTGAAAAAGCCGGCCTGCTACACACAGAACAGGCCTGGTAGCTGCTTTTGTTAACTAGCAGTCTGTGGCTAAAGTAATTAAGAGGAACTATGTGGTTTAATTAGGCTCCTAAAGCTGCCCTGTTATCTTAAGAGTCAACTGAAAATTAACTCTGTTAACAACTAGGCATTCCTTTCCACCTCGAAAGAGAAAAAGTTATTTGCAAATTACTTTCAGTAAGTTTGTTAAACATCGGGACAATGAAATAGGATAGATTTCACATAAATGTAAATGGTTTCACACTATAGACTTTGTGTATCCTGATAAAAACAAAGGAACAATAGAAAGCGTTACACTGTAACTTGTTGCTCTCATGTGTCATGAAACATGAATTCATACTTCCCCACTTGTCTTCAAAGGTTATAATACTTCTTCAGCAAATAGGATCATGTCATGGTTAATTTATTTTTTGAAAAGTTTTATGATTAAATGTACGGTTTCTGTTTTATTTTGGGAAATATCTTGCTCTGTTGCTGAGGCCATTGTTAAACTCCTAGTCTCAAGTGAGCTCCTGTTTCAGTTTTCTGAGTAGCTGAGATTACCTGCATTTTCTTTGAAGTGATATAGAAAATATATGAAGATAATATGCATTAGGGTTAATGTGGATGTCCCTTTCTCATGGGCTGCTGCAACTCTCAGCTAGGTTTTACCATTCCTTCTGCTCTCCAATCGGCTCTCTTCTTCGGTATTTTTACAGAATGATAATGTATCAGTACTCTGCTCCTGTATGTGTAGAAAACTCCTCCACGTTTCTCTACCATATCACAGCCAGATTTTTAAGTTTAGTATGTACATTTTTCTCTTCCTATTGGCACCCCAGCCAGCCCTCTTGTCCTCTTTGTACATAACCCATTCTCTATAAAGTTAGAAGTCATTAAAACTTGCTCTTTTTTCTTTTAAGACATAGTCTCACTGTCCATGTACTCAGGTAGATTGGCTTCCCTGTAACATATTGTATATAATTTATGCATTGCACTCTATAGGTGGTCTATGTCTCATGTCCATAATACCATCTCCCTCTTCATCAACTGACACAATTTTGTTAAGACTTAATACCCAAGAGAGTTTACCTCCCTTAATTCAACTATACCCATCTCCTAATCTTCTTAAGCATTGGATATACATAGAGTTAAGGACTTAGCTTATATCTGTAGCTATACTCTGATCATTATTTATGACAGCTATTGTTAAATTGCAGAAATACTTTTCTACCACTAGGTAAGTATCTGTTCTCTCAAAATGTTTGCCTCCTCTTGCCCATCTAATTGTTCTGGCAACTCCAGCACTTTACCCAGGGTGCCCGCCTATCTCTCCATCACTCCATCTCTCCATCACTCAGAATCAGCATGACATTAGCACTGTTACTGCCAATACTATAGGGGACCTGAAAGCCCCCTGTGCTTAAACCTTGACAGCATAAGTTCTGTCTAATCTGTTGACTACTGTTTTACAGGCTGATAGTTAAAATTACCTTACCTAATCGTACACTAGTCCTTGAAATTGGAACATTGGTGTGGATCATCAACTTTTTTTTATTGAGAAAAGGAAAAGAAAAAGTTTCTGCCTCCTCCCAGCCTCCCATTTCTCTCCCCCTCCTCCCACTCTTTTCCCCCTCCCCCCACTCCTTTCCCCCTCCCCCCACTCCTCTCCCCCTCCCTCTCCAGTCCAAAGAGCAGTCAGGGTTCCCTGCCCTGTGGAAAG